>NC_048304.1:30725229-31025229 GCF_013100865.1 Trachemys scripta elegans
TTTTTTTTTTTTTTTTTTTTTTTTTTTTTTAAGGGGGGGGCGGCGCAAGACTAGAACCAACTATTGCTACTTTAAGCAAACCCATCATTAGTTCTCCCCTACAGTGTGTAGAGAAATTGTATTTTGAGTTGACATTGGACCAGAACTCCAAGCTGCAAAGCAGGTCTAGACATGGATGATTAGAGGTGACCTTCACTTCAAACTGGATTGTTTAGTTGTTTGTTTGGTTCCCTGCCCTCTTTCAATGGATCAGCTCAGACTTTAAGGCCACAAGGGACCACTGCCATGTTGTCATACCTCCCTCGTAACTGTCCATACAATTTCCCTAATTAATTCCTGCTTAAACTAGAGAGGACTTTTTAGAAAGAGACCCAAGAGATTTCAGATTTCCAGTGATAGGGAATCCACCACAGACCTTGGGTAGCTGTTCCAAACAGTTATTTACCCTCCTGTTAAAAATCTGCACCTTATGTTTTAGTCTGCATTTGTAACACTACAGCTTCCAGCCATCGACTCTTGTTAGAGCTTTGTCTGCCAGAGTGAAGAGCCCTCTATATCAAGACAGCTGGTCAAAAGGTCTCCAACAGAGCAACTGTTTGGTTAAATCAGCATTTTCCAACCAAACAAGCATCTCACAGGAATGTATCACCAGTTTCGCTGAAAGAATGCTCAAACAAATAAAGTATTTTTATCATGCACATTTAGATTAGACCTGCAAGATGAAGGGAAGCTCTTCAACTAGATAATTTACCTATTTCCTAAACAAAAATTCCATTGGTCATTTTGATTTTTGTTCCAAGTCAGGCCAAAAGGAAGTTTCGATCCTCTCTACAGATGAGACTTCTCTTCCCCATGGAGATACTTATCAACTGATCAAGTTACCCCTTCACCACCTCTTTCACAAGCTAAATACACCGTGCTCCTCCAGTCCAGCTTAACACAGTTTCTAGCACAACGTAGAATCTTTAATAAAGACTTTATTGAAGAATTCAGTACAGGTTACATAAAACATGCCTTTGCAAACAGCTTGGTGACAGACAATAGATATAAAAGCTAGAAGGGAGCAATCCTGGAATTCTGATCCAACTGTAAAAAATGATAGACATTTAGATCTGCAGCCCTTTTAGGGGGTTACAGCTTCTCCTAGTTCAGTCCCCTCCCTGTCATGAAACATCTCTTTAGGGTTCCAATGTTTTAGATTCCCTACAAGGGTCCTCAACAGCTAGGACAGGAAATACCCCATGCCATGTGCTGCTTTGAGGGGGCTGTGCATGACTGGGAGGCTAAAGAGACAGTCCTGGGAGCTTCCAAATGCAGACAGGATGGAGATCTCTTCTGAGAAGAATTTGGGAAGGAGAGATCAGCCAGGGCAGATTGAGCAAGGGATATAGGCCAGTGGCACAATGGGTTCACTCTGCAGCCAGAGAAGAGTGGTGAGGGGCAGAGCGTGGCAGCTTGGGTAGTCTCTTCCACACACTGATCTGCAGCGCTAGAGACAAAGGGATAATTTCACCATCGGGGCATCAGTTCAGGCACCAAATCCAACGCAGCCACCTTTCAGGATAGGCATATCTGCTGCTTGTCCCTCCCAGCTCCCCCAGTGTACATCCTTCCCAGGTGAGCTGCCATCCCACCCCACTAGGGTGACCAGAGAGCAAGTGTCAAAAATTGGAACACTATTTTTTTCCTGGGTGGGGAGGGGATAGTTGCATATATAGACAAAGCCTCTAATATTGGGATGTCTGGTGACCCTACACCCCACTCATTCACACAGCATCACTGCCACCCCAGCCTGCTCGTCATCACATGCTAGGAAGCCCCCAGCCCCTCCTTAGCTGGTGTAGAGGTGGACCATGCAGGCCAGGTACCCACCAGTGAGCTGGAACTGTTCATCCCAGGAATCCACCCACAGATCCCCTCCCAGGAATCCACCTCACCCCATCCCACATCTTCAGCGGGGAGCCTCAGTGTGCTGGCTGGGAACTAAGTATTAGGGACCCTAACAAGGGTGTTTTGCCATGCACAGCTCTGCCTAGTCACTTGCATCCCCATACAGGCAGGAGAGCTGCCAGCTCCTCCATCCACATCAGCATCCCTGCAATGTTGGAAAGCAATACCAGTGCAACTCTTCCATACAGGCCTATTCCAGCCCAGCCCACAGCCCCTGGAAGAGTGCCAGGCAGTATTCGACCATCACTCTCTGCGGTAAGAGTGTACCTCCAGCAGCTCAGCATGCCCTAGTGCCAGGCACTGATTGGGAGCACACAGCACCCCCCACAGCACAGCACCTCTTAGCATCACACAGGGGTCAGCACAGACTCAGGTGAAAACACCCACACTGAGCCCCCAGCAACACAGCACCCCCTAGTGGCACAATGGCACAACCACTGACTCCTAAAATGAATAGGAGTACTTGTGGCACCTTAGAGACTAACAAATTTATTAGAGCATAAGCTTTCGTGGACTACAGCCCACTTCTTCGGATGCACACTGCTTCCTAGACACCATCCTGGCACATGGGTCAGGATGCACACAGTCACCTACCCAAGGACCAACCCACCACTACTCTGCTTAGGCCCCGGGCTCTGTCAGGAGCCACATCATGGAGCCCCAGACCTGAAGGCGCCATTAAGTCATCTCAGCTGAGCCCAGTGAACTCTGTAAGGCAACACTTAGGCCCACAATTGAATTCAGACCCTAAAGCAGGAAAACCCAGATCCACTCAGGACTCATCTGCCCAGCCCCAGGGCCCAGCTCAGCCATAGGGCTCACTTACTAGATGCATACAGGAGTCTCTTGCCATTGTCCACAGCCCTCGCTGATCCACACTGCTCATCTGCTAGATGCTGGCGAGAGAAAGGACACGGGTGAGGCCCAACACCCCACTGAGCTTATGGGGCTCACCCCCAGCTTCCACCTATTCTACGCAGACTGTCCCATACAGCTATCAGCTCAGGGTGTGGGGTTTAGAAAAAGCATATACATAGGGACAAGTCCTAGGGCAGATGCAGTTAATGTAGTATAAAGGCCTTATCCTGGAATAGCTTGTTCCCCTTCCTGGATGATAGTAAATGATGCCAGCATGAAGCACCTTTCTACTCTGCATCCACACTAGGGGAGGCCTTGTGACTAGAGCACTGGACTGAGACCCAGGACACCTGGATTCTATTCCAGCTCTGCTAGGGGACCTTGGGCAAGTCACTTTGCCTTCTGGTGCCTCAATTTCCTCAGCTGTAAAATGGGGAGGGGGACACTGACCTCCTTTGTGAAGCACTGATGAAGAGCACAAGAGGACAGGGTCAGAGGTTTAGGCAATACAGCAATAGGGGCACAGAGCATTTTGGTCCCCACAGAGGAGCAAACCCAGGACACTGCCCCAGGCTCCTTGTTAACCCCAGAGTTTAATCCCCCAAAGCCTGAGCCACTGGCCCTGAGAAGGGGCTGAGTTAGGTCTGTTAGGAACTATCCCCTTGGGTTGCCAGGGGATTTCAGAACAGGAAAGGACACAGGGGGAGCCATGTCTCAGGAACCCCCGACCAAGAAGCCAGCTCAAAGTCATGACACAGGATCTACCTCGGCCTCTGTAGCAGCCCCCCAGAGTTCAAGCCAATTGCAGCATCAATATGGATTTTAAGCAGGGGGGAGGGGGATGGTTCTGTGGCAGGCAGAGGAGCCTCACCTGAGGCCCCTTGCCAGCAGGGCTGGCGTGCCCAGCAGCCCCTGCAGGCTGTTGGAGATGGACCCAGTACTCCACTGAGTCCTGGGGCCCCTGAGTCGCTGGGTCCCATGGAACTACCGCCTCCTCCCTGCGGGCGCCCTGGGGGTAGAGGCAGATGGGAGCAGGGTTAGTGGCAGCCTGGCACACCTCTCAAGCCTCCCACACAGCCAAAAGCACACTACAGACCCTCTGATCCTGCCCCACAGGACTCTGCACAGCCCACTCCCTGCCTCAAACAAATTCTGCCATCCCAGACCAGTCCCTTCCCCTCCCCCAACTCAGCACAGCCTGCTCCCTCCAGCCAGATATTTCCTTGTGCTGCCACCAGTGCCCCCCCCCTAAAATCCTGACCATTCACTCCAGTGCCAACTGCTAGATCCATGACCCCTGCTGCCCTTAACCCCCCACCCCAGACGGCTTCCCACCAACTGTGCTCCCAGCACTGCTGCACCCATCCCCTTCCAACCACACCCCCAGCCACAACCTACCCCTCCACTACACCCACAGCCAGACACACTCCCCTGCTGCTCCAGGACTAGCAGGACCTCCCCCGCCCCACAAATTCCCCTGCAGTGAATTCCTCCCGAGTTGTATCCAGCCAGGCATGGAATGGATACCTCGCCAGCTTGGCTGGGCTGCTCCAGAACTGCCAGGCTGGCTTGGTCTGGCTCAGATCTCGTCTCCTCTTCATCCGTTATGGTGGTCCAGGAGGACAGGACAGGGGGCTCCTTGGACAAGCATCTCTTGGGCGGAGCAGGGATCATTACACATGGGGGTCTCTTCAGCACCTTGCCCTTGGCAGCTTGCCATTCTGCCAGCTGAGCCCTGGGGGGGAAGAGCGGGTCAAGGGGTGAGTGCCCACCCAAAACACTTCCCACCTTCCAGGAGGAGGGGTGGTGTTACAGTAAGACATCTCCCTAGACACAGACCCCCTTAATCCCACCCCTCTGTTTGAGACGCAAGCCTCAGCAAAGAAGAGCACAGGACATTTTGGGGGGAGGCTGCATCTCAGGAGCCCTGTGACCAAGATACTCTGAATTTAGGCCAAGAGACCTATTCCACCCTGCAAAGCTGCACCCCAAATTTCAAGCAAACGGCACCACAAGATGGCCTTGGAGAGGACTGAAATATCTGTGGTTTTGCCACAGAGGTTGACGATCTAGACTGCCCGCAAAGCACCGCTGCCCTAGTGCAAGCTGGGGGTCTACAGGAGCTCTCTGAACCCAACTGTTAGTTTGAGAGGTACATGGAGGAACTGGACCCAGCTGGACTCAGCGGGAGGACAATGCATTGGGTTGAGACTCAGGATATGCCATTGCTGATGGGGTTAATAGCAGGGCCCCCCCCTTTGCTGTCAAACCTGCCCCTCTGGCAAGGGGATCATGACTGCTGCCAAGAGGAGCCCCCCCCCACATTACCCCCACACTCCTGTGTTGGGCAGAAGGGCCTTGGTGCCAGTGCAGGATGAAACAGGCAGCACCCCACTCACCTCCTGGCATTGACAGCTGGTTTGACCACAGCAAGTTTGTGCCTGCTGGTGGGTTTGGGCTCCCAGGCCGCAGGACGGGGAGGCTCAAATGGCATCACTGCTCTGGGCGAGGGGATGGGTCTCACTCTACCAAGAGCTGGCTTGGTTGGAGGCAGCAGGATCCTGCTGCCCCTGAGCTGGGTGTGGTCCATGGCACGGCCTGTTTTCAGGGTAGCGCTAGCCAGCCAGGCCCCTGCAGAAGCCCTGCGGGAGGTGATGGTGTTGGGAGAGTGCACCACAGGCTGCCAGGCAACACCCAGGCTGGCCTCCGCAGGCAGGTTCCGGCGGAAGGAGCAGGTCTTGGAGGGCACAAGCCTGCCCAGGTAATAGCCCAGGGGAGATTTCCTGGGCACCAAGGTGAAGCCGAGGCCCAGCCGCTCAGCAATGCTCTGCTTCTCCTTCTGGCTCCTCAAGTGCTTCCTGAGACACGCCGGCCTCTCCCTCGGCTCGCCAACTCTGACCGGGGTGCTGGGATCTTCCCACCAGCTGCCAGCACCAGCCATGGCCTTAAGTGGCATGATCCTGGAAAGTGGGAAGCTGTAGCGGGCTGTGGCATCTCTCTGGGTCTGGAAAACAAGAGGGGGACCCATCTCAGAGCCTAACCATTCACGCTCAGGGCTGGTTCAATGGGACGGCCCTGGATGGTGCATCAGCCACTGGGATAGAACCCAGTACCTCTGGTTCTAGAGCAGTGATACTCTGAGGCTCATGAAAATCCCAGGTGACACTGGGCCAACTGTGCATTAAGGAAAGAAATTCCCCATTGCCTCCAGCTGCATGGGCTGTCCGGGGAGACTCCAAAACCATAGCCACATCACACACATGGGTAGCAAACCACATGGAGTGGCGCAACCGCTGGGGGCACGCACACACACACACACACTTTGCTGTGTGGTTTTGTTCATGGGCAGTTCTAGACAAAGCAAAAATTAATTTGACCCAATCAAAAAAATTCTACTTTTGTTAAGTTTTTGCCAAAAAGTAAAAAATTAATTTGGGTCAAATAACTGGTTTCATTTTCAGCTATTTCTACCTGTTCAGTTTTTTAAAAACATTCAAGAAAATTTTGAAGTGAAAAAGTTGGGAGTATGGGTTGAAATATTTTGGGGGGGGTTGAATATTTTTGGGGTTCCTCCCCCATCCAAAAAACAATTTGCCAAACCAGCATGAATTTGCTAAACATTCTGGTGTTGCCAAATCTACATTTTTCCACCCAAAGGGTTTTGGCCAAAAAAATCCCCAAACAAAAACCTCACCCCAACTCTGCTGGGAGGAAGTCTCCAGGCAAGCAAGTGTCACAGTGCTGCAGTGAGGCAGGCAAGATCAAACCAGATTTCATAGTAGTATAGGGTTTGGAAGGTAAAGTCCAGTCCCCCCCATGCAGAGGCACGACCAATAAACGTAGGCCATCCCTGACAGATGTTTATCCAACCTAGTCTTAAAACCAGGAGCACCACCAGCTTTTCTGCTGCCCTAGGTGGCGAAAGGTCCCGCCCCGAAATGCCACCCCCCACAGAGGCAGCAGAAAGTCCTGCCGCCAAAATACTGCCACAGTCGCCACCCCCCAAATTGTAGTGCCCTAGGCGACCGCCTAGGTCACCTAATGGGTTGTGCCGGCCCTGCTTAAAACCCTCCCATGCCAGGGGAGGCACAGCCTCCCTTGGATGCCTGCCCCAGAGTTTAACTGCCCTTAGAGTTAGAGTGTCCTTTTGCAGCAGGCCACAGCCCAACAAATATACTTCCCTCCGTTTCCCTTCTCATGGACTCCACTTCAGTCTCTCTTGCTTCAATGCCCTTCCTTGGGGGCAGTTTGTTATTGAACCCATAGTGCAAATCAGTCTATAAGAAGAGTCCCAAACAGGCCATTTCCCATAACTGGTGGACATGGTCCATAAAATCCTGCTCTTCCGAGCAGGCAACCACACCAGCCTTGCTGCTGGGAGTCCTTCCACACCGTACTCCCATGTCTTCTGCCACACCTGGGCTCCTTGTGGGTCTTCTCTCTACCTACCAGGATGGTGACCCAAGGCCTTCCAGCTGGAGTGCAATCCTGCTCTTCCCACTGGGAACCCCCCAGCCTCTCCATTGGGAGATCATACCTGCCCCTACTCTCCCAGCCTTCTCACTAGTTCCCCAGGTCCAGTTTTCTGGAGAGCCCCTCTGCTGCTCCCCTGCCTTTGACCCCCAGCTTGGGCTCTCCAGTTTAGAGCCAGCAGGCAACTCCCTCTGCTGCGCCTCCTCCAGCTTCAGCCCTGCTCTGGCTTGGCAGGTCAGTCCACAACCCCCCCCCCCCCCCTTGCTGCCCTCTTTGCCTTCAACCATCCCCAGGAAACACCTTCTGGCTCAAGCAGCACTCCCCTGTCCCTGCCCCTGACTGACTATCTCACCAGGTATCCTGACTGACCCCAGGGTCCCTCTTGCATTGGAACTCCGATTCTCCATTACCCTCTCCGGCCCCAGGTGCTGCCCTGCCCTCTTAAGTGGTCCCATGGGAGCACCTTTTCTGGGCCAGGGGAACTGGATCTGTGACACTAGCCTAAACACCCAGTGCTGCAAACCCATCCTCTTGGCCTTCCCTCAGTGGAGAACAATTGATCCTCATCCTCTTTATAACAACGCTGTACTCCTCTGAAGACTTGGGTCCCCCTCAATCTGCTCTTCCCTAGGCTAAACATGCCCGGTTCTTTCAACCTGTCCAGATAGGACAGTTGTTCTAAGCCTTGAGCATTATTTTTACAGTTCTGCTCCATGCTCGAGTTTTCTTGAAGTGTAGCACCCAGAATTGGATGCAGGACTCCAGCGGAGGCCTCATCGTGCCTAGTGAGCAGAATAATTACCTCCTGTGTTTTACATGCACCACTCGAGTTAATACACCCCAGCCTGATGCTGCAGCACAGGACCCTAGCATCAGCTGGTATAACTGTGTTCTGGCCTCACCCGCCTGTCACACCATGCGCATCACCCAGCCCATTGGCAGCCTCTTGCACTACAGGCAGCCCAACGGGCAACTTACCATTTCCCTCTGCAGCTTCCAAAACCTGTGACTGGTGGCCAATACCCAATCACTGCCACTGGCTTTGGGAAGAGAAGAGCCACATTAGCTTAAGCCATGGCCCTGAAGCAGCAGCTACAGGAATACTGCCATGGGGCTTGGAACAACCCCATTAGTTAACACCCAGCTGTACGCATAAGATCAGTGTTAACTACCTTACACCCACAGACACCTGATTTTCACAGCTGCTGAGCACTCACAGTGATAGATTAGGTCAGGGGTACAATGGGTCTTACCCTCCTCCCCTAGGATCCTACAAGCCAGACACCCACACTCTAGGAGCCACAGAGGTAAGGCAGCTACCTACCTCTGGGAGAAGAGGAGGGGATAGTGGCTGGAGATACATGTGTGTTTGCCAGAGGACCTAGGATAGAGGGATCAAGGTTTGTAAAGAGATGCATGGGGAGGGGGGGGTTGGGAAAAGAGAAATCAGGCTTTGTATGAGGCTGGTGGGTGTGCACAGGCTGGGATAGGAGAGCAGGAGGAATCAATTTGCAGGGGGCCTCAAGGGTCTTCAGATTGCTCTCCCAGAGCCCTCCAGGACCCATTAGCTGCTCAGGAAGGTTTTACCTCAGGCCTATTCGCAGCCAATCTAGCTGGCACAAGAAGCCACCCAGGGATATGTGGGCACTCCACAACACACAGCAACAGTTTCCTACAAAGTGGCCCACCCAAAGGATGCTGATGTCTCCCCACAAGGCATTCCACTTCCACCAATGCAGCATGAGCACAGTGCACTAGCACAAATAGGCCAGGGCAAACACATTTCCCCACTAGCTTTGCAGGTGGCACCACACAAACCAATCTTTCCCCTGATGAGACTCTAGCATACAGAAGGGAGGCACCAAGCACTTTACATTAAGCAGGGCTCACAATATCCTGCATCATGTAGACAGGAGAGGGGACTAGTCTCAGGTGACAAAAATCAAAGGTAGGGCAATCCCTATGATTTGTTCCCTCTCCCCTATGTTAGGAAAAGCTACCTTGCACTCTCTTTTGTAATAGCTAGGAGCCCTCAAAGCAGAGCAAGGATACAATTAGTAAGTTCCTTACAAGTCCAGATAAGGACACACACACACACACACACATCCCACCCTCTCTGAACAAATCATCTAGTGAACCAGAGCTGCAAAACCAGAATATCCTAAACAAGCTCAAACAACCAACTAACCCCAACAATCAAAACACTAGGACCTTCAACAGAGACAGGCTCCTTACCATACTAGCACCCTCTCAACTGCCTCAGTCACACCTACTCCAAACTCCTGCTATTTCTCTAACCATCCAGCCAATCAGCATCAGGATGGTATCCTTTGGTCAACAGGGATTTGAGGACCCATCCAGCTATCCCAACACGACATTGGCTGCATAGCTAGCTCCACCCCTTGGGAAGGAGGGGTCTGGCAAGGCAGTTCCACATTAGATAAAGGGGGCATGAAGTGTCTAACTCTCCCTGGTTTCTCTGGGGGATGTTTAGAATAATCCTGGTTTTCTGGGTCTAGTATTAGAGGGGGAATGTAACTAAGGTTTCTTAGGTAGAATTAAAATGCTGATCTCTCTGGCCTAGCATATGAGTGGGCAAGCTTTCTGTGGGGCCATAGGCCCATCCACCCCATTGCCCCCATCTCAGATCCTACTCCACCTCCAGGGGAAGCAGATAGAGCAGATCTGGGATTTAGAAATCTTTGGGTGTAAGTCTAGACCCTGCAGCAGGCAGCACTTTCTTCCAAAGGGGAAGAGTTCTGTATTAGTTTCTGTAGATCTTTCAGTGACTAGGATGTTGGATGGGGACTCAGGATGCCTGGGTTCTATTCCCAGCTCTGCCACTGAGCTATGGGGTGACTCTTCCCCTCTCATTCTTTGACTATTTCAATTGTAAACTCTCTGGGGCAGAGACTGTTTTTCACTGCGTGTCTCCAGCACCTGGCACAATGGGGCCCTGACCTTGATTGGTTCCTCCTGGTTCCAGTGTAGAAAATAAAATCCACTAGCTATATGAACGGTCCCATCTCCTTGCCAAAGGCAGCATGTTTCAGAGAGATCTCTAGCAAGCTGGAAAGCTTTGATCAGTGCACTCTGCAGCCTCTGAACTCAAGTAGCTGCAAAATAGGCATGAACCGGCTCTAGCTCCAGGATGAGGACTCCTGGGTTCCAATCCTGGTTCTCTACCCAACTCCCTCTGTGAGCAGCAGTGACATACACCCATATGCCTCAGATTTGTGTGTGAAACAGGGAGAACTTACCCAGTGTGAGGGGCCTTGCAAATTAAAGCTACATGAAGGCTGATTGGTTTGCTCTGGCCAGTCCAGGTGCAAATGATCCCAAATGCATAAGCTCCCATCGCTTGGGGAATATTATCCCCCACATTGTGCTGCTAAGCAAGTGTACACTTGCTTAGCAGCACAAAATAGCCCTAGGGGGATCTACTGCATTTACCCATTTGGGTACTTACTGTTAACCCAACCCACTCCTGAGCCTAGTTACAGGATCTCTCATCTAACTTTCCTCCAGCCCCTTAAATGATCTGTGCCATTCTCCTCCAACCACCTCTCCTGGGCACAGAGAAGCACTACCTGCATCTAAGGAGACTCTAGCCGGCTCCTTGCTATTCCAGTGCCATGATCCAACTGTAACCAACTGCTGTAGGGAGATGGGGTGTTACGGCACAAGGGTGAGGGGCATGGCTGCAAGGTTAATTTCAGTCCTGGATCAGAACAAAGAAACCTGCCACTATGGATCTGAACATGAATCAAAGTCTCGGTCTCTCCCCATCAGGAAAAGGGCCACTAGTATGGGAAGAGAAGGGTGGGGCTGGGCTGCTTCTGCCCCCTACATGTTAAACTAAAATGCTTTCCCTAGCCAAGCCACCTGCAAGAGTAACAGCCCAGTAACACAATCACAGCTGCAGCTTGGTTGGTGCATTCAGGCCTCCTGCTTTGGCCCACTGCATTCAAATGGGGTGCATCTCCTTTGTGATGGATTGCAAATATAATAGGGGTGCTGGGCATGTAGCCTGCAGGGAGCTGGGCATCCGGGGAAATCAAGCTCTGTTCTCAGCTGGCATTTCTGCCCTGCCCAGCCTAATCCCGTTTGGTCAAGGGTAGAGGAAAAAGCTGCTACTGCTGCCTGCTGCATTAGCAGATGACCCCATGGCATCCTTCATGCTTAGCTGCCCTGCCACAGCCCAGGACTTCCACATACTATGGGACAGTGATAACTAGTTGAGTAGGACTGCCCTTGTTACTGCTGGGTCATCCTGTCAGCACAGCATATGAGGAGCCCAGGAGCAGCTTCTGGAGTGGAGCTGCTGTTCAGTACAGAAGTTAAGGTCTCTGAGTGCAACTGAAATGGCACAAGGGAGAGGAATTTTGCCCTCAGGTTAATTCTCTGCTGCTGGGGGAAAGTTGCCATCTCCTCTGTAGTATAGGCTGGGAGGTCCCATACAATTCCAACCTACCCCAGCATGGGACAACTTAAAAGGAAAGGGCAGCCCACTGTACTCAGCCCCAGCCTATTGGGAAGAGGGGTGCACAGACAACACCCATCCTCTGGCAAGCTGGGAAGCCAGCCCCCTAACCACAAGAGCAGCCCATTAAGAATGAAGTAGTCTCAAGGGGGATCCTTCCTCCATACCCTTCTCCCTGCTTGGGGCTGCAGGCACTTGATCCTCCACCTCTGGCCCTTTTCATCTGATCCCCCCAGCCAGGGTCAGAAAGCCTCAGACTTTCCTGAGTGGATTCTCCACTAGAGGTGGGATGGGGGTCAGCTTGAGGCTAAAAAAGGCTTCCATCTGCCATACTTCTCAGCCTGCTAGAGGGAAAGTTAAGAGCTAGAGAGCAACTCCTGAGCTAGCCCAATGTCTTAAAATGCTAACCCAGAAGGGGAGGAATTATCACCACTGCAAATACAGGGAAACCGGGTACAGAGGGGACATGACTATTCACAGAGCAGCACTAGCCAAGTTGGCCATGGAACCCAAGAGTCCTGCAAACCCACAGCTCACCCAGCAGCTGCAGGTGCTACTTTGAATTCTGTTGCAGACCCTAGCAATCAGAAGGAGCCTATGATTTGTCTGAGGGCTGCATTCCTGGCAAACCCCCTCCTTTCTCCAGAGGGAGTTGGTACTGAGAGATTAAGGCACCAGCAGCCCCCACCAATCAGTTGAACCCACAGGAGACTGGACAGACCCAAGGACAAAAGATCAAAGGGTTTGTACAAGTTAAGGCCAATGCACAGATGGAGAGGGGTTGACAATCCAAGTGTATCTTGGGCTACTGTCCCTTTGCCCATTTACACCTAGATGTAGGGGCCTGGGAAGGCATGGACCAGAGGGTACAATCCTACCCTCCCCAAGAAGGGGTCAAAGTAGATGGAACCATTTGATCTGGTACAGGGTCTATCCCCCCAGGGTCAATGGCCAGGGAAGAAGAGGCGGCAATTCAAAGCTAAGTGTCTATAACAGGGTTTATTGTAACGGATTTTAGTCACCCCACCATGGCAGCAACACCGCTGCTCTACATGGAGCCATGGAATAAGTTAGCAGCCCCAGGGGCCGAGTGTGGAATGTGGGGGTGGGGGCGAGCCCCGCCAGGGAGTCCAGCTGGGCGGCCTACGAGCCGCAGGGTCCGGGCAGCCAGCGCGGATCAGACCCTGCCCGCTCAGTCGCGCTTCTTGTAGCTCTCCAGGTTGGCCAGGATCCAGCCCGACGGCACCATGAAGGCCAGGAAGAAGGCTCCCAGGCCGATGACGGTCTCCTGCGAAGGGGAGAAGAAGGCAGAGCTCAGGTGACAGGACACAGCAGCTGGGCCAGCAGGGGCCCTGTCCCCGCCCCCCAGGCACCGGGCGGGCTCCGCTGCTCCCCCCAGGGCTGGCGCTCGGCCGGGCTCTCCAGGGAGAGGCGATCCCAGGCCGCGGCCTCCGCGCTGCAGAGCGGGGCCAGCCCCGAGCCCGGCTCCCTCCTGCCGCGCCAGCAGCGCCCCGAGCCCCTGGGAAGGGCGGCCCCGGACCCCCCTCACCAGCGGCCCCACGCGGCTCTCCGGCGGGTACGAGTGCAGGGCGCGAGCGGGCGGCGCGAGGCGGGGGCGGAGCAGCGCGCGGAGCACCGGGAACACGGACATAGCGGCAGCGGGTCCTTCCTAGGCAAGATGGCGGCCGGGTCGGAAGTGACGGCTGAAAAAGGGCTGGCTATAAAGGACGGGGACCGGAAGTGGCCTGGGTTGGCTCGATCAGTTTGTGGGGGTGACGTCACTTCAGGTGGAGGAGTCATGCGGGGAATAGCCCCGCCCAACAATTTGGTCCAAATCCCTCCAGTGGCGTCGGATCCCTGAGTTCATGCCATGGTTGAGGTTCCCCCCCGTCAATCCAGCGCTAGGGCTATCCCCCCACTGTATACCCCCCGAACCAATATGGGGTTCAGGGCATTCCCATACATGGTACAACTCCCCCAGCCAGGGTCCCAGCACCCCCTGCACTACATGGCTCCTCCCCAGTCCCATGTGGGGACCAAGGTGCCCCCCAACCACAGGGACACCCCCCCATGTCAGCCAGGGGGCCATGGCACCCCCCACATGGACCCCCACCCCACTGGCTAACAGCAGGGCCAGGGATATTCCCCACACCCAACATAGTGCAGAAGCACAAAGCCCCATCACAGCACTGGGGGCCTCACACTGAACATGGGGCCCAGGATGCCCCGTCCCACTGCATAGCATCCCCATCACAGCATTGGGGGACCCCTATGCCCAATGTTGCCCCCTGGCAGAGTCATAACTAGGGATTTTTGCGGCCGAGGCAAGGGACAAGGGCGGCACGTCCGGCTCTTTGTTGGCAATTCGGCGGCGGGTCCTTCCCTCCGAGAGGGACTGAGGGACCCGCCGCTGAATTGCCGCCGAAGAGCCGGATGTGCCGCCCCCTCCCTTGCGAATGACCGGCGGCAATCCGGCAGCGGGTCCCTCGGTCCCTCTCGGAGAGAAGGACTTGCTGCCAAATTGCCGCTAAATTGCCACTGAAGGAAAGACTTTCTGCGCCCCTCACCTTCTGCACCCAAGGCAAGTGCCTCATTCGCCTCGCCCCTGGGGCAGCCGCCACCATCACACAACACCCCTCTCAGTCAGGGCCGGATTAACCTTTTGTGGGCCCCCATGGAGGCAATGGAGCATTGTGCGGGGAGGTCAGTCCCCAGAGCGAGGGGCCATCCAGAGCAATGGGGCATGGCATGGCATGGCATGGCATGGCATGGCGAGGCGGCCCTGCTCCACCCAATGTGAGGGCACTATTTACAAACCGGCAGTCGCCAGATGCACAGTGGCCTGCCCAGCCCTGTGCTGCCGGCATGCCCCTTCCCTTCGGGGGTGGGCATATGCCACACCACACAGCCCCCCCGCCCAACACCCCCGACTCCTTATGACCAGAATCCCCCCAGACCCACTATGCCCAGCGCCTCCCCAGATCCACCCACAAATGCAGAGCGCCTTGCACAACACCACCCCTGCCCTCAGCCCCACCACAACTGCCCAGCATCCCCCACAAAAGCCCCACTCCCTAGTGCCCCAACACACACAGATCCTCTCCGCCCCTTCACAGCCCAGCACCCCCCCATACTCCCCACAGACCCGCTCCCCCAAGCCCTGCCTCCAGGCCGCACTCACCGGCCCTGCCTGGGAGGCGACTGTGTTTGCCGGGCTGAGCCAACAGCGCAGCCAGGGCTGGTTCCAGGGCCGGGAATCACTCCAGCCCCTCAGGAGTGGCGCAATCAGCCAGGCCAGGACCTGCCCCCGGCCGGGGTCCCTGGAGCTCAGCCAAGTCCTCCACACTGTTCCCCACACACACACACATGGCTGAGACTGAGAAGTGGGTGGGGCCAGGGGGCGGAGAGGAGTCCTCAGCCAGCTGGCGGGAAGGCTGAGAGAAGCAAGTGGTGGGCAGGGGGAGCCAGTGGGGTCTCAGGGTGCAGTGCAAGCAGAGCAGGCCAGGGCCCCTTCTGAGCATGGGCCCAGCTCCATGGAGCCATTGTAAACCCGGCACTGGTCTCAGTACTGTGGGGTTCTCCACATCCAGTATGAGTCCCTGGGACATCGCCCACTGCATGGTGCCCCCATCCTATCCCCACAGGGACCGTGGGGCTTCCTACTCTGCACGCTACCCCCTCACTCCAAACTGGGGTGGTGCCGCACGCACGCCCGCACTCTGTTCTCACGGTGCTCCTGAAAATGTGCCCGATGCTCCATCATACCCAGGGGCATGGGGCAGTTCCCCCACGTGGCATGATGCCTTCTATATGTTGGCATAGGGCTCAGACCCCACAGCAGTCAGTTTCAGTGCATCCTCACACTGTCCAGTGCTAGGATCATGCTGTTACAGCAGACAAGTCAGCTCCCCCACATTACCTCATGAAGATCCTGACCGAATGTGGCTACTCCTTCACCTCCACAGGTGGGGGCTCCTGGTGGACATGAGAGCGGCTGGGTGGACGAGAGAGACATACAGTACTTGAGACCGGGACGGCCTTCTAGGTCTAGGGAGGTGGGGAGGTTTGGGGGCGGCATTGGAGCTGCTGCAAGCAGGCAGGGTGCAATACCGCTTACTGCCACTGGGTGGGGTTCTGGTCCTTGCAGCACATGGAGTCTTTAAGGTGCCACCAGACTCCTTGTTGTTTTAGTGAGCAGAGAGTTCAGATTTCAGGGAAGATATTGGGCAGCCCCAGAGCGGGAGAACATGGAAGTGGGGGAGAACTGCAGGAGTGGAGCCAGCACATACTTCCTGCTGCCTCCATTCCTGCAGACCCAGCATACGGTTTGGGCCCCCACCAATGCTCTAGACTAACCCAGAGCGCAGCCCCCAGGGTTGGATTCTGGTCATGAGCACCTGGAGATATCAGAATTCAAGGCCTCTCCCAACACTTCTTAGGACACACTCCCATCCAAACCCCATCTTCCTGCCACTCTGCTGAGTCCTCACCTTCCTCCCAAGCTGAGATGGGAGCCCATGGGGCAGGTAGTTGGCCAGCCACTATCAGCTCTGATTGCACCATTGCTAAGTGTCCAGGATCCCTGCTGCATCCTTCACCCTGCTCCCTGACTGACCACGCCCTGAGCCCTGGCTCTGCAAGCAAGCGGGAGATTGTGTGGGACATCAAGGAGAACCTGCATTACATGGCTTTGGACTTTGAGAATTAAAGGGACCCGGCCACCTCCTCCTCCTCTCTGAAGAAGAGCTACAGGCTGCCCGATGGCCAAGTCAGCATTAATGGGGACGAGTGCTTCTGCTACCTCTTCCAGTTCTCCTTCAGTAGTCAGGGGGCTGGGGTGGGCCACAGCTGGATGCAAAGGGTGGTTGGAGACACAGCTGTGGGCAGGGGTGAGCATTGTGCAACGCAAAGCCAGGTAGACCTACCATAAATGGACCAAGTTTTCTGAGTTGGCCCGTCCCTCCTGGGGGACTAGCTTCTCTGCTCCCAATTGCCAGGCTGGTGCTGCACAAAGCAACCTTCCTCTGTGGATCTCAAAGTGTTTTAACCAGTTCATGAAGGAGTCCTGGCTCCAACTCTCTGCTCTAACCACTAGACCTCACTGCACTCCAGACCTGGGGGGTAGAACCCAGGAGATTTAGCTCCCAGCCCCTCCTGCTCTAACCCACTAGGCCACACTCCCCTCCCAGAGCTAGGATAGAACCCAGGAGTCCTGAGGGATCAGGTAAAGAGGCACTAAGTTGAAGGGCATTTTCTGGCCAGGAGTCTGATCAAAGCCATACACCGTCCCCTTTCTGCTCTCACACCCATCCCTGCCTGCCCCCTGGTGGAGAAAATTCAGTATCTATGAGTGGGGATGGCTCTTCCTCAGCAGTGGAAGGGTCAAAGCCTTCTAAGATGCAGCCAGTAAAGACCTCTTGGTAAGGAAACAAGACTATGACCCCTTACATACACTATGGAAAGCCAGGGATCTCATCCTTAAGGAGCTTAAATGGGGCAGAAAGTACCTGTGATCTTCTATGGCCAAGGAGGTGCTGCTCCATGAGAGCCATAAATATCAGGAAGCAGAAAGGATTTCAGCTAATGGTGCTGTGTCTTCTCCAAGTGGAGAGGCATTGGGTTGTGAGCCCTGGAGGCAGAACAGGTGCAAGCTCTCAGTCCTTCTATAAACAGGCTCCAATGGACTGTCCATCACTTGGGAGATTTTATCTCCAGATGGTGTCTGGGAGGTAGGACTCCCTGGGTTCTAGCCCCGGCTCTGTGTCAGATCCCCAGACACAATTTACTCCAAGTAGGAGTTATGGGCTTAAAATAGAGGAGCGACTGGGTGAAGTTCTCCAACCTGTGAGCTGCAGGAGGTCAGACTACATGACCACACTGGTTCCTTCTGGCCATGAACATCTATGACCCCTACCCTGCAGAGACAATATCTAACGGGTGAGACAGGAATGGAGTCACCCTATTCAATCCTTGGCTTCTAGGCACCTATTGTATCATATGCAGGGCTTTGGGGCAACTAGCATGGGCTGGCTTGAAAAGGCTCCATGCCCAAATATTGCCCCACTGGGGCACAGAGACATTGATTTTCAGAAGGGATCATTCGGAGCATCTAGTCTGCTCTCCTGCATGACATAGACCAGAGATCCTCACCCAGTGATTCCTGCCTTCAGGCCGCGGCCCATTATTTATTTGTAATTTAATAGGCCTGTATAGCAGCTAGCACAACAGGGTCCTGGGCCATGACTGGGGCTCCTAGGCGCTACCACAATACACACAATCAAAATAAAGTATTGTGGCAATGCTAGTGCTGGCTGGGAACTGGGATTTTCAGCCCACGGGAAATTCAGACATCTTGGAAAAAATGTAATTCCAAATTGGACTGAAAAGCTGAAATTTTGAAATTTCCTGTGAAACAAAAATTCAAAAAAAGTAATTGATTTAGTTTTGACATTGATATATTAAAATGTGAAACATTACTTTTAATATATATTATATAATAACACATGTATAACTATAGTATATTATCACTACAAAGCATTAAGATAGGGAGTGGAAACTCCAGGAGCTCAGTCTGTTCAGTTTAAAGAGATGGTTGATGGGTGACTTGATCCTAGTCTGAAGTAGCTTCATGGGGAAGAGAAATTTGAATACAGAGGGCTCTTCAGTTTACCAGACAACGGTCTGTCAGTATCCAATGGCTGGAAGTTGAGACTAGACAAATTCATGGGAAATGAGGTGTATATTTTTGACTGTGAGTGTAATTAACCACTGGAACAACTTATCAAGGATCAGGGTGGATTCTCCATCACTGGCAATTTTTACATCAAGATGGGATGTTTTTCTAAAAGAACTGCTCTAGTTCTACAAGGAATTATTTCAGGGCCATCTTCTGGCCTGGCTTAGACAGATTAGACCAGATAATCACAGTGGTCCCTTCTGGCCTTAAACATCTATGAATCTTAAGTCAACATGAAATGTACAAACCATTTCATTGTGACAATGTCATTTAGATTAATTTAGTTTCAAATTTGATTTTGATATTCATTGTAATGTATTATATACTATATATTAAAATTAATAATATAAAATCAAAGTCAAAACTAAATGAACCCAAACAATAGTCATAATGAAACTCTTCCAACTTTTTCCATTAACAAATTATGTTTGAAATAGATATGTTTAGATTTTGAGAGAAAAAAATGTTTAACAGAAAACTGTTCTATCAAACTTTTTTTACCTGCTCTAGGTAGGGTTTAGGGTCCCCACCCTTCAATCAGGACCTCTGGGTTAGACACTATACAAACATGTGCTTCCTAAAGATTGCCCCACAGTGCTTTCTCCCCCTTTCCTCTCAGGCAGGGAGTCAGCTGGCATCCATGAAACCGCCTACAACTCCATCATGAAATGCGACACTTACATCCACGAGGACCTAAATGCCAACATCTTGCCCAAGGGCAGCACTATGTACTCGGACATTATCAAGTGCATGCAGAAATAAATCATGGCCCTAGTGCCTAGCCCCATGAAGATCAAGATAAAGGAGGTCGTAGGACTCAGGGACTTTAATGGTGAGATAGACCCACATTGGAGGATAATTATGCAGAAATTTATAGATTTTAAGGTCAAAAGGAATAATCTAATCTGACCTAATGCATAACACTAGGGTTACCAGGTGTCCGGTTTTTGACCAGAACATTCAGTCGAAAAGGGATCCTGGCGGCTCTGGTCAGCACCACTGACTGGGCCACTGACCGGTTGGCAGTGCTGCGCAGCGGGGCTGGCAGGCTCCCTGCTAGCCTCCGTGCCATACGGCTACTGGGAAGTAGCCGGCATATCCCCCCTCTGGCTCCTATGCATAGGGGCAACCAGGGGGCTCTGCACGCTGCCCCCGCCCCAAGCACTACCCCCACAGCTCCCATTGGCCGGGAACCGTGGCCAATGGGAGCTGTGGGAGTGGTGTCTGAAAACAGCGCTTAGGGTGTGTGCTGAGCTGCCTGGCTGCATATCTGCGTAGGAGCCGGAGGTGGGGCATACCGCTGCTTCCGGGAGCTGCTTGAGGTAAGCGCCACCCACAGCCTGTACCCCTGACCCTTTCCCAGGCCCTAACCCTCTGCCCTCCAAACCCCTCGGTCCCAGCCCGGAGCCCCCTCTTGTACCCCAAACTCCTCATCACCATCTCATCCCAGAGCCCGCACTCCCAGCCAGAGCCCTCACTCTCCCCCGCATCCCAACCCCTTTCCCCAGCCCTGATCCCCCTCCTGCCCTCCAAACCCCTTGGTCCCATCCCGGAACACCCTCCTACACCCCAAACTCCTCATCCCCAGCCCCAACCCAGTGTCTGCACCCCCAGCCAGAGCCCCCACACCCAGAGCCCCCACCCACACTCCAAACCCCTCATTCCCAGCCCTCCTTCACCCCAAATCCCTCATTCCAAGTCCCACATCCAAGCCTGCACCCCCAGCCAGAGCCCTCACACATCCCCTAGGCTCAGCTCTGATCCCCCTCCAGCCCTCCAAACTCCTTGGTCCCAGCCTGGAGCACCCTTCCACACTCCTCTTCCCCAGCCCCACCCGTGTCTGCACTTCCAGCCTGAGTACTTCCACACACACCCCAATCCCCTGCCCCAGCCCAGAGTCCCTTCCCACACTCCGAACCCCTCAGCCCCTGCCCCCTCCTGCACCCCAAATCCCTCATCCCCGGCCCCACCACTCACCCCCTCTCACATCCCAACCCACTGCCTCAGCCTGGAGCCCCCTCCTGCACCCTGAATTCCTCATTTCTGGCCCCACCCCAGAGCCTGCACCCTGAGCTGGAACCCTCACCTGCTCCCACACCCATGCCCCTTGAGCCAGCCAGGTGAAAATGAGCAAGTGAGGGTGGAGAGAGCGAGCAACAGAGGGAGGGGGGATGGAGTGAGTGGGGGCGGGCCCTTGAAGAAGGGATGGGGCCTGGGCGGAGTCTTGGAGGGGCACGGCAAGGGTGTTTGGTTTTGTACTAGTAGAAAGTTGGCAACCCTACATAACAAAGGCCAGAGAATTTCACCCTCTTCCCCCTGTACTGAGCCTAATCATTTCAGCTTGACTGAAACATCTTCCAGGAAGGCATCCAGCCATGTTTTCTACAGAGTATATCAACAGAAAGAGCTACTTTTCTATGGTTATGCAAGTGTTGGTAGATCACCGGGGCACTTCACTGATATCAACGTGGGCTGATCAGGGAAAGTGCATGCTGCTCACATCTTCAAGAACACAGAATTGTTCAGAAACCTGCAGGCAGGGAAATTCTTTCCTGACCAGCGTATTACCACTGTTGGTGCTGTTGAAAAGCCAATAGTGACTCTGGGGGACCAGTCAGCCTC
Organism: Trachemys scripta elegans; assembly: GCF_013100865.1. NCBI lineage: Eukaryota > Metazoa > Chordata > Testudines > Emydidae > Trachemys > Trachemys scripta. Next base: position 30,746,352 of record NC_048304.1, read on the forward strand.
TCTCTTGCTCCCTTGGCTCTTTAAGTTGTAACACTGAATCTTTCCTTGGAGCTGTCAAGGTGGCCAAGGACAGGCTCAGCAGGGGCAGAATGACAGTTGCATGTGCTGTCATAAGATTACAGGGATGCTGGTGGCGTTTACTCACTAGACTAGATCTCAGTGAGAAAAATATCCCAATGGCTACTGCTGCCTGATGCATCCTGCATACTATCTGGGAGACAAAGGGGGAAGAGTTGCCATTGGAGTGGAGGGCAAAGTTGGAATGTCTATCTTCTGAATTTGAACAGCCAGCCATAGGGGACTTCAGAAGAGCTCGACGTGGAGCTATGTGGCTGAACGAGGCTTTGAAAGGGGGCTTTAACTGTCTGCCACAATAATGTGCTGTGCTGAACTGTGCTGTCCCTGGGCCTGAAGTTTTAGGGGGTTGTGAGGAATGGCGTAGTGCTTGGTGTACAATGATAAATATCACCCTGTCTTTTAAAGAACCTATGAATTATGCAATGCTTCCTGTACATTTATCATTCTTACAATGTGTTTTGCACTGAACCTATGGTCCTGTTCAATTAAAATTAATGTGTGCTTTGAGGAGCACTAGGCATTCTGTTGTATATGTTATGAAATAAATAAAGATGAAATTATTTCCAAAAAATAAAAATGGATTGTGTAACACACACAGTGCAAAGGATAATGTGCAATTACAAACCAATACAGTGCAAACTTATAAAATAAATTAACAGAACAGAATGTCACAATTAGAATGCTAGAAAACGTGTGTGTCCATTTCAGTCCATCTCTACCAAATATACACCAGCCGTGGCTCTCACAGGTCAGTGTATGTGAAGCTGTAGTTCTTCTTACTGTCCCCCAGTGCAGAGTGGGAAGAGTAGGGATACAGCCCAGGATGCCACATGGAATGTTGGGAGGCATAGGGAGCTGTTACCAGGGAGTTCTCCAGGAACTGCAAAGGAGGGCATGTCCATGATTGTTGGTCCTATAGGTCAGCTAAAATCTGCAGCCTTTGTGTTTGCTGCCTGAGAAGCTCCATTAATTCCTGGTCCAACTCCATTTCGCTCTCCTTTTCCTGTTCAGACTCCTGGGCCTGTCTTCTGTCCACTCTTTCCTTCTCCAGGCTGTCTGCTACATTCACCCACCAGGCCCTCTGTTCATTGTCCGATGCAGCACTGGATTGGAGGATCTCACTGAACATATCCTCCCTAGTTTGCTTCTTTCTTCTCCTCCTCCTCAGGGTGAGGTATTTCACAGGTGTGGAGGGGGCACCCCCCCAAGGCCACAACAGCAAAAGCTCTAGATACGACAGATGTTTCATTGGATTTACAGTCACAACGGAAAGCGAAAGATAATTTTCAGAACTCCCTTCCCTTACTCCCATACAAGTTTTAAATCAGACACTCTTATTGACACTTCAACTTTGGAGTGGCTCTGAGGAGGGAATTGTTTGATTGCATAAAACAAAAAACATTTGGCCTCTATTTCCACAAGTACAGAGCAATGGCACTGCAGACTGGCACTGTTTTCCACTGGTGGTGGTGATTTTAGCGGATATCTCACTCCTGAGGGTGACAAAGGCACAGAAAGCAGAGCTGCTGCTGGCATCCCGAAGTTGCCCGGGCCCATATGCCACTAGCCTGTTGACTGCAATGGTGCCTGCCGAAATCATCGTGGACTTGTGTGCGAAACTGTCCTACCACAGAGGAAGAAATATGTCAGCCATCCTTAGAAACCCTCAGGAGAGGATTGCAGAGTACATCCATGAAAGTTTTAATGAGATCTCTCAGGAGGACACCCCTATGAACAAATGGCTCCACATGACTCTTCCTCCCACTTAAACCTAGAGGGGAATGAAAAGCAGACAACCACTCTATCTCTGTTGTATCATTACATCTTCTAGTATGAGCAAAATAATGAAAAGCAAATACCTGTGTCCTGCTAGCTTAGGGTTGGGCCAGGTGCCATCTTCACATTTAAACTTTTTAAGGCAGAATGAATGCACACACTTACCTGAAGTTCCTTCTCTTGGATCAGGCTCATCTGTGTTCAGATGGTGGGACTGGCTTGACTGCACTGGAGTCTTGAAAAGGCCCTGGCTTGCGGGATAGCTAGACTCCCACCCCGCCACACGTCCCTTCTCCTCAATGTTCATGACAGGGGTCTCTGTCTCCGGATTCACTGAACTATCCATGGTGGTCTGTGGGGTGCTGGTGGGGGTCTCTGCTAAGTATGGCATGAAGCTCTTTGTAAAAACAGGTCAGCGGCTTGGCACCAGATCAACTGCTGGCCTCCTGGCCTTTGTGGTATGACTGGTGCAGGTCGTTCACTTGAACACAGCACTACTGCTGACCCCTACGTATCCTTTTGCCTGAATCCTCTGTGCAATCTTCTCAAAGATGTCCATGTTTCTATGGCTGATTCATAGCTGTTTATACACAGCCTCTTCTCCCCACAGGCCCAGGAGATCCAATATCTCCTGTTTACTCCAGGCAGGAATGCTTCTAGTGTGTAACCGGCACCATCAATCAGGTAGTTGAACACAACAGGGAGAGCTCCTAGATGTGCTCGCCAAGCTGGGCAATCAGGAAAAGACATTTAAAAAATACACAGAGGTTTTAATGTGGTGGTGGGGGAGGGAGCTTCTGGTTTCTGTGACCCTTAGACAGTGGAGTTCACAACTGTGACCAAAGCAGTCATTGTTGGGCACACATAGGCCATGCAGTGTCTACACTCGCACTGTATAGACCACAGTACATCGCCCATGGCTCAACATCTTGTGGGGAGGTGGTGTTACTGCATTGCAGCAATGTGGTGCTTATGTTGATGGGAAATAAAGTTGAGTGTAGACTCATGCATAAATAGGTTGATGCAAGGTGACTTACATCAGCCTCACTTTGTAGTGCAGATCAGGCCTAGCAGATAAAGACATGAGATCCAGTGACTGGAAATTGAAGTTAGACAAATTTAACAGTGAAATAGGACATGATTTCCCAGCAGTAAAGGTGATTAAATACTAGAAGAGCTCACCAGGGAGGTGATGGACTCCATCACTTGGAGTCTTTCAAAGGGGATTAAATCTCTTTCAAAAATGCCATGCTTTAATCTAGCTTTTGGGGAAAAAATCTACAGCCTCTGTGTACAGTTCAGACTAGATTATCCGAACAGTGCTTTCTGGCCCTAGAGTGCATGAATCTATACAGAAATTGCAATCTCTCCAAGGGCTGCCATCTCCTTTGCACAGAACCTAGCAAAATAGGGCTCGGCTATCTGGCTGTTACCACTAACAACTTATCTTCCTGTCTCTGCCCTGTTCAGTGTAAATAGGCTGAAAGGATGGTGGCTCCATCCTGGTGTCCCTCTCTACTTTCTAGCAGATGTGAATCAGCAAACAAGAGTATGATCAGGCAGGGCCGTCCATTGTCCACAGGAAGTGCTTCTAAACTGCATCTTCCTGTCACAGCCATCAATTTCACCTTGGTGGGTGCTCATGTATCTTGGCCTATGCTCTCTCCATGACATTGTGCAGCTGGAGCCACCGGCCATGCAAAGAAAATCAAAATCTAAGCAAACTTTCACTCCCACAGAGGGCGAGTGGAGAGCAACACACAAGTGTTTAAATGCCTCAAAGTTCCCACCGCACTTTCCCTAGCGCAACGTGTGCCTGGGGTGCGTCCGATTCCATCAGCACCGCATCCCAGAGCTCCCACCAGGTCTCCTTCCTTCACCTCAACTTACTGGTTGTCTTAATGGAACTTTTTTATTCATTAGATTTCCCCCCATAAAATGGTTTACAGAAGGACACTTTCCTATCCTCACATCGCATATGCTCATGGCTGCATTCTTTCTCCTGCCTCAATGCAGAGTTCAGTTCTATTCTGGGCAAGGCCTTCTTCCCTGTGTGCCTTGTGAGCTCAAAGGCGGCAGCTAGATTTACCTTAGAGGCAAGGTTGCATGGCTGCTAGAAAACAGAAGACCCTTTTGAGGCAGCATTGCCCAAAAGACTGCAATTCAGGATGCCTGGCTTCCTTTCTATAAACCTGCCATGTCCCTTTCCCTCTCCACGCCTCAGTTTCTCCTCCTGCCCTTTGTCTATTTAAATGGTGAGCTCTTTAGGGAAAAGAATTGACCTCTTCACAGATTGTTTGTATTATAATAGAGTCTATTCTGTGTCTATACAGAGACATAAAACAGGGCATGTCATGCAAATAGTGACTGGTGAACAGGGCAAATGTGACATATAAGTTGGTGGCAGGGGATGGGCGGTTCTATTTCCTGACTGTACCCAGGGTCTACAAAGGGGTTAAAAAATACTGAGAAATATAAAACAGAGGAAATTACTTATTTTGTGTGTCAAGTATAATAACCAGCAAACAAGCAGCTCTGCTTATGACTCATGCAATTTAGCTCCCATTCAACTGCCTAGGAAAGCAGGGACTTTCTATTAAACTAATCCTCATCCCACTAGAAAGGGGAAGGACTCCACTGCTGTGCCTCAGATGTTTGCAAAGAGCACTCGTAAATGTACCCATAATTAGAAGTTAGGTGCCCCTGTAACAATGAAGGTTATTAACCATTGGAACAAACTCCCAAGGGAAAGTGGTAGATTCTTCTTCTCTTGCCATCTTCAGATCAAGACTGGATGCCTTGCTGGAAAACAGGCTTTAATCATAGGTGAGTTATTGGGCTTATTACAAGGGTAACTGGGTGAAATTCTGTTGTCTGCGCTATACAGGAGCTCAGACTAGATGATCTAATGGGCCCTTTTGGCCTTACCAAATTTTAGCTTCAACATAGCTGAGAGAAAGGTAAAAAATTGCCTTTGTAAAGGTAGGCAAAAAGTCCCTCCAGTCTACAACTACTTTAGTCTAATACTAATTCCCATCACCCTCCTTAGACCCCACTAAGCAAAGGGGTAAGAGTCTCCTTTCAATATACTTTGTGCATCCTACACCACTTTCTGTCCAGTCCGTTTCACTCGTTGCCACAGTATAATCAGTCAGTTTCATCTTTTTGTGGCTGGTCTTTCACACAGAAACTGGGGAGGGAAAAAAAAGCTGTTTTAGGAAAATATGAAATGAAACCTGAAACTACTCTGGAATTAAAAACTCACTACTGTGACCCTCTGAAGAAAAAATATTATGTGATTTGGGCTGACATCACTTAGTAAAAATGTGGCAGAACAGAATCCAGGAATCCTGGGTCCCAGCCCCACTTTGCTCCAACCACTATACCCTATTCCCCACCCACAGCCAGGTATAGAACCCAGGTGTCCTGACCCCCACACATCGGCTCTAAGCACTAGACCCCATTCTTCTCCCAGAGAGGGGAACAGAAAGTACATCCTGCCCACCACATTTAACTGTTCAAAACCACACCATTTCCTAATGGTAGTGATGGAACCCAGGAGAGCTGACTCCCAGGGGCCCTGTTCTAACACACTAGACCCCACTCCTCTCCCAGAGATAGGCACAGCACTCCCACTCACCTCCCTTCCCTCAATCCACTTGGGAATCAAGTCCTAACTCTCTACCTCTACACGCTTTGCTGCCTCACGCCTGCCGGAGAAAAAACACCAGACATTGAACAAACTGTTTTTATTTGTAACATACAAATAAAACCAATGCAAAAAGATTAGCTTTTTCCCTTTGATTCCAGTGAGAATAGTTACTAGTTAAAAAAACCAACAACATCAGAAGTGAGGTTTTATTTTAAATTTTCCTTTAGAAACGGAAAGGGGGAAAAAAAACAAATAAAATGACCTTACACATGCACACGCACGCAGAAGTCCCAACACATGATCAACTTAAAAAGTGAAAAAAGAGAGACAAGGCTTAGGAAAAAAAATGTAACATGCCCCGACCTCAGTAAAAATTATACAGTACAAACAGGTCAGCTATGTCTGTCAAACCAGACTTGGCATTTATTGGGGGAGGAGATCCTATCTCAAAAGGTACCAAGAAGACAAACAAAAGTATAGATCAACTTGCTAAGTCAAAGAATATATTTATTAAAGGGGAGAAGGGAGAGAGGAATTTTCTGAGGAGCCCTTTTTGTTTAGCCACAGTTAGAATAATCTGGGACGGGGAGGAAAAGAGGGTGTAAGAGAGAGTCCCTAATGTAAAAAGGGGATGAAGGAGGAATTTTCCTTTAAAAAAAAACAAAAAAACAAAACTGGGTTTGTTTTAGAACCTTCCACCCCTTCCAAGAAGATCTGTCTGTATGTTCACAATGAAGAGAATGAGCTGGTAAAAAGATGGACAAAGTACAGTCACACACACCAATCTGCTTTGGGATCTAACTGGTGACTCCATTTATGATAGGCAGAAGACAGCGAGGAAAGCAAGGAGAGTGCCCAGAGGAGAAATTACTATTTTGCTTTTTTAAGCAGGCCTAACTGCAGCTAGCTATAAAATTCACCCACTATCACACATGCCACAGAGCAGTTATTGGGCTGATTGACATAAAAGGAGACCAAGTCCAGGAAAAAAAGTGGCAAGGGAGTCATTAAAAAAAAAACAGAATCCTTGTATTGGTTGGAATTCACTGCTTGGCAGAGAGCTACCCAGATTCATCAAAGCTTCCCTATCCGGCAAAGCACCTGAGCACGTGCTTAGTGTTAAGCAGGGCTTGAGTCCCTGTTTAAACAGGTGCTTCGGCTGAGTTGGTTTAGTGAGACTGAGGGGTAAGTTTCAGAATCCAGTCTGAGGAGGAAAAACCACTACCTGGGATCACAGAGACAGACTGAAGGAGGATTTCATATGTGGAGAAAGGGAGAAATTAAACAACACAACCACCCACTATAAACACACTGCATTCCCCCAAACTTGGTATGTGGCTTTCAGACACAGCCCTCAGAGCTAAGGAGTCAACACGGGGTGTTTAGAGGGTCAAGAGTCCAGCGTACACAGCGCTAGATTTCTCAAAACAAATCTAGTTGGGACACAGATGCCAAAACTACAGGCCAAGAGTTGTCAGGTCTTAAACCTGACCTGCTTAAATTTAATGCAGTTTGACTCCCTCAAAATGCTTCCATGTTCTTTGATACTAATCAAAGCAACCCGATATCAGCAGAATGAGGCGCGTGTCTGCTGAAAGACAAATACTGGGTGCCAAGGGGTTAAAACCACCCTAGGACTTCACTAATAAACCGAGTAGGGAGATAGTCATTTTGGGAATTGGTGAATTACTGTCATTTTCTCAGACATAATAGCAGGGGAATAGCACGAAATGCTCCACATCCATGTGCCATGCAAATGCAGCCTGCTATGTAGCTACAACCGGTGCCAAAGTAATCCTCTGCTCATTGCACATGTGGTGCCAAGGCTATGCTGAAAGGTGGGAGGAAGAGGGCTAACACTGGCTGCTGATGCAACTTGTTAGAAAGAAGAGGAAGGGATTCTCACCTGGCTAAAGAGGAATGCCATTCTGGCTGGGAGTTTAGCCTGCAAATAGGCAGTGAGCAGGAGTGGAGCACCAACAAAAGCTGACTTGCTGTTTACAGGGTCCTCCTCATTTAAGGGATTGTGATGATTTTGATGCGGAAACAGATGCTCCCTGGTTGCAAGCAGCCCTGCCTCTGCCCTCAGAAACACAGAGCAGAGGGGCAGCATTAAGTAGGGGGTGGCAAAAGGAGCCGCAATCACAGCTGGCTACTTAGGAGAGGATGTAAGCCCATCCCTGGTATAAAGAGCTGGAGGAGGTGGCAGCAGCAGTAGGGTCCTGAGGCTTTCATGTACAAGAGAGGCACTCAGAGGAGATGCAGCACCACCTGTCCACACGCCAGGAGAAATCAGACACGAGAGGGGAACACTCTTGGAGGCTGAGGCAACATTAGGCACTACAGCCATAAGCATTAGCCAGACTGAACTGGTCAAGACAGGATGATCGAATCCAAAATGATAGCACTGCTGAGGCTGAATGCGGGGCTACATGCCTCTGACCTTGAGCGAAGCAGGAGACATAGTGGTCATTAAGAAAGAATATCCCATCAGTTTAATGACCCGGTGCATACTAAGCAATGCCAGCAAATGACACTGGACATTGCTGACCCGGAAGAAAGGTCTCAAAAATCCCTCATGAATGTGTGGAAAGTCGCAAGTCATTGTGGATCCCCTTCATTCAGGCTGTAGGTTAATGGCTCTGCATTTGTGTTTGAAAGGTGTTAAGAGTTCAGCTTTAAACCCTGAATTCTCCATGCAGCGGTAGAAATCTTCTCTGCAGGTCAGCAGCTAGCCCCTTTTCAGCTAGGCCTTAGCCACAGCTAAGGGAGGAAAGCATGCACTGGTCAGTAACAGTTTCTACAGTGACTAGTTTATTTTTGGTTCTACCCATCTAGAGATGCCTCAGAGACATCAGTGCCTTCTGAAAACCAGGCCTCTTTTAAGATGTCAAGTTAGGAATATAAATATGGGTGCAGCCAAAATCACTAGTCCCTTCAAAAATCCTGGCCTCCATGCCCAGCAAATCTGAAGAGTGAATATCAGCAGCTAAACAGCAGCATAATTTATCCCATTGCTCCCAATATCCCTTCAAAATGAGCATCTTTGTCCTCAAAGACGCGAAATTGCAGGGTTGTGTGGGCCAAAGTTTAAAGCATCTTTCTCTCAAAGTGCAAGTTGGCAGGGGTGGAAGGAGGCAAATGGTTAGGAAGAGAGAAGCAGATCGCAAGTAAAAAGCTATCCCTGTAAAAACAAACAGGTTATTCCCTGTCCCTAAATAACATGCCTTTGTAGAAGAGCTATGGCTGGGATTTCACAGGTGCTTATCAGAATTATGGGTCCAATTCCCATGGCAAATGGGGTGTTTGACTCTCTAAAAAATCAAGCCCATATTACGTTTCTGTGCAGCAAGCCCAGCGAATGGTGGTTCTCAGAGCTAGAAAGTAGCTAGCTCAACTAGACGCATTTCACAACTCCAACAGGGACCTCTCCCACCCCAGAAAGAGGCTAAATTGCAGCAGAGTTCAGATTGTGTCTCTCTGTGGCAGGTAAAGCAAAGCGCTTCTACATCCAGACTCTGGGCTGGCAGTGAAGTGCTGGGGCTGCCACAGGGCATGGGAGGCTAAGAATAATGGAGCTAAAAACGACAGATGAAGGGGAGGCTCCACCCCGCAAGGAGCAGAAACAGAGGAGCCCATACTGGACCAACTGGGAGAGGGGATGGGCATAAAGAACGGCAACACTTAATGACGAATGCATCAGATCAAAAGGTCTCTGTAACTGGGTGTGCATGGTGCAACATGGATAGAGGTCCTACCCCCTACCAGGTGCAACACTTAGTGCAAGATAGATTGATGTCCTACCCAGCACGTGCAATGCAGATAGAGGTCATTACTCCCCCATAGATGCAACACCTGGTATGACAGACAGAGGTCCTACTCCCCCAGGCAGAGGTTGGAACAGGTATAGGTCGGAACCCCCAAGTGGGTGAAATGCAGATAAAGGTTCCACCCACAACAGGGGCACCTGATAAGATGGAGACAGAGGTCCCTACCACAACAGCTGCTCTGAGACAAAGGAGATTTAAGAGTCCCATTGACTCCAGTTGGGCCCCACCAGGATCCCCAGAGAGGGCTTGGATGCCAACACACCTCACTGAGGCGAAAGGGGGATCATGCCCTCCTGTTTCCTGGCTCAGGATGGAATGCCATGCTCTGAGGAAGGGCAAAAGGCATCTACTGCAATGAGGAACTTGTCACTGTTCCTACTGACAGTTTGGATTTGGTAAAAATAGAGGCTGGAACTCAAGCAATGAGTCACTGGCCTGTTCTGGGGGTAAGGGAGATGAAGGATTGTCCTCCCCATGCGGTGGGGGGACTTCTGTGAGCAGCTTAAGAATAAAAAGGAGTCACAGACTCCATGAAGTTTCCTATCCTTGAGAAGAAAAAGTTAGAGAGAGACCTTAACAAAAAAAAATAAAATAAAAATAATCACAAGATCCAGAATGTTCCTACCACTGGCTGCTTTCTACAACCTCCCTTTCATGAGGCCAACAGGCCATGGCTAGACCTACGTTATGGATCCTTTATGCTAACCTGGTTCTCAACATGTTTCCAGTAGAGCACTAAGCTATATGACTTGTTCCAGCCAACACTGGTGTGGCGTCTGCCCCTCTCCACCCTCCCATCCATGGACTATACTCGGCCAGAAAGACTTTGTGCTTCCCTAGCGCCTGCCATCCCAGGATCTCAAGCGTTTACAGACATTAGCTGGGTCAGTAGAATCCCGGTTACATATGGGGAAACCGAGCCCCAGAGAGGGGAAATTACTTGAGCTGGGTGTCTTCAGTAGAACATGGAAGCTCTCAGTTTAGTCCCATGCTCTTACAGTCAGGCGTAGGGCAGCTATTGCAGAGAGATTAGAGCCATCACATGAGATCTGACTATTATTGATCACCCACAGTCAATACAATCAAGTAATCCCATTACAGTTGCTAGCTCCCTCAGCCTTATAGAGCTCCCAGGTCTGCTCTGCTTCAGTGGAAAGCACACTATAGCTAGAACACAAGAAAGCAACAGGGTTGTGGCGTGCCAACCTCAGACTGAGAACCATTGCACGTCTGCACTCAATCCCTGACTGCCACATGTAACTGCCAAGCCACATGCATTTCAGCTGAGCCAGAAATGTTCCCAATACGATGATCTTACAATCCACTTCTATGTCTTCTTAGTACTTGGTACCAACCTCAAGGAAGCGAAAACACTAAAAAGCCTCTCCTTGCCCTAGCAAAGAAAGTGAAAGGAGTTTTGCACACAAAGTTGTTAGGGATGTTTTTTTTCATCCAGGTTTAAGATCCCAAAAGTTACAGGTTGTAATTTACATTTTAAAGCCAGGAAGAGCTGGAAATTGCCCATCAAAACTTGAGCATGGCCCTCTGCATTTCCTCTGCAGAAGCCATCACCATAAAGGTGTTACAGGTGATACATGGAACCTTGAACTTGGGACCCATGAGGGCTGGGTGAAGCATAAAGAAATTCTCAAAGGTTCTAAGATGTGCCTGTGTTATTTGGCTCAGAATCTTGTATTTGCATTGAAATGGGTTTTAAGGCTCCACAGAGCACCTTGGGAAAGAACAATGCTAATCCCTAGATGGTGTTCACAGGGAGTGAGATGTGGGTAATAAAGCCATGTCATTGCTCTTGCTCCAAACCTCTTACATCACGCAGGTCGGTGGGAGGGGGGTCGGGTGAGAGAGAGGCTACTGGCTCATTGTCCTCATTGCATGCCCTGTGCTATCGCCGCTTCCTTAACCTATGCTTTGAAGTTGCTTTCACTTAGTGTCCTCAGACTCACACCTTTGGTGCTTCCTGTTTGAGGTCAGAGCACTAGGTCCAAGAGCTGGACAGGACTTTGACTTCTAGTGCCTCCTGCACAGAGGAGAGCAATTTCATACGCACTCCGGAACGTGGTCTAAGTCTCTTGACTTAAGAGGCAGGCGGTGACCTATCTTAAGGAGTATGTGAGATGGGGATGGCAGGGAAAGAAGATGAAGGGGTGCGTTTGCAAGGAGGATTACACAAAGAGGCGGTTCAGACTCAGTGGCAGCAGCCTCCGCAGTGGCTGCCCGAGTGAGAGTGCTGGCTCTCACCAAATTTAGTTCTTCGGCTGAGGATCTCATAGGAGCAGTCATCCCCGCAGCAGCCAGACATGCTGGGCGAGGTGTCATCAATTTCAAACCTGCAGAGGTACAAAACAACAGAGAGAGAAGCTACTTTCTGGCGCCTAGGAACTTAGGAAACACACCACGTTAGAGACTGCTTAATACTAGTCACCTTCACTTAGCCTTAGGGATCTTGCCCTGACCCCTGCCAATGGTGCACAGGTTGGGTTATCCACACCCCTAGACAGTTCTCCCATTGCACTCTTCTCTGCTTTAGCCTCAATTTACAAAAAGGAATCAGAATAACAGATTTCTCCCTAATCCTGTATTGTTGTAAAGGTGAAGTCCTGCATACACAATCCCCTGGTACAGTCTACTTCCAATTATCCGAATAGCATGATAATCAAGAGGCAGGAGCCATTCAGAAGCAGGGTGACCTCCCACATAGCTGGGAGCTCCTCCTCCTCACAGTCCTGGCTGGGGATCTCTGCTCTGCCCCACCCACTCACTCCCCTGACAGCAGAGCTGCACAGGGCTCCCTGCAGGACGCAGCAGCTCCTTACAGAGATCATGTGTCACCAGCTCTGTGGCAGTGCAGGAAGCCCCCTGCAGCTCTGCTGTCACAGCCCTTCCCAATCACTCTGGTGACAACGGGGCTGCAGAGGGCTCCCTGCGCTGCCACAGGAGCCAGTCAGCAGCAGGATGGCCTCCCCTTGGCTGGGGGCTCATCCTCCTCGCAGTCCTGGCCAGGGGTCTCTGCTCTCTTATACGAACCGCCGCATTATCCAAATCCCTTCCTTGTCCCCCAGCATGGCACACACATGGGGAATGAAAGCTGACGGAGTGGAAAGCATTGTTGATAAATCTGAAGTGATAACAAACACATCACCCAAAGAGGTGCGTTTGAGTGTGGGTGCTTCCCATTTCAGTTGGTAAATGTGTTTCTTCCCCCGTCACTTTTTGCTCTAGGCAAGAATTAGCTATGAGGCCCAAGAACCACTCTAAAGACAATATAGTTTTAGATAGCATGGTCCACCGGACAGGGCACAGGACCAGGGGTGGGGAGAGATGGGTTCTGTTTTCAAGTCACTTTCCCTCTCTGTGCATCTGTAAAACTGGGGTAGCGTAGTGATGGTTAAGTATGAGCTTTGTGGATGAAATGCACTAGACAGTCAGTAGCTAAAACAATCCTCCTCTGCATCTATAGTTAAGAGACAATAAAGAGAAAGCTCAACTGACAAGGGAACAAGCATTGGCTATAGTTAATGCAATTCAGTTCCAATGGAGCTACCTCTGTGTCACTTGGGGTGGGAGGGTATCTTGCAAGAAAGGCTGCTAGTAAGCAAGAGATGCAGAGAGACTTGAAAACCCACCTCTCTATGGTGCCTTTAAGTAGTGAGCAGATGGCCAGGTCCTCGTGCACCCGTCCTTATCACCACCACCCATTCCCATCCATCCTAGTCTACCGTCCCCACGGCCTCTCCCCTTTAGCGTAACGTTGCCATAGCACTGAAAGACAGTTGTGTGAACAACGTGTTACAAATGGAAATGACGGAGCAGTCAGTGTACTACCATATTAAATAAATAACAGGCCTCCCCCCATCCAGCTCCCTCCATGGAAAGCAGGAAAGCAAGAGTTAGGGTAAGTTCCTTACTGTAACGCTTCTCTGAAGAATTGATAGGCCCCATGATTGTGTTTAAATACTGTTAGCATGACTTTCTTCATCTGTGTGCTGAAAGGCAAGAGAGAGGCCCAGCAGTCAGTGTACAAAGAATAATACAAAAGGAATCCAAGGAATACTGACACTTAATGATCCCATGGGGAGTTGGGAGACTCCGGGCATCTGCTGGGCCCCCTACAGGAGCTCAGGGCACGTCAATCTGAGAGTGGGGAGCCGGGTGGGCACAGCTGACTTGGGAGCGGGGAGCCAAGTGGACGCAGCCCAGCTCAGAGCTGGGAGCCCAGGCAGCAACTGGGCTGAGGGAGCTGTGACCTGGGGGACAGCACAGATTTGAGCAGGGCGGACACAGCCTGGTTGGGAGCGGAGGCCCTGGGGGCAGACGGGCTCTAACTGGAGGTTGTGGTCAGCAATCTTGTTTTTCTGTCAGTGGGACTTCCAGGTTCTCAGCACTTGGCACCATTCTGTTGGGTTCAAATTGGGCTTCAAATGCTGAAAAGCAACATTTCAGGGTCTGACTCTATACACACTTATATGTATGCTGCACTTTATAGATGCAAGTTGTCCTGTTGACTGCAACAGGTCAACTCAAAGACAAGACATGCCTAAGGCATGGTCTACACTTAAACGTTTTACCGATATAACTGTCTGTGATGTTCACCGTTCAAGTATAAGAGGAGAGAGCCAAAACTGCAACATTCACATTTTATTCCCTCTTTCACATACGCTGTTCTCTCTCATCAAGCACTTCTTGAAAGTAGTTGCTGTTCCTATGCATAATCATAGAGGAGCGCTCCATCTCGGGAAGCTATTTATCATAACAGGCTGGGGTGTGATTTTCACCATTATATCAGTATAACCCCTAATGCGGATGCAGTTATAGCAGTGTAAAGATGTCTTAAACCGATAAGTCTTATTACCTTATTCAGACAGGAAGATCTGTACTGGTATAAGCCCTTTTAAACCAATGTAACTGCATCCACACTAGGAGGATTGTACCACTTTAACTACACTGGAATAGTGAAAGCAGTACAACTTGTGTATGTAGCCAAGGCATTATGTGTTTGCAGGACATGGGCCTCAGACTACAAATGTTATTTATACAGATGCACACACTATGGCAACACACAATTTGTTCATTGAATCTTTTTTCCTATTTGGTTTCACAAAATTTTTAACAAGGGTGATTAACTTTGGAACACTTTGCCAAGGGAAGTGGCGGATTCTCCATCTCTTGACAGATTCAAGACTAGCTGCCTTTCTTGAAGATGCTTTAGTCAAACAAGTTATTGGGCTCAATGCAGGGGGTAACTGGTTGAAATGCTCCAGCCTGTGCTATACAGGAGGTCAGACTAGATAATCTAATGGTCCCTTCTGGCCTTGAAATCTATCAAAAAGTTTATTCATAGATTCAAATAAAGTAAAACCAAATTTTAGTCCAAGCTAACCAAAACTGACCCTTTGAACACATGCCATTTGAAGCGTGGGTGTATTAAAGATATATTTCCTTATGTTTAGCAACTCTGACTCCAAAGAGACAGAGAGCACTTGGTGGGTAAAAGTTTTCTTTTACTATTTTATGCTTCTGTGGACCTCGGAAGAGCTGGCTTAGCTGTGGAAGAGGAATCTAGAGTCTACTTTTGCTGATGCATCTTCCATCGAATTGTTAGCTACAGTCCAATTGCAGAATGCTTATCACTTGTGAGGAGGTGGAAATTGCAGAGGACCCAGCTTGACTGTCAGATCCCAGAGTCAGTTTACAATACTCGCAGGGAAGGGGGAAAATCTCTCATCAACTGAGCAATTCTGATCAGGAGTGAGACAGACACTATGAGCTCAGAGGTCCCTGGAAAAAAAAACAACATTGTGGGGAAAAAAAGTGACAAGACAACAACCTTGTAAGTTTAGGGGTGAGTATGTGAGAAGATGGTTGTCCAACAGTCTTTGTTTTTCCACAGTGTACTAGGTGCTGTTGCTTTTACTGTGTGATGTTATGACTATACAGAGTAAGAGTTTAAGGCCACATTTAGCCTGAACTCCTGTATAGCACAGGCCAGAGAATGTCACCCAGTTATCCCTGTATTGAGCAAAATATCTTGTTTGACTAAAGCATCTTCCAGAAAGGCAGCCAATCTGGATTTGCAGACATCGAGAGAGAGAATCCACCACTTCCCTTAGGAATTTGTTCCAATGGTTAATCACCCTCAGTATTAGCAACTGGTAGCTTATTTCTAACATGAATACGTCGGGCTATAATTTCCAGCTAGTGGTTTTTGTTCTGCCTTTCTCCACTAGGTTAAAGGAATCGTTGGTACTTCAGAAGTTCCCCATGATCTTCTTTTTGATAAACTAAACAGATTGATTCACACTTTAAACTGAAGGCTATAAAACTGACAATTATTTCAAAACAGACTTTACATGCCATGTGGAACAACAACTCACCTGTTTGCCATGAGCTGCAGAATCTGTATGAGGAACTTGCCAAGACCTTTCCTTCTGACTTTGCTTTCCAACTGCACTTCATAGCTGGGAGGAAAGTGGGAGGGGAGAGGAAACGAATACCTTACAACATGAAGTTTCAAGATCTTATACGTGCAACGTCCTGAAATCCATACAGCCAGAAAATTTGCAGGCATCACACTAGCAATGCTTACGCACACCCACGATATATTTGTATTGCTCAACTTCTTCATGTCTTTGTTCTGCAAACACTAGCAGATGCAAAACAACACAACTTGCCTCATCACACAGAAAAAATTTCCCATTTAATTCAGGATCCAGTTCACAATTACCTTTCACAGACTCATTCCAGCCAATCTCTGAACCCCTGTCCCACCACTGTTGGGGTGAGACCCTTGTGTTTAAGAGAGACCAGCCTTTCCGTAACTCTCCACTTCATTGACTCTCCATCTCATCAAGTATCTCAGACAGAAGCCTCTCTCTAATGTTAAACCAGCCTTGCCGCCCACCCAATGCAGCAGGCAGGCATCAGCCATATTCTGTAGAGGAGAGTTTGAGGCACCCTGGGGGGAAGGTCAGCAAATCAGTAGCAAAGCCAGGATTAGAACCCAGATTAGAACACAACACCCAGTCCTGATTCTAAGCCAGTGATACTCAGACCTCAGGGGTTCAGGAGCCAAATTAGTGATCAATGTTACCCAAATGAGCCACAGTAGTGTGAATTCGTTGTTTCATTTACTATAGTGTTATATATCCATATCTAAACAGTATGACAGAGGGAATATTTAGGTTTTTATATACATATATATATATAATTCTCAAAGTAAAACGACTGACCAAGTATTATTTTATCAACTACAATTGGTTAACAACATAGTAAAAGCATCCTGATTGGTTAATAACTTAGATTGATAAATTATTAAATCACACAGTGTTTTAATATCATGTGTTGCAAAAAGCCGCAGGAGCCACTTGCAGCTCACGAGCCTCAGTCTGACTATCACTGGTCTAAGCCCTAAATCACACTGCTTGAGGGGGCAAAAGCGATATAGGACCATTCCCTGGCCAGCAGCATCACTCTTTCCTCTTAGGAAAGACCTTGACATGACAGTTATGGCCTATAGCATGAGGGTGAATCCAGGAGAGGCACATTCTGCTCATGGAGCAAACAAAGGAATGCAGCAAAGGCAGGGCAAAGGGGTGGCAGTGTAATCTAGTTGACAGGGGACTGGACTGGAATTCAGGTAGATAAAGATCTACTTCTGGCTCTGCCACTGGCAAGCTGTGTCAAATCACTTCCCTACTCTTTCGCTCTCTGTTTAGAGGAGATGGGCAGAAGGCAATGCTTGTTCCTAAAACAAAGGGAGTAGGTGCTAGGACACATACCAGTACAGGACTTCGTCCCCGCACTCCACGTCAAACCGGAAGTGCGAGAACGCCACAGGGACAGAGCTATCTTCCCAAGCGATCAGGTACCAAGCTCTGTCATCTGTCATCTCCTCCCGCTTCTCTCGGTCTTTCCAGCCCCACTCGCTCTGCTCGTACCTGCAGGCAGGGAGAAGAGGAACAAGGGCAGCTCAACGCTCCTTCTGCAGAAAGCATGATGGTCCCAGCACTCTGGTCCCCTTGCTTCCTGCATACACTGTTCTCAGGATTTCTACTGCTGGCCCCTTCCATCTACAGAGATCCAGATGAGAAGATCAATAGATTTTAAGGCCAGAGGAACCATTATGATCATCTAGGGCACATCTAGACAAATACTTACTGCAAGACAAGTTGGGGTGTAAATATACAGCACTCCAGAAGGCCACAAACTAAATGTCCGTGTGGACCCTGCTACTGCACACTAAAAAGTTTCCTAGCGCACTTTGACCTACTGCCATTTCAAACTGAATTATGCAAAGCGTATTAAGGAACTTTTAGTGCATAGCAGCATGATCCACATGGACAGTTAAGGTGCAGCATTCTGGAGTGCTATAGATTTACACCCCAGCTTGCCTTGTTCATCTAGACATGCCCCTAGCCAGACTTCTTGCATAATAAAGGGCAGAGAATCTCACCCATAGATTCACACATTGAGCAAGGTTGAGAATGTGTCATTTTTAGTAAGAGACGTGTGATCTTGATTTGAAGACTTTAAGTGATGGAGAATCCACAATATCCCTAAGTAAGTTGTTTTGATGGTTAATCACCCTCCCTGTTAAAAATCTGCACCTTATTTCTAGCCTGAATTTGTAGCTTCAGTTTCCAGACACTGGATCTCATTCTGCTGTCGTCAACTGGATTCAAGGCCCCTTTTCTATCTGCTCCCCGTGTAAGTACTTCTAGACAGTGATCAAGAATGAGGAAATACTTTCGCCATAACCCTGTCATTGGGGGTCCCACTATTCCCTACAGATTCAGGATTCTGCAATACTCTGGGGTTAGGTAGTAGATCTGGTTCAACCCAAGGTACAGAACCCACAGTAGGATTTTGATAGATCCACAGATTTTAAAAGCCAGAAGGGAACATTAGATCATCTAGTATGACATCCTGTCTGACACAGGTCAGAAAATAAAATTTGCTTTAGAATCATAGAAATGTAGGACTGGAACGGACCTCGACAGGTCATCTAGTCCAGTCACAACTCGGTCTAGAATGAAAGGGGGGACACATTCCCCCATGGAAGGCTGATCACATTAACTATCCCTAGCAGAACAATACTCCAAGCACAGCCTGTGGGACCTGTGGCTATTCTACAACGGCCTAGGAAACCATCTACCAGGATGTGTGCGTTCTGGAAGGGGGCAGCGCTTCTTCACAATATCCCCAGCGCCTGGTGCTTGGTTCTCATTGGTAGCCTTGCAGTTGGGGGAGGTTTTACTTCAGTATCTGTGGCTGCCAGGGAGTCCTCAGAAATCATGTCAGCACCAGCTTGCCCCAGGGACAGGGTCCCCCACTCTGGCCTGGACTTACAGAGTTTGCATATTTGTTTTGGTTAGTTCGAAAGCCCAGTCGACTGTAGCCTGGTTCATGCCCGACACCCGCTTACACTCGATGGAGACGTTTAAACTGTGAAAAGAGAGATGGGAAAGCAGCACTTAGCACCAGGCAAGCCATGCACCAAGATACCCAAGCAATTTCAGCTTGCTTTTAAACTGGCTGGTCAGATTGAACCAGGGACCTCCACAGCTCAAAGCATGAGCTATTACAGCTTGAGCTAAACAACCAAAGCTCCCTAGCTAGGCCTGTAGCAGACTCCTCTCCTGTGCAGATCAGGCACACAGAGGAATCTGTAATACACGCTCACCAGTGGGTCACACTTACTGTACAGGGAAGCCTAGTCAGCCACAGATGAAGAAGAGGGGATTTGTATCCTGACCTCAGCACTTACATGCAAGCAAGCGAGGTTTCTATTGAATTTATATATCTAAAGCACCCAGCACTGTGCTATCCCGGCATCAGGAATTCAGCCTAGCATTATGTGTATGAAGAAGAGGAAAAAGAGAAGGTAGCCAAAGACTGGCCTTGTGCTGGAGACTGGAGGTCAATTGCCAGCTTTATGGCAGACTCCCTCTGAGACCTTGGGCAAGTCACTGAACCTCTCTGGGCCTCAGTTCCTCCAGCCGTAACATGGAGACAATAATCCTTCCTTTGGCTATTTAGATTGGAAACTCTTTGGGGTAGGGATTGTCTCTGATGAGGCCCATGCAGTGCTCAGCACAGTGCTGACCTCACCCTTCAGCTGGGGCCTTTTGCGGGTAACACACTACTAGTATTTAAAGTCCCAACATTTCCCCTGCCCAGTTGAATCTACTTCTCCCCACAACTGAAACCAAGTTCTCTCTCTCTCACTATGCTGTAACCTCATCTTTCAGAGAAAATAAGGGGCATTAGCAGACAGGAAAAATACTTAGTATTAATATTTTCCTTCACAACCCATCCTAGCACCAACACTGGCTTTATCTTCCTCTCACTACCTCAAAGTTGCTCAACAAGCTTTATTTTTATTAGATACATTATGGATCTAAAGCACACTCACACACACCCCACAACTGGGATGGGGGAGCCTTGTTGTGCCAGGTGCTGCACAGGCCCATGGTGAGAGAGCCTATGCCCTGAAGAGTTCACAGTATAAACCAGCAAAGTGTGGGAGGGGAAACTGAGGCACAGAGAGACTAAGGGACTTTCCTGAGGTCAGACAACAGGATAGTGACAGACTTGGGATTAAAGTTCAGGTGTCCTGGGTCCAGTGCATTGCTCTAGCCATTGGACCACAGTGTCGTGAAGGACTAAGTAAGGAGCATTTGCTCACCCATTCCTGTCGTATTTCTTGAACACTGGGAAGGCTTCTAAGGGGTCTCCAAGCTACAGGGGAAAAAAAGAGAAATCACACCCTAGAAAATTAGATGTTAATGCACATGAAGCAGTCAAACTACAGAGTGATGTTGGGTGAATAGAGGGTGTCCGCCTTCGTTCATGATTCTCCTCCTTTCATAGCTTTAAGACTCTGTTTTTACCTTGCTTCCTGAAATGCTCTGGAGAAGGCTCGCTAGCCCCGTTGTCTATATAACGAGGCACAGATGCCTTGAAGGGGGAAGAGGGGAGGAGCTTTCAGCTGTTTAGAAAAAACAAGAGAGGAGCTTTGTTCTTTCAAGGTCTATGTTCAATCACAACAGCTGAGCTGCAGCCAGCACCTGAGAAGCATTATTGTGCACCCCACATCAACACTCCAACAAACCATATTCCTTAACCCTTGCTTATTTCAAAAGCAGTCAGACTGGCTGATCAGACCATAATTACAAGAGGAGCTCCCTTCCCGTGACAGGGGAAAACTGCAGGGTATTAGAGCAGTAGAGTAGGCTGCAGAAAGTCAGAAGGAGCTGGTATTTCGCACAGATTGTTTGGATTCTCTTCATGCACGGTGATCAGAGATGAATGAGTGAGGGGTCAGCGCCATGGCAAAGAGCAGAGCAGTAGCTTATTCTGCAGCTAGAATGGTAACTCATGGGCTGACTTTACAGGGTGCAGCTCATTTTCTAGACTCTTAGCTGAGTTTAAAAGCCAAGTTGGAAAGCATTTCTGAGAACCAAGGGCACCATAGTACGGGCACAGGTCAGGCAGTCAACAAGTGGCATATGGCACATCTTGGCCTCCTTCTTTGTTTGCAGAACACTAGAGTGTCTCACAGCCACATTCATGTTTAGTGACACAGCGTTCCCCTCCCTCCCTGCTACAGTAACCACTGCGGCTCTTGCACATTAGATTCCTTATTGTCTTTGAATACATTCTTCATGATGGCTTAATTGCTTGGTTCCATACACAGCCTTACTGGAGGATGGACTCAACCATTCTTCCATTCTACAGCCAAAACCAAGTATAAACAAGAAAAATCCACTGTCTTTCTATATCTCTTATTTAAGGCCTGGTCTACACCTAAAAATTAGATTGACTAACTCAGGGGTGGGCAAACTTTTTGGCTCTCGGGCCACATCTGGGTATGGAAATTGTATGATGGGCCACGAAGCTCACGAAATTGGGGTTGGGGTGCGGGGGGGGGTGAGGGCTCCAGCTGGGGGTGTGGGCTCTGGGGTGGGGCAACAAATTAGGAGTTCAGGGTGTGGGAGGGGGTTCCAGGCTGGGGCGGGGGGTTGGGGTGCAGAGGGGTAGGGCTCTGGCTGAGGGTGCAGGCTCTGCGGTAGGGCTGGGGATGAAGGGTTTGGGGTGCAGGAGGGGGCTCTGGGCTGGGACTGAGGGGTTCAGAGGGCAGGAGGGGGATCAGGGCTGGGGGGCAGGAGATTGGGGCGCAGGAGGTGGTCAGGGGTGCAGGCTCTGGGTGACGCTTACCTCATGCAGCTCCCAAAAGCAGTGGAATGTCCCCCCTCTGGCTCCTATGTGGAGGTGCAGCCAGGCGGCTCTGCGCGCTGCCCTGTCCGCAGGCACCACCCCTGCAGCTCCAATTGGCCGTGGCCCACCTCTGGACTAACTACATCGCTCAGGACTGAGAAAACTTTCATGCCTTGTGTGACATAGTTAGGTCGACTTAACCCACACTGTAGAAATGGCTAAGTCAATGGAATAGTTCTTCCATCAACCAAGCTATTGCCTCTTGGACAGGTGGATTAACTACACTGAAGGGAAAAATCCCTTCTGTTGATGTAGGAAGAGTCTGCGCTACCGCGGCATAGCTGCAGCTGTGGTGAAACCAAGGAATAGAGTGATTTACCCAAAGTCTCAGAGGAAGCCTGGGACACAGTAGGGAATTGAACTAATCTCCTAAATCCCTGGCTAACACCATAACCATTAGACCAGTGGTCTCCAACCTTTATAAGCCCAAGATCACTTTTTGAATTTAAGGGCAACCCACGATCTATCCCGCCCCTTCCCCGAGGCCTTGCCCCTTACCCAAAGCCCCGCCCCACTCACTCCATTCTCCCCCACCCTCACTCACTTTCACTGGGCTGTGGTAGGGGTTTGGGAGGGGGTGCGGGCTCTGGGCTGGAGCCGGGGGGTTCGCAATGTAGGAGGGGACTCTGGGCTGAGCCTGGGGCAGGGGTTGTGGTGCAGGAGGGGGGTGAGGGGTGCAAGCTCCAGGAGGGAGTTTGGGTGCAGGAGGGGGTTCTGGGCTGTGGCAGGGTGGGGTACAGGCTGCTGGCTCTGGGAGGGGGGTCAGGGCTGGGGCAGGAGGTTGGGGTGTATGAGGGGGCATGGGGTGCTGGTTCTGGAAGGGAGGTCAGGGCTGGAGCAGAGTGTTGGGATGCAGGAGGGGATTCGGGGTGCTAGCTCCAGGAGGGGGGTCTGGGCTGAGGCACAGCCTCCTGTTGGGCAGCACTTATCTCCAGCAGCTCCTGGCTGGCTGCCGCTAAGGCAGGCTCCCTGCCTACCTCGGCCCCACGCCACTCCTGGAAGGGACCAATGTGTCCCTGCGGCCCCCGGGGAGGGCAGGTGGTATGGGATTCCGCGCGCTGGCCATCTCTGCAAACACCGCCCCCGCAGCTCCCATTGTCCACAGCTCCCCATTCCCGGACAATGGGAGCTGTGGGGGCGGTGCTTGCAGGCAGGAGCAGCGTGTGGAGGGAGACTCCTGCCCCCCCACCCGCGCTGGTTGCTTCCAGAAGCAGGCATGGGGCCGGGGCAGGCAGGGAGCCTGTCTTAGCAGCAGCCCCGCTGTGCCCCCAGAGATCACGATCGACTGGGAGATCCTCTAGGATCGACCAGTCGATCGCGATCAACCAGTTGGTGACCACTGCACTAGAACATCCTTTCTCATCTCTCATTCAAGCACCTTTGAGTGTTTTATAATTACTATTATTAGTGCATACATTCCTAAAGTGCCCAGCATTATAGCACATGAGCACTACAGGACAACAAGCACCCTTGTGTGGTGGCAAAAGCATAAGAAGCAATCAAGTCACCCACCCACCATCTCTGGGGTGGGAAGTAGCAGCTAACAGTGCACGGCAATGCTAAGCAGTTAATAAACAGAATAAAAAATAGTGCATCTAACTGAAACTAAAGGGGAATTCCGGTTAGGTGGATAGGCCACTACACTGACAGCCATCTGTGTAAGAGACAAGATAGAAGGATTGTAATCACCCTTTTGTGTTTCATTTAACACTGATCTATGAAAATATACACTGAGGCATACTTGTTTAAATGGCTGTATACTTCAAGCAATGGAAAACCTATAAAGGACTGTAAAAAGGAACATTAGTAACTACTTACGGTATGTCTACACTGCACTCAGAGGTGTGACTGCAGCATGTATAGACATATCCGAGCTAGCATTAATCTAGCTAGTTCAGGTACCAACAACAGTGAGGCCATAGCAGAATAGACTTCAGTGCAGGACAGCTGGCTGAGTAATAATAATAATTAATAATTAATGGAGATATCCCATCTCCTAGAACTGGAAGGGACCTTGAAAGGTCATCGAGTCCAGCCCCCTGCCTTCACTAGCAGGACCAAGTACTGATTTTGCCCCAGATCCCCAAGTGGCCCCCTCAAGGATTGAACTTACAACCCTGGGTTTAGCAGGCCAATGCTCAAACCACTGAGCTATCCCTCCCCCCATTGTACATAGCCAGGAGCCCAGGTGGGCTTGTACACCCCACATTGAAGCTTGTGTTTTCATGACTTCACTGCTATTGGTACCCGTGTTAGCTAATTCAGATGAGTCTACACACGCTGCAATCACACACACCAACTGCAGCATGGACATACCCTAAGTTTAAGTGTGCTACATGATATGCTGACAGTTTCTTGCAAGATAATGCCAGTTATATAGGAGTTCTCATCCCTGTTCATGACCTGTGTTGACAGCTGGATTTCTCTGGGACAATGTGGCTTAAAAAGCGCATAGAGCGCTCCTCGTCGTGGGAGTCCAGCTGAGGAACGAGCGTCCATAGGAGATTAAAAAGTGTGATCTGCAGTCTGACCACTTTCAGGGACCCTCCTCCGAGACAAAGCATGTTTGATCTTCTTCATAACTGGCACTGTAAAGGGGTTCTTTACTCACTGCTAGCGTGTCTCCTTGTGGCTGCATCTGGAGAATGGAACTCCCTGGCCTGATAACTCCCTGGCCTGATACCTCCCTGGTCTGATACTCCCACTATCTATCTTTCATGCTGTGTCCCCTCTCACACTCCAGGATTTGGGGTACTCTCGCTCTTCATGATACAGGGTGTTCTCTCTTCGTGGCTTGGCCCTTCAGCCAGGTCACTATGTGATTTCCCCCTTCCAGGGCATCAAAGTCTCTCCATATGAACTGTCTCAGGAAGTCTTCCAATTCACTGCCCAGACTGTGCCACTTCTCCAGTGGCTGGTAGGGGAACCAAGGCCCACCCACTAGTCTGGGTTCTAGCTCAGGGACATTTCACTCAGTGGTCAAGGTCTGCACTGTCCCAAACCTGGCTGCTGTTCCCCTGAGCCTTTTCCTACTCCACCTCTATGAGGCTTCCTTCTCCACCACCTCTCTGGTTAAGTTCTTTCCTCAGGGACAGAATCCCAGGGCTTCTTCTCTCCCTATGGGTTTTCTCCTTTTCCCTCTCTAAGACCAGAGAATGACTGCAGGCTTCCACACCAGTCTCCTTCTGCCCTCACTGGCCTTATACCAGCTCTGCCTGCCCCCTGGGGTCCATCCTCAATCAGGGATTGCCTATCAAGACTAATCCTCCTTTAGGAGTGGCCTATCACAGGGGTGGGTAAACTACGGCCCATGGTCCGGATCTGGCCCTTCGGGGCTTTGGATCCGGCCCACAGGACTGCCCCCCGTGGGGCCGCGGACTCTGCGACACTCTCCAGAAGCGGCCGGCACCAGGTCCCTGAGGCCCCTGGGCGGGTAGGCAGAGGGCTCCGTGCGTTGCTGTTGCCTCCAGGCATCGCCCCCCTTGGCTCCCATTGGCTGGGAACAGGGAACTGCAGCCAATGGGAGCTTCAGGGGAGGTACCTGGAGGCGCAGCAAGGGCAGTGCACATGGAGCCCTCCGCTTCCCCTTCCCCCCCCAGGGGTGGCAGTGCTTCCTGGAGCGGCGCAGAGCCAGGGACAGGGCAGGCATGCAGGGAACCTGCCCTGGTCCCGGTGCACATCGCTGCCACCCCGGAGCCCGAAGCCCTTCTGCATCTCGCCCCCCCAACTCCCTACCCTAAGCCCCCTGCCTGCACCTCTCACCCCTCCTGCACCCCAACTCCCTGCCCTGAGCCACCTGTCACACCCCACACCTCTCCTGCACCCCAACCCCTTTCCCTGAGCCCCTTCATACACCCCGCACTCCTCCTCTGCCCCAATCCCTTGCCCTGAGCCCCTTCCTGCACCTCACACTCCCGCACCCCAACCCTCTGCCCCAGCCCTGCATACAATTTCCCCTCCCAGATGTGGCCCTTGGCCCAAAAAGTTTGCCCACCCCTGGCCTATCAAGTTAATTGGCCCCTTCTGAGCCCTGTTAACCCTTTCCGGGCTAGTCTGGGGTGAACCCAATCACTGACAGGAGGAAAATTCAAATACATAAATGTCTTTCTATGGTAGGTGTCCCCCACATCGCCATAGTATTTGAGTGCTTCACTATCTTTCATACATTTATCTTCACAACTCCCCTCTACTATTATCCCCATTTTGCAGACAGGCAATGGAAGCATAGAGACTAAGGCTATGGATACATTGCACACATTATAATGGGGAGGCTGTGCTATTGTAAGGTGTACTGTGCAGCCGCTCTTTATCACAGGGAGAGAGCTATCCCAGCAACAAAGTAAAACCACTTCCAACGAGGGGTGTTAGCTTTGTTACCAGGAGCATGGCTCCTGCCCATAAAGTGCTGTCCACACCGGTGCTTTGTGTCGTTAAAACTTTTGTTGTCCAGGAGCTGTTTTTTCACATTGCTGAGCAACAAAAGCTTTAACGATGAAAGTGTCAGTTTAGACAAAGCCTAAGTGACTTGCCCAAGATCACAAGCAGGGACTTGAACCCTGATCTCCCAGGCTACTTTCCTAACCCCTAGACCAGGGGTAGTCAATTATTTTTTGTCAAAGTCCATATTTCTTGGTCAAGATATAATCAAGGTCCAGACTTCAGAGAAATATTTTTCACAGTGCAATAACAGTAATGATAATAGTAAGTAAATAAAATGATTTTGCGGTCCATTCAAGTGTCTCCCGGTCCAGATATGGCCCGCAGGCCACCCATTGACTGCCCCTGCCCTAGACCATCCTTCCTCTCCTCCTTCTTTGGTTAAGGAGAGAAGAGCAGAAGATTCCATGAAATCCAATAGGCACCTCACCCTACAGATTTAATTTATCACTGGAAGTGCATAGATATGGCAATGAGAGCTATAAAAAACCACTAGAGAGCAACTGCCCCGGAGATTCCATTTATCCATAGAATGTGGGAGTGGCAGAATGTATTCTCTTCCCTAGTAATAATTCTCAGATATAGTACAGTAACTCCTCTTACTTAAAGTTGTAGTTATGTTCCTGAAAAATGAGACTTTAAGCGAAACGATGTTAAGCGAATCCTATTTCCCTATAAGAATTAATGTAAATGGGGGGGGGGGGGTTAGGTTCCAGGGAAATTTTTTTCACCAGACAAAAGACTATATTATCTATATCTATATCTACACACACACACAGTATAAGTTTTAAACAAACAATTTAATACTGGTACACAGTAATGATGATTGTGAAGCTTGGTTGAGGTGATGAAGTCAGAGGGTGGGATATTTCCCAGGGAATGCCTTACTGCTAAATGATGAACTAGCAATCGGCTGAGGCCTCAAGGGTTAACACGTTGTTAATGTAGCCTCACACTCTACAAGGCAGCACGAATGGAGGGAGGGGAGACAGCATGGCAGACAGAGAGACACACCCTGTGTGAGAGAGAGAGATGCTCATTGCCCTTTTAAGTACGCTGACCCCACTCTAAGTACACTGCCTTTTTAAATAGATCAGCAAGTTGAGACAGCAGCTTCTGCCAGCAAGCTCCCTACGTCCTGAGCCCTGTCGTGTCCCGCCCCTGCTCTATGGAAATGGGGTAAGCAGGGTGCAGGAGCAGGAGGGAGAGGGACACCCTGACATTAGCCCCCCTTTCACTCCCCATGTACAGCAAGGAGGAGGCTCCAGAAAGCAGCTCTAAGGCAGAGGGCAGGAGCAGCATGTGGCAGTGGGGGAAGGGACAGCTGAACTGCCAGCAAATGATAGCCTGCTGGGCGGCTGCCACACAGGGAACTTAGGGGAACGGGGAGCTGATAGGGGGGCTGCCGGTCCACCCTGGTTCAAAGCTCCCACCAGCTAGCTCCCACAGGCTGCTCCTCCTGCAAGCAGTGGACAAAGCAGGCGGCTGCCAAATGGCGTTATAAGGGAGCATTGTGCAGCTTTAAACGAGCATGTTCTCTAATTGATCAGCAACGTAACAACGAAACAACGTTAACCGGGATTACTTTAAGTGAGGAGTTACTGTACTTTTCATCCACAGGTACCAAAATGCCTTACAGAGATCAGTATCATCATCTCCATTTTACAGAGGGAGAAACGGAGGCACAGAGCTTGGATGTAACTTGCCCAAGGTCACGCAGCATGCCAGTGGCCAAGCTGTGCCCAAGTTTCCCAAGTGCTCTATCTACTAGACAACACTGCCTCTCCCCCCTGCATAACCCTACAAGGACTCCTCACTCCTGATGTGTAGGGACCCTCTGTAGAAAGAAGGTGGCATTTCAATCTCCAGTCTTTCAATGCCTGGCCTCTGAGGAAACTGCCAACACTATTGTCAGCGTTGATGGCGGCTTTTGTAACATGGATCCATCAACTCATTTCACACGTACCATGGAATGGCCACCAGACCGTAGTGACTTTTAGGACACAACAAGCTGGAGGTGTAAAGCTCCTCATCCCCTAATATTAATCCTCTGAGCTATTCAATTGCCCAAACCCATTAGGGAGATTGGGTCTCTACCATTAGTCTCTGTGTACCCCATTAACAATCTCAGGGCCAGCTAGTCCTCAAATTATGATAGGGTGGAGTTAACGCTTGTTTGGGGTGAGGGGCGGAGGAGACACTTACTTTATTGGCTGCTTCTACCTTAGCACAAACAGCATCCATGGCAGCCCGTTCCTCCAGTCGCTTCTGTTTCTTCTCCTTGGCTTTACTTGACTTTCTCTGAAACAGAATGATTCAGGGTTACAGCACGACAACCCTCACCTTGTCTTGAACTCAAGGGCACTACCTATAATGGGCATAAAATTGAGGGCTGGTGGCAATCTGCCAGTCTGGCCCAAAGGGACTCAGCATGCAATGGTCCAAGAGTCATTCGCTTGATCGAGACAGACTATTGCACTCAGAGATCTGTAGTCTCTATAGGGCATTAAAGGACAGCTGCACGCAATACTGCAGAAAGAAGCCCAGTGGCTGCTGTCTGCCCATCCCTACATTATGCCAAGTTTCATGACTGAAACAGATCAGATATTGTTCAGCAATACCGTTCTAGTTACTGCAAAACAGACCACAGAAATTCAGACTTGGGACTTTAAAAAGCCATTTTATACCTGCTTCCAATGAAAACTGTTTTATACCAAGGTGGGTTGTTGGGGTTTTTTTGGTTGAACTATCAATGCAAATATTTTATATTAGTTTTATTTTAAAATACTGCCCACAAATGGTCAAACAGAAACACTCTTTTCACTAGCAGAGACCCACAGGCATGAAAAACCATAATCTAAGGATCAGATTCATGAAACACAACCAGTTTGATTTTAGGAATTTATCAAATAATTCCACCCTATATCCCCAAAGCAGAAGAAATTACTTGTTTACTCTAATGTAACTTGTTTAGACTTCATTCATATGCATGTTTAAAGTTTTCCTTTTTTTTAAATTAAGAACTACTATCTTTTAATATTTATGAAGCATGGGCCAGGCACTGCTGGGGACTTTCAGGGATAGCACTGTATTGGGATAAGATGAAAGTATAGTAGGAAATGCCATTCTTTAAAGGGAAGCCCTGCACACACCTCTACAGAAGTATATTTACTGTATAGACTTTCAGTACAAGAGGAGAAAGGCAAACAATGACATCTGGCGGAAGATGAGCTATGCAGTTAGCACAGCTGTTGCTGTACAGTCTGTTGGATTTGTGGTTGCTTCACAGCCTCGAAATCACGGCACATGCAGCCCTGCATCCTATCCAGCATTTGCTTTGGAGCTGATCATCCAGATGAAGAAACTGCTTTATGAGACATGAGACACTTGTTCCCCACAGCACTGGTGCTTTGTAGAGCAGATCAATATTGAGAATCTAACTCATGTCACCACTTAGGGATCACAATAGTAATTTTACTCTGCTCCACTACTCACCCTACTGCAATCATGCTTGGAAATGCTGCCATAAGTCATTTGTTTTCTGCAGTGCTGTAAAGTTTAGCTGGGCCTGCAAGTCACTAAACACTGGTGGGTGTGAGCCAGTACTATGCTTAACCTTAATGCTCACATAAAAAAAGAAACCACCCAAGTTCAAATCAGGACATCAGTTCTCCTGACACGTGGCTGGCAAACATGTTCAGTCTGCACATGAACCAAGGGGAAGTGAGGCAGGAAAGCTGCCAGGCTGCAAGCTACATAAACACATGGCAGCAGAGCGTCTCGTGAACCTCCTTTGCACAGATCAGATTGAAAGTTGCATTCCTGAAATTACTTGTTTAACCCAAAACACTGACATTGAGAAAATTGCTAGTCCCTTGCATGCACAACTTTATGCTGCCTGATACCAGGGAAAGCAGATACGGGTACTTTCTTTGGGGATGCTGAAAAAGACACTGATTGGGATGAACTCCCTTTCACCCATGATTGATCAAAACTCCTCCCACTGAATTGAGAGTATGGGCTCATGGCAGATTCATGTCCTGATTAGCAAACTTCAGCACTTATTTCATTTAATAGCTATCCATTCTGACTGGGGTCAGTCGGGGCAAGATTGCCAGTAGTTTAAAAAATCATTATGGCAAGAGGTAAGTTCACCCTTAACTATCCCTTATTTTAGTACAGAAGTTACACTGGACTGCACTGTAACTTGCATTCTCCACTCTCTCATTTGGAGTTAATCCTTATTCTAATGCAGAGAGGTAACTTTTAAAGCTGTGTGTCTGTGAGAGAGAGAGAAAGTGCAGGTTGGCATAGTCAATCTTCTGTCTGTTCCCAGAACACGGATAGCCGCAGGCAAGCTTCCCACATGGTTTCCAGCCATCATGGTACTAGGAGAAAGAGGGAAATGGCTTAATTAATCTCCAGCCTCTCAACAAGGAGGCCAAGCACCAATGCTGGAGGTTGTTTCTGTAACGTGAACATTTGCTCACTGGGGACCAGACTGAGATCAGCAAATCATTACACAGGGGCCACTAAAAGACCATCAGATGGGAATGACTTTTAGTTGCTCCAGATCCAACGCCATATGGGAATTGATGACCTAGAAGTAAGAGACTCATTTCCAATCTCCTGAGCCATCCGGTTAGTGGAGCACAAGGGAGAGATTTCCCTTTGGCCAGCCATAAATGCTCATTGGGACAAAACACGGGAAAAATAAACACCTGTCTAACACTAAAGAAAAGCAGGATGGTGCCAAAAAACACATGGCACCAATTATTGAGGAAACAGATCATCCATGGAAGGATTCAACTCCAGTGTGATCTACCACAGCTTCAGGAAGACCTAAGACAAGCTTTGAAGAGCAAAATCCAACTTCAATATTACACAGATGTTTAGGCCAGCTAGAATCCTGTCTGTTGCTGGACCAGATTAAGGTCAGACATCAGTATCATGCATCTAACAGTAGCCACTATCTGATGCTTCCAGAAGGCACCAAGCAAAATTACACAAGGCATCTATGCAATACTTGAACTTGAAGTGATCTAAATGCTCTTTGGATCATGTCACCTAGAAATCAGGGATCCACAAGAAAAGTCTTACCTCCATTTTTGATACTTCGCAGAAAGGAACATCCACAGCATGGATGATGCACTATTCCTGAAAACCCTGCTAATGCTGCAGTGGTCTAAACTCACAGGATAGGGCTTGGGGTGGGTGCTGAAGTTAACCTAGCTTGTTTCTTCCAGAATTACCTAGATTTAAAACCTTAAACTTTCCCAAAGTTGCTTCTACAATCAGCCCTGCTGTTGAAGTTAATTGGCATTCTGCTAATTTAGTTATAGTCAGAACCAAACATACAACTTGAACACAATTTTAGAATAAAAAATACCTTTTCACCTCAGAAACCATTTACCACTAAGAGGAGTGATTTATTTGGAGAGGTGGAGAAGGAAGAAGACACTACCACACTTCAAAAATATGGCCAAAAGAAAAATAAACTGCCCGGTATTTTCTTTATAAGCACTTCCTCTTCTCCCCTCCCAAACCCGGATAGAACCCCATAGTCCTGACTCCCAACCGCACTGTTCCAACACCCTGCACCCCTTCCAAAACTGGGAATAGAAACCAGGCATCCTGACTCCCCACTTTAACTCATGGGCCACACTTTTCCTTCTAGAGCTAGGAATACAACTCAGTAGTCAGGCCTGACTCCATGCCATGCTCTAGCATCTAGAACACACATGAAAAATTAGTCAACATGGCTCACATGCAGAAGCCTCTTCTTCAAATTAAATAACTCAGCAATCTATTTTTAAGACAGCCACACCACTATAACAACTAGAGGCCAATGAAAATAAAGACTCCAATGACTTCATAAAGTTTATTTTCGGAGGTTTCAATTGCTGAGAGTTGGGGGATGTATGTGTTTTTAAATAGACTCTGGGTCCCAATGTACAACTAGGTGCAGGGAGAGAGTCAGCATTTAAAATGCTGAACAGATTCCTTGGTTATAGCACCAAAACCCACCTCTCCTCATGGGACCAACACCCACAAAAGTCTTCATTCCACCACAGATGTTGAAGCATGAGCCTCTCCCCTAAAATAGAGCCATCTTCACCATACATGTGGTTGCATCCCAGGGAGAGAAAATCAAAGCATTTTAGTTCAGGAATGTATCTGAAGCAAACTATTTCTGAGAGTTTGCTCTCGGGGCTATATTACCTGAGCCAATAAGTTATTCCCCTTCAGTACTTGCACTTCTGAAGTGGACAGCGAGAAGGAAGAACTACATTATTTGGTTTTAAATAAAGAGATTGATGCTCTAAAACTTTACACCTGGATCTCATTCAAACATAAAAGCCTGATGCCACTTTTGGGGCAGAATATACAAGAGCAACTTGACGAGGAAAAGTATTCTTAAAGCACAGAAATCCAATAATAAATAAACTGGTATTTTTTGAGCTTGCTCCAATAAATATCCTCCCATTTGCATTAATTTGTTTAGACTCAGTGTAACCCTCTCCATTAGGGTCGTGATTTTTTTTTTTAAACGGGTACAAGTGCAGTGTGGACACAATTATACCACAACAAAGGTGCCTTATACCAGTATAGCTTATTTCCCTTCCCATATGGCAACACACTCTATCGTAGAAACATGTTTGTATTGGTCTAATTACATCCACATTAGGGGGATGTACTGCTTTAATACACTGGTACAGTTAAAGTGGCATAATGTGAGTGTAGACAAATCTTTAGCAGCAGGTCTGAAGAGAATTTGTTGTGGCTCATAACGCTTTGCATTTCTTTAGCCCATTTCAACAGTGGCATTCAAAGCACTTTCCAGCTCCTCACTGCTGTGAAGTAGGCATTTTCCCCATTATGTAGATGGGGAAACTAAGGCACACAGAGGGGAAGTGATATGACTCAATATCACACAGCAAGTAACCAGTTCCTGGTTTCCCTCCTATTCTAACCACTAGACCTAGCTCCCATCCTAGAGCTGCAAATAGGATCCACTGTAACCCACTAGACACCACTCTCCTCCAAGAGCTAGAACTCAGGAGTCCACACACCCAGCACACACCCTTAACTATTAGACGTCATGCCATCCATTGCGAACTGACATTAGTGCAGTGTAGCCAGGATCTCTCACAAATTTACTGATAGATGTTCTTTAACTTGTATGTTCATCACATGTACAGCCCAGGCATGTGTGCATGCATGCGCGTGCACACAGACACACTATGGCCACCTCGTACTTTGGAGTAGGTTGGGTGTTTGGGAGCAGGGCTTGAATATGATGATAAATTGGAGAGAAGAATTACAACCCCCAGGCCCCTTTATGCCACCCTCCCTCTGCAGAGAGGTAAATGCACAGTCCATGGCCTCCTCCCATCCAAGGTGAATCCAGACCTCCACTCCATGACCTCCTTCCATCTTCAAGGGGGATATATATCATCACTCTCTCCCTTCTATATATCTCTTCACACCTGTTCACCATTTATCCAC
This sequence comes from Trachemys scripta elegans, assembly GCF_013100865.1. Taxonomy (NCBI): domain Eukaryota; kingdom Metazoa; phylum Chordata; order Testudines; family Emydidae; genus Trachemys; species Trachemys scripta. The sequence goes on from NC_048304.1 coordinate 30,779,931, forward strand.
AACTTCCCCCTTATCCCACTGCTCCCCCCCGTCTCCCCCTTTGCATGGAACTGCCCAGCTCCCACTTTCACTGTTCTCCCCTCTCTGATCCCTAGATCTTCAGACTCCTCAACCCTCTTCTCTCTCCTCACATTGACCTCCCTTCCCCAGATCCCCCTCCATGGACCATCCACAGTTCCTCTCTCAGGTCTCCCACCCATGTGCCTCCCCAGCTGCCCTCCCCAAAGCTCACACGCTCCCTTGACACCCTCCCACCTCCACTCAAGTCTCCCCCTCCATGACATCTATGTTGACCCCCTCCAGGTCCTACCCCCTCTCCCTGGACTACCTTAATGAACTCATCCTAGAAACCCAACCTACCTTCTCCCCGTCCCCCACTCCGCCCAGTCACACCCATGCACCCTCCAACTTCTTCTCTGGACCCCTCCATTAACCCCTCACAGACCCCCCCCCAGCTCCCACCTCACAGGACCCCCGCATGGGCCTCCCAACTCCCCCCTCAGACGTCCCCATGGACCTTCTTCATCCCTGACAGAGACCTTCCCCCAGCCGCTTCTCACCGGCCTCAGGCACCCCCATGGACACTCCGTCATGTGTGCTCCCCCAGAGACACCCCCCTTCATGATCCGCCAATTCCTCCATCCCTGGTTCCCCAACTACCCCCCTCGGTGACACCCCAGGGGCTTCCCTCACCCCCAGACTCCTTCACAACCCCTCCATGGATACTCCCCCCTGGACCACCTGCACCTTTCCTTCCTCACAGCCCCCTCATGGATCCCCCCGCCTGACCCGGGCCTCTCCCCTCCCTCTCCGGCCTGGTCCCTCCACCGGGGCTGGGGGACCCTGACCTCACTCACCCCCATGGCGGCGACAAGCGGGACCCCACCGACTCCTCACAAATCCGCGGGAGGGGGGACCCACAGGGGGAGGGGGCGAAGGGGGAACAGAAAACGGTCGGTAGGCACACACTGCGCCTGCGTGGGGCCCGCGGACGGAGAGGAAAGGGGCAAGGGGGCAGCGAGGAATACTCTGCGCAGGCGCGGAGCCAAGGGAATACGGGGAAAGGGAGGGACATGTTGCGCAAGCGCGGAACCGCGCACAACTCGCCGGCGCGCGAGGGAGAGATTCGTGCGCATGCGCAAAAGCGGTGGGGGGGGCCCGCTAACGGTCGAGACCGCGCCCAACGGTCGGCGCGAGGACAGTGTTCCTCTGATTGGGTAGTGGCCGTCGCGTGAGAGCCCAGCATCCCTCCACATCAGTGTGGGCGCCAAGAGAGACCCCTCCCCCTGCCCAAGCTCCCCTCTCTGGACATGTCTCCACTCTGTCCCCCATCCTGTATTTGCCCCCTCCCCTCCCTGTACTGCCTCCCTGTAACCCCTGACCTTGCCCCAACACCCTGACATCCTACCCCTCCCTGCACCCCCTGACTGAACACCCCCACTCTCCTCTCTGTGCCCCTGCCCAATGCCCCCATGTCTCCTGGCCCACCAGTGTTCCTACATCCCTGCCCAATGCCCCCATGTCTCCTGGCCCACCAGTATTCCTACATCCNGTTCCTACATCCCTGCCCAATGCCCCCATGTCTCCTGGCCCACCAGTATTCCTACATCCCTGCTCAATGCCCCCATGTCCTTGACCCTGATCCAGTTCTCCCTGCACGCTTTGATCCAAATCCATCCCTGCACTCCTGATGCTGATGCCACCTCCTTGTATCCCAACCCAACAGCCCTTGTAACTGAGACCCAATGCCCTCTTGACCCCAGCCCAACATCAACTGCTCCCTCTCCCTGTGCCCTTAACTCCAACCCAACACTTCCTGTGGCACCAGACCCAATGCCCCCAAGATCCTAACACAATGCCCCTTTGACGCCTTCCTGGGACACCTCACCCCAAATCAATGCCCCTGACCCCATCTCAACATCCTTTTCCTACACCCCCACACACTCCTATTATGTCCAATGCTATTCAACATTTCCATCAATGACCTGGAACAAGTAAATATAAAACCACTACTGATAACATTTGCAAATGACACAAAAATTGTTGGAGTAGTATGATGAGTGGAATGAGGAGGACAGTCCTACACAGCAATCTGGATCCCTTCCAACAAAATGTGTTTCAATACAGCCAAATGCAAAGTTATACATCTAGGAAAAAGTAATGCAGGCCATCCCTACAGAGTAAGGGACGGTATCGTGGAAAGCAGTGACACTGAAAAGGATTTAGGGGTCGTAGTGGACAAACAACTCAACATGAACTCCCAGTGTGATGCTAGGGTTAAAAAAAGGGCCAATAGGATGCAATCCTTGGATGTATAAAATGGGAGCAGTGAGTAGGAGCAGGGAGATGGTTTTACCTCTGTATATGGCATTGGTGAGACTGGAGTACATCATCTAGTTTGGGGTGTCAAATTTTTAAAAGGATGTTGAAAAATTGGAGAGGGTGCTGAAAAGAGACACAAAAATTAGTTGAAGGCTTGAAAAAAGGTCGTATAGGGGAGACTTATGGAGCTCAATCTATTTAGGTTCTCAAAAAGAACATTGGGAGGTGACGTGAAAACAGTGTATAAGCACCTTCAGGGAGAGAATATCCCAGGTATTAAAGGGCTCTTTAGCCTAGCGAAGAAAAGCAGAGCAAGAACCAATGTCTGGAAGTTAAAGTTAGACACATTCCAATTAGAAATAAGGCACCAATGTTTCACAGTGGGGATGGGTGAGGAGGGAAAACTCCAGAAGGCAGTGGGGGATTCTCCATCGTTTGATGTCTCCAAATCCAGACTGGCTGCCTTTCTGGAAGATGCTTTAGTCAACAACAAGTTATTGGGCTCAGTACAGGGGTAACTTGGTGAGATTTAATGTCCTGTTATGTGCAGAAGTCAGACTAATGTTCCCTTCTGGGTTAAACTATGAGTCTATGAACCTTCATGCCCCCTCCCTGGATCTCCTCCTCCCAACCTGATGCCCCCACCCAATGCCCCCTTCCTTATGCCCCCAGCAACCCATGCCTCCCTTCTATGCTCCTTCCCCAAAGCCCCATATCCCTTTCTGACCACCTGAAGTCCCCTCCTGAAAACCTAACATCCCCATGCCCCTCACCATGTTCCCTCTCTGCACATCATGCCCTCACTTCCAAAATGCATCCCTTTTGTTTATGCCCCCTGCACCTCATCCATATGCCCCCATGCTCCTTCCATATTTTATCTTGCCTCATCCCTATGCCACTCCTCCCCTTCTACTTTGCCTCCTTATGTCCCTGCCTACAGGCAAGCAGAAAAAGGGGATGAAAGTGGAGTGTGTATGATGGAGGGGTAAGGGGAGTGTGTAGTGTGAGGAGAGGTAAAGGGGAGGATACTGGGAGGGAAGGGGAAGCAGGGAAGAGGAGGGCACATAGGTGCGGGAACAAGGGATGCAGGGGGTGCTGCAGCACCCCCAGGTTTTGCGTGGGGTCCCAACTGCCGGCCCCATGCCCAGGGACTCCGCTGCTAGTCTTGGCTGCTCCCCCCGCACTCAGGGGCTCCACTGCTGGCCCCGGTCCCAGCTTCTGGCCCTGCACCCAGGGACTCTGCTGCCACCTCCACACGCGGGGTTCCAGCTGCCGTTCCCACACAAGGTCCTGGCTGCCAGCCCCGCGCCTGGAATTCTGCTCCTGGCCCTGCACCCAGGGTCCAGGCTGCCAGCTCTGCAGCTGGGGCTCGGCTCCTGGCCCTGGGCTCCACCCCCACCCCTGGCCCAGGGCTCCACCTCCAGATGTGGCCCCAGCCTCGACCCCTTTGCCCCATCCAAGGCCCCCCTCCTGAAGGCCCTGCTCCCAGCCCCAGCTCTAGGGGGTGTAAGGAGGGCGCACCTCCACTCTAAGAACTGTTCCAGCACCACTGGGAGGGCAGGCGGGAATGGGAGGAGAGGACATAGGGGAAGAGGGAAGTGGGAGGAGGAGAAGGCACAGGGGGAAAAGAGGGGACCAGGAAAGGGGGTGGGAGAGGAGGGAAGACAGGGAGGGGTTTTAAAGGAGGGTGATGGATAAAGCAGGGAGGTTGTAGAGGGGGGCAGGAGATGAACTGGGTAGTGGGCCCAGCTGATCATGGGCTGACACCACACAGGGTTTGGAAGGCCTCTCAGTTGCTGTTCTTACTCCTGGCAATGGCTTCAGCCCCTAAGCATCAGCTTCACAGTTCCTAGTGTCCCCAGTTGTACTAATCCCCGTGTGTCCAAAGACTTAAAATCCCCTGGCACTTGGCATTTGCCTCAGTGACCCCTGAACTCATTACCATGCTCCACCCAAGAGGCAGTGGCATCGCAGGAGTGTTCTGTGTGTAGAAGTTCTGCAGCACAGTGAAGTGAAAGGTGCAGCGTAGCTGCAAATGACTAAAAAGCAGACATGGGACTGGGAATTAGGAACTCTGTGTCTGATCCCAAATGGCTGGCGAACTCAGGCAGGTCCTTTTGCCTCTCTGTGCTTCAGTTTCCCCATTCATAATTCCAAAGGGGCTAGATTATTTTACTCATCTTGCTATCTAAATGTAGAGCGGGGTTCAAAATGATCCTATTAGGATCTTTACAAAAATAATTAATAACTCTGCTTGTCAGCTGCCATTTACTTCAGGCTGCAACACCCTCTTCATCCATTTCCCCAGGACGGGGATTTTTTGGGGTGGGGTGGGAGTGGGGAGACCATTTTTGTAATTGCCCTCAGACAAATAGATTTTGTGCTTGGGATATTGAATTTTCATGACCCTTTTTGGCAACAGGTTTGAGGTGAGACGAGAATGATTGTCTATTGATCTAAAATTTACTTAGATTGGAGCAGGCACCGTCCTTTTGTTCTGCACTACTGCAATACAGATAATTAGTAATAATAATTGCGATAAATCAATTGTCGATCCGGGCTCAAGCAGACACCAGAGGGCGCCAGCATTGCAGAGTCCCTTCACCAAGGCCAGTGGAAATGGCAAGGGGGAGGACTGAGACCCATCCTACTTGGGAGCAGAAGCGGTGAATGCATGGAAGTGGGTCGGGAGAGGACTGGTAGGGAGCGCATAATGAGGCCTTTGCCTCATTGCATTGTGGGAAGAATGCCTGGCTTGGCTGGGTCATATGATCCTAGGCTCAGGTTGTGCTACCAGACCCAGTGTCACCTTTAGAGGAAATGCTCCCCGCTGAAAAGAGCCATTTTATAGTGGCTGAGCTGAGGGGAAATGGAATCACTAAGCATGGAGGGCCAACCCTGGGCCTCGCAGGCTGCGCACAGGCTGCTCTGAGAAGGTCTCGTCAAACCTCCTCCTCCATAGCACTATCCCCATTTCTTAAGAGGGAAACTGAGGCACAGAAAAGCAGCTTGACCATAGTAGCACACGTCAGACTTTCCAGACCCATGTTCTTTCTGCCTATGTGAATGAATTAACTTTACCCTAACTCTGAGAAATGCTCCTGGGAGCCTAGTGAAACTGGTTGTTTACCAGGCAGCAAGCCACAGGGCTCTGGTTCCGAAAGTATCAATGCAAACCCTAGGCTGAGGAGAGTAAGGCCAAGGGAGGATTACAGTGGCTAAAAGGATGGCAGAGCTTCCAGGACACAGGGTGAGAGACGACTCCTCAAGCCCACTCCACAGCCCTTTGCTATCCAAGCCCTGGGGTTCGTATGTGCATACTGAGCTCTGCAGATGCCCCTCAGTCCTGACTGGAAATCCGCCAACATCCACTGTTCCAGTTCCGGGTCCCTCCTGAGCAGGAAAGATTGTGCTGGATCATAAAGCATAATCTGTGGCCTTGACTCTGCCCACAAGCTCCCCCCTCTCTTTCTGCTTGCAAACACAGTATCATTTACCCGCAGGGGTTAAAAGTGGGAGATACTCTGACCAACATCCTCCCCAAACTCCCATCCCTGCATCACACACCCCGCATACCCCAGCAGCCTCTCTCATCTCCTCCATCCAGCCTGGCTTTTGAGAGGGTCTGAGTTTGCTACCCAGGAATTGCATCCATCCTCTTGCGGGTGGAGGTGGGGGCGGGAGCAGGGGGGCCATGCAGGGCTAGATCGCCTTTCCTTAGCTCTGCACGCAGCCAGCTCATGTATCCTGTCTCTGGGGAAAGAACGAGGGTGGTGGGAGGGGGGTGCGCTTTGCCACGTTGGCTCCTTTCCTGGCCTGCTGGAGACGGCAAGTTCCTGTATCCTTCTTCTGGAGTGGGGAGACCCTGGAGCCCAGATGAAAATGCCCCTGCCCCAGTTAAAAGCAGGAGCCTGAGGTATGAGGGGGGAGCAGCTAATCCCAGACAGAGCAATACACCCTCAACACACACATACAAAACTATTGCATCTGCACCAGTCCCAGGAAGCTCACTGCCCCACACCCAGAGAGCTCCCCATCTTATGCCCCATTTCTCTGTCCCCAATGCTGCAGCACACTGGCTCCCTGCCTTAAAATCATCCCCATCTTAACACCACCCCCCACTGTTCTGTCCCTCATTGGTGCATCTGCACCAACCCCAGGGAACACACTGCCACCCCTTCACTAAGAACCCCCCATTTTATCACCCGTATTGCTCTGCTCACCAATATTGCATGTTCCCCAGGCCTGGGAGGCCTGTTGCCCCATCTGTGCTGAGATTTCCACCATCTAGTCCCTCATAACCCATTGCCCAGACCCAGGAAGCGCACTAAAATCCCCCCTCTGACCTGCCTTCCCATAGCAGCCCCCTGTGTGACTGGATTTGTGGGCCTAGAATTGGGGATTCATTTCACTCCCTTTCACATGGGACTGCTCATAAACCCAGTATCCGCCCTGCCAGCTTTAATTGGGGGGAAGAGAGAGTTGCTGAGGGGGAAGCCTGGCTCGTTCCCCTCCTAGTCTGGTAGAGCGGGCAGCATCATGGCTTGGCACAGAGTGACAGGATCAGCTGCCACTGCTGAAGGTGTAATCCCTGGAGCAGTGGGACATGGGGCTCCGGGCTCTCATCACCCGGGTGTGGCGACGTGTGACCACAGGATCCCCTGTGGCTGGGTGATGTGCGCATGCACAGTGCTGTGTGTGCCCATTATTTGTTGTGTGGGCAGAATGCCCATCTAAGTTTCTATCCCTAGGCCTCAGCCTAGTGGTACCCAGCATGAGGGTGGTACCCATGTTTGTTCCAGTTAGCTCCTTCCCCGTCATACCAATGCCTCATTCAAGCAGATCTGGGGTGTAGTGAGAGACCCCTTCTTCGCCCTCCCCCATGCTCAGATCAGAACAATGGTAGGCCTAGCACCCTCCCTCCATCTCTGCAGCAGCTCAGGGTAGGATGAGGCAGGAGGGGAAAGGGGGAAAAGAGTCGGTGTCTCTTTAAGACCATCAGGTTGCAGGGAGCAGATGGCATCTGCTTCCAGTCCTTGTTCTTTGTGTGGCTGCACAAAAGAGGGAGTCTGTCTCTCCTGATCTTACCCCCGCCCTCCACTGTGGAGGAGGGGGGGGGGTATTAAGATGTATGGGATTGAGGGGAGATTTACTGCAAAAAGTAAACTTGGATTTGCCAGGCCATGTACACTGGAGAATGGAGCAGATAAGGGCATTTGTTGCACAGGCTCCTTCCCCTTTATTGGTGGTGGTGGGAATACAATACAATTCCACACAAGGTCCCCATAAATCCCATCCAGCCCCCCCCAAATCCCATCCAGAGACCACATAAATCCCTTCCATCCCCAATATCCTATACAGAGCCTCCCATCCACCTCCCAAAAGATCCCATCCAGCCCCCACAAATCCCATCCAGAGACCACATAAATCCCTTCCATCCCCAATATCCTATACAGAGCCTCCCATCCACCTCCCAAAAGATCCTATCCAGCCCCCACAAATCCCATAGAGTCTCCCATAAATCCCATCCACACCCCAAAAATCCCATAGAGACCCCTAAAATCCCATCCAGTCCAGCCCCACAAACTACTGTCCAAATCTCTCCCCTAAAATCCCAACTCTCTCCCCCCCACCCCAAGCAGATGCTTCTGGGAGCCAGCCTCCTGGTGCAGCCATTGTCTGTGCAGGCCTCACTGGCGCTGCACAGCACAGATGTAATCTCCCCCTGACCCAACACACATTTCTGACTGGGGGTGGGGTGGGTGCTGAGGTCACAGTTTGCTTGGTGGCAGAAGCTGAGAGCTTGGGGTACACAGGATTTGTGGGAGGAAGGAGTGAGCAAGGCTGGGGGGATAACACTGGAAATACCAAGTAGTGGATTGGATAAAGTTGTCAAACAATAGCCTTAAAGTGGGGGGAAGATATGTGTGTTGGGGTGTGTGTGAGTGGGCTGTGTGTTGGGTTGCGAGTGTATATTGGAGTGGGAGCATTGGGGAGGTAGGTGAGTGTGTGGTTGGGTGTGGGTGTTTTTATCTGTTGAGGCTGGGGTGGATGTGTATGGATGTGGGGGTGGTACATGTGAGCCCGCGGAAGGTTGTGGGAGTGTTTGACTGTATTTTGAAGCCTGAGTGCATGCGTGATTGCAAGAAGCATATGTATAAAGTGGCAGTGCATCTGTGGGAAAGAGAGGAGTGTGTGATGGGGGTGGGAGACAGCAGCCGTGTGGTGTGATTGTGTGTGTGTGTGTGTGGAGTAGCAGTATGGTTGTGTGTTGGAGGGGTGGGGGGCAGGAAATATATTATGCCATTGTGTGTGTATAGCTGTGGGGAGTGCATCTGATAGGTTTGGGGAGAGGCAGCATGTGGTATCTGTGTGTGTGGCTATGTGTCTTTGGGAGGGGGAGAGGAGGTAATGTGTGGTGCTGAGTGAGTGTATGGTGGCTGTGTGCGGGACTTGCAGGGCATGCAATGTGTGTATCTGTTGGGGGTGGGGGGCGAGGCAGCATGTGTTGTGTCTGAGTGTGTATGTGTTTGGGGGTGGAAGTGCATAGTGCGTGTGTGTGTGTGTGTTTGGGGGTAGCAATGTGTGGTGCTACATGTTTATGTTTGGGATGGCAGTGTGTGGTGCTGCGTGTGTGTGTGTTAGGAAGTGGCAGTGTGTGGTGCTGCATGTGTGTGTTAGGAGGTGGCAGTGTGTAGTGTTACGTGTGTGTGTTTGGGGTGACAATGTGTGGTACTGTGTGTGTGTGTTGGGGGTGGCAGTGTGCGCTGCAGCGTATGTGTGTTTGGGGGTGGCAGTGTGTGGTGTGTGTGTGTTTTGGATGTTAGTGTGTGGTGCTGCATGTATGTGATGGGAGGTGGGAGAGTGTGGTGCTCCATGTGTGTGTGTATGTGTGTTGGAAGGTGGCAGTTTGTGGTGCTGTGTGTGTGTGTTTGGAGGGGTGGCAGTGTGTGTCTGTGTATATTGGAGGGTTGCAGTGTGTGATGTTGCATATGTGGAGGTGGCAGTGTGTGATGTGTGTGTTGGAGGGTGGAAGTGTGTTGCTCTGTGTGTGTTGGGAGGTGGCAGTGTGCCGTGCTGCGTGTGTGTGTTGGCCAGTGACAGTGTGTGGTGCTGCACATGTGTGTTGAGAAGAGGCAATGTGTGGTGCTGCGTGTGCATGTATATGTGTGTTGGATGGTGGCAGTTTGTGGTGGTGCATGTGTGTGTTGGGAGGTGGCAGTCTGTAATGCTGCGTGTGTGTGTTGGGGATGGCAGCGTGTGGTGCTGTGTGTTTGTGTTAAAAGGTGGCAGTTTGTGGTGCTTTGTGTGTATATGTTTTGAGGGTGTCAGTGCGTTTGTGTATATTGGAGGGTGTCAGTGTGTGGTGCTGCATGTGTGTGTTTGGAGGTGGCAATGTGCAGTGCTGTGTGTGTGTATTTGGGGGTGGCAGTGTGCGGTGCTCTGTGTGTGTGTTTGGGGGTGGCAGTGTGTGGTGCTGTGTGTTTGTGTTGGAAGGTGGCAGTTTGTGGTGCTGTGTGTGTGTGTGTTTGGAGGGGTGGCAGTGTGTGTCTGTGTATGTTGGAGGGTTGCAGTGTGTGGTGCTGCATATGTGGGGGTGGCAGTGTGTGATGCTGTGTGTGTGTTGGGGTGGTAGTGTGTGGTGCTGTGTGTGTGTATTTGGCGGTGGCAGTGTGTGGTACTGCATGTGTGTGTTGGGGTGGCAGTGTGTGGTGCTGTGTGTGTTGGAAGGCAGCAGTATGTGATGCTGTGTGTGTGTTGGGGTGGCAGTGTGTGATGCTGTGTGTGTGTTGGATAGTGGCAGTGTGTGGTGCTTTCTGTGTGTGTGTGTAGGCAGCAGCGTGTGATGCTGTATGTGTGTTGGGGGTGGCAGCATGTGGTGCCGCATGTTTGTGTGTGATGCTGTGTGAGTATAGTGGCTGCCTAGGGGGGTGGGGGGAGGCTGTTATGTGTCTGCTGGGAAGAGTTAGGTACAGGCAGTGTGTGGAGCCCCAGTCAGGCCCCCCCTCCCTGCTGCTCCAGGCTGGTTGCAGCACTGCCCCAGCCGCTCCCAGGAGGGGGGCATGGCATCCTTTCATCTGCAGCAGGATGGAGAGTGGCTGGAGCTGGATAGAGCTCTCCTCTTGCTGGCCCTGCATCATCCCCCCCCCCCCGCCCTTTGGCTTTGATGATCAGCCTCTTCATGATGAAACACCCAGACCTGGGAATTCAGAGCTTGAGCTGTGTGTTGCACATATGCATGCACACACATACACAAAAGCATGCATACGTGCATGCAAACACAACATACACAGGCATGCATGTACACATAATCAACATTAATGCACAAATACAAACATCCATGTACATGCACATGCATACACAAACATGCACACACATGCACATGCAATCAGTCTGAATCCCCAACTGCGAATCGCCCGGCATGCTAGGAGGAGCAGGGACTTTGCAGCAGGAACTCCATTCTCCCCAGCCTATGGGTGCCTCATCCCACAGCTGCAGCTGGAGGGCGGGTGGATGAAGCAAGCACTCCTGCTGACGGTGGCAGGCAGGCCCCAGTGGCCTCATGCTCGGCAGGCGGGCGGGGGGGGGCCAGGCTGCCCTCATTGGTGGCTGCTAAATTTAGGAGCCTGATTATAGTTTGGGGTTTGGAAAGGAGAGAGGAAAATTCCCATTGAATAGACACAGGGCATGAGTGCACGTGCGAGACAGAGACACATGCAGCATGAGTATGTGAGACACATGCACACAGAGTCACACGCAGAGTCACATACACAGGCAGCCTCTCTCACACACACAATCATACACAAAATCTCTGTCATAGTCTCTCTCTCTCTCTCATGCACAGTTTCAGTCGCATATACACAGCGTCTCTCTCCCACCCACACACACAGTCCCTCTCTGTCAAGGGCCAGCTGGCTCAGCGACCCTGCAGAGGGAATCCACCCCCAACCCTGGTGACCCTGCCCATCCCCCCTGTGCTCCTGCTGACTCCCTGTGACAGGTGCTGAGTGTTAAGTGGGTTGGGAGCAAGGGAACCAGACTTCCAGCGTAGGGGAGGTCCTGGGCGGGGAGCCCCATGGATGGCCCTCTGGGAGGGGCAGTATAGTGCTTGAGATTCCCAAAAAGCCCAGGGGGCACTAACTCAGGGGCTGGTGTGGGGGGATGACTCAACCCATCCCGCTGCTGCCATGGGAACAAAGTGTGGGCCTGTATCTCACACTCAGACTCCCCAACAGCATCTTGCCCCCCCCCCCATTTCTCCACTGCAAAAAGAGTGGGCGGCCAGAGCTCCCAGCTGCTGCCATCTACCTCCTGCCCTGACACTGAGCATCTGAAAATAGCTCCCTCCATCTTTGGAACATCCCCCAGGGGAGAGGGGGTCTGAGCCCTGTGCTACCATATGGGGAGGGAAAGGGGCCCTGATTCTGGCCTCCTGGCAAGAGAAGAATTGGGCCCAATGCCAACCTGATGTCTCTGCTGAGACATTTAGCTTCCTACCCCCACTCCTGTAGCATTCAAAGTGTGTGAGTGTGGTGGGGGGGGGGGGGGGCGCGGGAGTAGCAGCACACATTCAGCAGGGAGTCAGCCGATATACCATGCATGGAAAGAGGACAGGGTGGCCTTTCACTCCTGTTTGCTGCTGCTGTTCCGCCTACATTAGCACTGGGGTTCCCCACCACTCCTGCACATTGCCAGTAGCACCAGCTGGGTGGGGGGGGAGCTCCCCCATACTCATGCTCCCCTAGAGTTCCCCACCATCCCTGTACCAGCTTCCCCCCAGCCTACTGCTCCCATTTTGTCTCGCCCCGCCTCCCTCCTGCCACCCACCAGTGGTGTGTTTACAAACTCCCTCCCTGCAGCCCAGCCGTTTCTCCAGGCCTGTCTCGGTGGTGGAGAGGGAGGGCCAGGCGAGCAGGTGTCTGCTCAGACAATGGCGCTGCTTTGTTGGGCTGCAGGGGGAGGGGGTGGGGAGAGGAGAAGGAGAAAGAGGGGGAAAAAAAAGGTCATCAGAGAGCTTCCCTTACACTGGTGGATGGAGCCTGGGCTGCATCTTCTAGCTGACAACAGTGTGGAGGTTGACAGGGGTTGTGGGGGCATTTAATGGGGGGAGTTTGTGGCACTGGGGCAGTGACTAGAATACTGCCAGGATGGGGGAATTTGAGATGTAGGGGTGTCTATGGGGAAAGAGGAAGGAATACATGGATGGGGATGGATGGATAAAGGAGGTGTATGGGGGGTGTATGGAGATGGAGGAATAGAGGTGTGTGCATGGGGATGCAGAGGCAGGCAGTTTGTGGCACTGGGGCAGTGACTAGAATACTGCCAGGATGGGGGCATTTGAGATGTAGGGGTGTCTATGGGGAAAGAGGGGGGAATAGATGGATGGGGCTGGGGGATGGGTGGATAAAGGACATGTATGGGGGCTGTATGGAGATGGAGGAATAGAGTGTGTGCATGGAGATGCAGAGGCAGGCAGACACATGTGCATGGGGTGGTGGCTGGAGGCAGGGGATTGCCAAAGCTATAAGAAACTAGAAACAGGGTCTTATCATGGGAAGCATTGGGTAAACTTCTCTACCAGCTCTGCCTAGTTAGCTAGATAGATAGAGAGATAGTTTAGAGGGCTATATATGGGGCTGGCTGGATGGATAGAGAGATAGTGTTCGCTCCACTGTTGCTGTTGTCTCTAAACACAATACTAGCTGGGCAGGCCAGGGTCTCTATAGCATCAGGGGGAACAAGGGACTGGGATCCCCTTCTGCTCACCCCGCCCGGCCAGGGCCTGGAGATGGCTGCTACAGTGGAAGCTATGCAGTCTGCCAAATCCCTGGGCATTGTGTATGTTCCTGTTCCCATCCCCACCCCATTCTGTGCCGCTTGTGCCAGGCTGTTTGCTAGTGGTCTGCAGAAATCAACCCCCTTCTTCCTCCCTCAGTCACATCCAACATCGTTAGCCCTTGAACAGACCCACCAATACAACACAAGCTAGTTGGACCTAAACATCCCATTGCCTGGTTCTCAGCTGCAGCCCACAGAGACATGCTCAGGGTACAGTGGGTATGAAACACGAGCAGCACAGAATGGCAGTGCTGGGCACTTGCTTTGCACAAGATGAAGTGGGCCCACTGTATTTGTGTTTGTGTGTGCTAGTTGTGTATGATACATGTCAGTTGATTGTGTGAACTGGTTTTGTGTACATGTGTTGATTGTGTTTGCTGCTTCTGTGAGTTGGTTATGTGTGCACACGTCTGTGTTGGTGGTATTTGTGTGCTGGTTGCATGTATTCACCGCAGTCCTGTTCCTGATCTGAGGTTCTGCTATGTGGTGTAAATCTGAAGTAACCAATTTACATCAAAGTAACCCAATAAATACCTGACTCCTGCATTCCAATCCAGCTAATAATCTGGGAAACAAGCAAATCTCCAGTCAGCTCCCAGAGGGCCTCCCCCCATACATACCCAACCCCCAGCAATACCAGCACCGTGAAGGTACAAACAGCCTATGCTAGAGAGTAGCTCAGCACCCAACCTACTGGAAGATCATAGAGTCTAGGGATAAACAGCTTCTTCTCTCACCCCCTGCTACTTTCCCTCCTACTGAAGAGGGATCTGGTCTGCTTTTTTGCACCTCAGAACTTTATGCAAAAGTGGGGGAGGGTTTAAAACCAGCTGGCAAAACCCAGCTATTAGCAAAGATGTGCCTTAAAATCTCCATTGGATTATTAACCCCTTTGATCCCTTCCTGAGGTTGGGGGTGTGAGTAGGGCGTGAGTTTATTCTTAATATTGTTAGCATGGGCCAAACAATGTATTTTCCCCTAATCTCATTCTCAGGAATGGCTGAACTGTTTTATCTGAGATTTGCCAAAAAAAGTTTCTCCCTGAGGCAGACACCCACCATGGAAAATTTCAGGCTGAGTGGTTAAAGTTTGGCAAAGTTATAAGCAACTGGAAACAGGGTCTAATAATGGGAACTGTTGGGTAAGTATGGGCTCTGCCTATACTACTTAGATAGATAGATTTGAGTTTTACTTGAGGATGCCCACTTCTCCTCTCCCCACCCATGTTTAAAGGCTTATGTTTTAAAAGAGTTTTTTGAATGCAGTATTACTTACAATTGTGTTATTTAAAGTGCCATTGAACAGCTGCTAAGGTATATTTTACCCACACACACACACACACGTGTCTCCTGGGGTGGCTAGCCGGTGACAGGAGGGCTAGAAAGCTAAAAAGAAACAAATCGAAGGAAGCATTAATTTACTTTATATAAACATATAAGAAAACAACGTTAATACTGTGCTAATAAATATATTACAAGGGATTCTCCTAGAAGTGATAGGCTGAGAGAATAGATGTTATAGATCTATATCTATCTATCCATCCATCCCTATACAAACATCTCTATCTATTGATCCATCTACCCATAAATATCCATCACCCTATATACCTCTCCACTTATCCATCTCTATCTGTCTCTCCCCATATATACTCCTTTATCTAATCTCTCTCTCTATATATATATATTTAAATCTATGTATGCATATCTATAGTCATCCACATACGCTAAGCACATCTGGTCCAGGAAGGCAAACAGTGCAATAGACAGAAAGGGGAGGGTGTATTCTGGCTGGGGAGAAATATATTCATTGCAAAAGCTAAGCCGCCTAGTCTCCTGCTGGGGGTGAGGGGTGTCACCATAGGTGCTGGAATTAGGGGTGCTGGAGATGCCGCACCCCTTGACTTGAAGTGGTTTCCATTCTATACACGGTTTACAGTTTGTTTCAGTGGCTCTTAGCACCCCCACTACAAAAATGATTCCAGCACCCCTGGGTGTCTCTGTCTTTGAACAGCCCTCCATTTCTCTCATTCTCTCCCTTTCATCCCTTCTGCAGGGAGAGGGGCATTTTAAAGGACAACATAAAGACCCACCCAGCAGCTCCTCTCATTCAGTATATTCCCCTCCTTACATACACATCTGGGATCAACTCTCTTCTCTTCTCTCCTCCCCTCCTTCCGCCTGCCTCTTGCCCCTGCCTGCCCCCCTCTGGCCAGATGTGCATCCAGGCGGAGGGGTTCAGCTGGGAGGTGCTGAGGCCAGGGGAGCTGGAACTACTTTTCCCCAGCAGCAGCAAGCAGCAGGAGCCGACCGAGGAAGCTCCAGTCTGACTCTCATTGTGTGTGTGTGTGAGGAGAGACGGAGGCAGGCACAGGAGCTCCTGTAAAGCCTCCTGCCCACGCAACTTTCCACCAGGGTTCCCCCCTCCACCACACACACTGAGTCAACCCCCCTCTTCTTGCAGCATCCCCAGCCCCTGGAATCAGGACCCCCCCATTTCCACCCCCTACTCCTGGAGGTCACTTTTATTTTTGTGCACAAGTTGCTACATCTTTGGAGGAAGAAAGAAGCCATAGAAGGAAACTGGGGTCAGATCGTCCCCAGGGGAGAGTTGGGGGGAAATCCCTCATTTTTAACCCAACTCCCTCCCCCGTTTTTTGCATTTGGTAGGTTATTTTTTGCGGGGGGGTGAAGTATCTGGAATCTCAGGTGTTGGGAGCAAAGGGGTTTGTTGGAAAGTCCCCCCCTCATTTCAGGGGAGTTTGGGAAACTTTTGAATGGGAGGAAAGATTTCAATCTGGGAAAAGAAACCCTGAAATCTTCCCCCTTTGCAGGGAATTTTGGGGATCCCTCCATCCTGGGATCCGCCCCCCATGGATTTTTCTGAGGTTGTAAGTTTCGCCCCCTCGCTGTTTTAATTTTGGATTGTTTCAAGACGCCAACGACCAGCGCGCGCGTGTCCTCCACCCTGAACCAGGGCTAAAGGGGGGGATTCCTGTGGTGGAGGGGGCCGCAAAGCAGAGGGAGCTGGGGGGGCAATGCCTTCCGTGATGGAAAAATCCGGCCCGGCCTCCGGGATCCTGTCGAGGAGCCGGGCGAAATCGGCCACCAATGGCAATCATCAGACCTCGGAGGATGAGAGCAGCGAAGAAGAGCATTCGCACGGTAAGTGCCAGACTGGGGGCACAGCTATTGTGCAAGGGGCAGGGAGCCAGCTACGGTCCACTCCACACACGGATCACGCGTGCGTGTCCCGGAACGGGAGCCGAGAATGATTCACTTGCGACACGCATGTGGACTGGGGGGCTCGTGACACGCCACGAGTGTGGACTTAGGGGGGCTCACGCCATGCGTGCGGTCTGGGGGGGGTGTCGTGATACGCCACGCGTGTGGACGGGAGGGTCACGCCACGCTTGCAGACCGCACCTCCTCCTGGAGGAGAAAAACTCTGCTGGAGAGCGAGGCCCTAAGGGTCAGGGATAGGGAGCTGGCGACAACTTCCCGGGTCTGGGGAAGTGACAGCGAGTGGCCCGGTTCCCCCAGAACCAGGAGGTGCGCGGGGAGGGAAGATGCTATCTCCCTAGTGACTTGAATTAACCCCACTTTCTACGGCGTCGCGGGATCCCCTCCTCACCTGGCGTCCAACGGGGAGACGTGGTGACCCCAATGGCTTCTGGGGTTAGCCGGGGCGGCCCGGGACTAAAACACAGTGTAGAATACAACAATGCTATTGGATATTAATTTTCCTGCAATCCCTGCTGGGGCCCGATCCTTGGAGCGGGCGGCGGAGGAGGGGGTAGGAGGAGGAAGGACAGAACAACACTAGGGGGTTGGGGGCCAACCCCTTCCCAAACTTAGCCCCAGGGTGAGCAAAGGGACGCTCCCGGCTGAACAAAGAGCCGGGGCATCACTGGAAGGTTGCTTTTGCTAACAGCTTCGACCCCATTGTCCCCTGGCGCCCTCGTGTGTGCCTGCTGCCTCCCAGCGTCAGCCGGCTTTGTTAGCCCCCCTCCCCCCCGCCGCGCACCAGCGCCAGCAAGGGATGTGCTGGGGGGATCCAAGGAGATTAGAGCGGCCGATTCCTCCCACCGGCCATGTGGATCCGTTTGGGGAATGTGTGTGGGGGGACAGTTACGCCCCTTTGCTGCTGGCTCTGGGGAGGCACAGGCAACCCAGGAGTATGGGGTGGGGGGGTCAACAGGGTGGAGTGCTAGTCTGCTGTTTGGACACCCTCCCTTGCCAGCCCTGTTAGCCCATCACTAAGGACACGGGGGCCTCACCTCCGAGACCTCTCACGTTCTTCCCCCAAGTGTGCAGGGGGTGGCGTCCCACCGCCCCCAGCTGGTCAAGATACTGGGAAATTCTGCCAAAGACACCCCCTCCTCCCCAGCGAGAGCGCCTGTCACAGCTGCGCCGCAGGCAGCCGCCACCACCCCCTGCCGGGGGGGGGGTTGCATCCTGGAGGGTGGGGGTTATATTGTGTGCAGGAAGGGGGCAGCTACCTGGGTGGTACCCATCAACAGCTGGGGGCCCTTCCCACTCTATCGTCCCTGTGGGTGTGGGATCCGCCTAGAAGCAGACCTCCTCCCTCCCCACGTCCTCTCCCCACCTTCCCCTCCCTCGCGTGTGTTTCTTGGGCCCCGTGCCGGAAAGTGAAAGCAGGGCAGCTCCTTGGCAGGCGCTGGCTAAATGCTTCCAGATCAGGCTGCAGCTGTGACAAGTCAGGCTTCCTGGGAAAGGGAGCCAGGGGTGGGTGGGAAGTAGAGAGGGGAATGGGATAGTGTAGGTCCCCCCTGGTGAACCAGTGCGTCTAGAGCTAAATTGCTTGTCCAACTCTGATATGCAGCTGCCGGGGGGAGGGGGGGGGAAATGTTTATATACAGGGATCCCTGGTCTGGTGCTGGGATGCAGCCACCTCTGGGGAGGGCTGTCTGGGCTGATTAACAGCTAAACAAAGCTACACGTAGGTTGGGAAGTGAAGGAGAAGCTGTAGTTATTTGACAGGGTATTTAAGAAGAATGGTATTTACCAGAGCTAGGAATTAATACTGCATTAGGGCCAGCACTGACTCCGAGGGGAGAGCCCCCTACTGAGCCCCATCTCACTTCCTGCAGCACAGCGCCCCCTAGTGCTTAACTGGGGCATTGGGGTCAGCACTGACTGCAGGGGAGAGCACCCCCTACTGAACCCCCTGCCCAGTTCCCTGCAGCATAGCACCCTCTAGTGCTGCACTGGGATCAAGACTGACTGCAGGGGAGAGCACCCCCTACTGAGCCATCACTTCCTGCAGCACCTTGTGGGTCCTCCCAACCAACCCGTGTCACATCTCAGCCCTGTTCTGTTCAAGCTTGGAGCTCACAGGAAGGTCCAAGACTTCCCTCCCTTAGGGGAGGGCAGCTAGGGGTTGGGGCCTAACTTCTGGGTTCTCTCCTTCAACTGCAGCTGCTCCCTCACACCTGCCCTTCTCCTTCCCTTGTAGACAGCATGATTCGGGTGGGGGCTGATTACCAAGCTGTGATCCCTGAGTGCAAGCCAGGTAAGGGTACTGATGCCGTCCGGATTCCTGGGGAGGGGCAGAGACAGCAGGGGGCGCCGCTCCTTAGAAATCCTTACTCCAGTCACCCAGGACCAATGGCTGTACAGTGCGGGCTTGATGGGGGGAGCAGAGAGAGGAGTGGGGGGTTGGTCTGTCTGCAGGCAGCTTCCCCCCTCACATGCTGTGGGAGCCTCCTCCCCCAAGACAGTGCCTGGGTGGGATTGAATGGGGGTGCTGGGCTTTGTTAAGGTTCAAAAGGGCGGAGGAGCAGAGGGGAAAAGTGTACTCGCTTCCTCCCTGCATGGTGCCTGCCCCTGCCAACGCCCCACCTCCCCCATTACCAGGAGCAGAGCAACATACTCTGGGCCTGATTGTGCCCATAGTCTCTCCTCCCCTCACTTGTGCATTGGCACAGTAAGAAGCTTTTCCTGGCATAGGGCCACAGCTGCCTCCGCTGCCAGCTGGGCTGCTGGGGGGCTCAGTACAATTGCTTTTCTCTCATTGGGGCTGTGGGTTGGGGTTGAGGGGCATCATCAGAGCTGTGTGGTGGGCGGAGCCCAGGGCCATCATAGCAGGGGGCTGCGGGTCAGGATTGAAGGGCACTGGCAGAGCTGTGGGGTCTTGGTCCCTGCTGCCCTCTTCATTTTGTGGAGTGAGTCCTAGAGCAGAGCAGGAGCTTGGGGGCTGTGTGATGGGTGGGGCCCAGGAGTGTCTGGTGCTGGGAGCTTCGTGCTGACCCTTTGTCTCCTGTCTGTCTGATGCAGAAAGCCCCGCTCGCTACAGCAACAAGGAGCTGAAGGGGATGCTGGTCTGGTCACCCAACCACTGCGTGTCAGATGCCAAATGTGAGCAGCCCCTAGCCCTTATCATTAGCACATGGGCACCACAGCCAGGGCACCTGCTGGCTGGGGCTGTTCCCTCTCCCGCTTCCCTGTCTGGGCAAGGCACCAGCCCAGCAACTACTCCCCCCTCCCCTGGCCCAGAAACCTCCCCTCCCCTGCCAATCAATGCCCCAATCCAGCTCAACACATGACCCTCTCTTCCTCCCTGACCAAGTCCAGCTCACTGCCTCTTTCCCCTGGCCCAGTGCACTGCCCATCTCTCCCATCTCCCATAGCCCCCTTGTTTGCCAGCCCAGCATGCTACCTCCTCCCCTCCCCAACCTCTGTCCCCCCCCAGGCCCACCCAGCAACCTCCACAGCCCAGAGTGCTCCACCCTCCCCCACCCAGCAATCCCCTTTGTCTCCAAGCCCAGCATGCCTTCCCTAGCCCAGTGCACAACTGTCCCCAGCAAACCCCCCCCCCCAAGTCCAGTGTGCCGCCCCCCTTTCCATGGCCAGCAAATCTCTCTCCCCCTTTCCTTGGCCTAGCAATCCCCTCTGCCCTTCCCAACATACTGCCCCCTTACTCCTCCTCTGGCCCCCACATGCTGCTCCTCCCCTCCGCTTACCCCCACAGATACTCTAGATGAGTCATTTCTAACCCTTCAGCTCTTGCTCTGGTGGGGTTTAAGACCTGGGGGAGATGGCCATGGAGGACCTGGGGGAGATGGCCATGTCTTGCCCCCCTCCTTCTAGACATATTCACTGCCCAGGACATTGCTTCCCCATCCTGCAGGGCAGGGTTGGGATCAGAGAAACGGAGAGGGGAGGTTCCAGGCTGGGGATCAACTTCTCGCCCTGCAGGGTGCAGGGGGATTGTGGGCTTAGACAGAATGCCTAGCCTATCACTCCCACACAACCCTTGGGTGAGACGGGGCATGGGGGCTGGATGGGTCTCACACCTCAACACAGAAAGACAAACATCCAGCCCCACAGCATCAGATACACGCGGGGTATGCATGCAAGGGGGGGTATCAGAGATGCCACCCTGCGTGCGCCCCTCGTGTATCACAGGTCCCCCCGCATGCATAACCCCACATCAGACATGCTCCCTGCGTGCACACCCCTGTGTATCAGACACCCCGCCGCAACATGCATGCCCCCGCATCAGACATACCCTCCGTGCATGCACACCCCCTCGTCAGGCATGTCCCCACATGCACACCCCCACCCCCCCCATGACCCGGTATCAGATCCCTCCCACACACAAACCCAGTGTTAGACATTTCCCCTCCCTGCACATACACAATCAGTATCACACCAACCCCCACCTAACATCAGACACTCCCTGCCATGCATGTGCTGTGCTGTCTCAGGCCCATCTGCACAGTAGATGTGATACCTTGGGTGGTGGGAGTTGTGGGGGAGGGGAGGGTCCAGCAGGAAGAAGTTGTCCTGATGACTTGTCTTGTCTCTTCTCTCCCCCCATCAGTGGACAAATACATTGCAATGGCCAAGGACAAGCACGGCTACAACATTGAGCAGGTAGGGGCAATCCCCACACCCTGCACGGGGCAGCCGTGTAGGGATAGATCCCACAGAGTTTGGCCCTTTTGATTCTTGTGTCCCACAGGTCCCAGGGATACTACCCCATCTTACCTCACCATGCCCCAGGATGCCTGACCTGGCCCCTCCAACACACACGACCCGGAATGCTACCCCGTCCTTGGGATACTGAACCCTGTGCCCCATCTCACCCACCCTCCATTGCCCTGGGGACGCTGACCCCTCCCGCCCTGTCTCACCATCTTCCCCATTCCCAGGGACACATCTCCCCTACCATACCCCCGGACACCCCAATCCCTCACCCTAGCTCATCTCCCTCATTCCATCCTGGGGATCCCCCTCATCCCCATCTCATCGTCCCCTCCCCACCCTGCGGATGCTGCTGCCCCTCTCACCCCCCATATCGCCCCAGGCCCTGGGGATGCTGCTGTGGCACAAGCATGACGTGGAGAAGTCTCTGGCTGACCTGGCCAACTTCACGCCCTTTCCAGACGAGTGGACGGTGGAGGACAAGGTGCTATTCGAGCAGGCGTTCAGCTTCCATGGCAAGAGCTTCGCGCGCATCCAGCAGATGGTACGTGCCTATCACGCCCCCTCAGCCAGCAGATGGTGCTTGCAACTCATCCCTTGCAAACAAGCAGATGGTACATTCCACTTCACTCTTGTCCCCCATACAACCAGCACACGCTACCTACAATCTCCTTGCAGTTGGCACATGGCACCTGCCACCCTGTCTCCCTGCCAGCAAATGGTACCTGCCGCCCCCACCCGCACAAACCAGCAGATGGCACCTGACATGCCTGCTCCCCCCTGCCAGCAGATGGTACCTGCCATCCCTCCTGTGGTCAACATAATTGGCATATGCTACAATTCCCCCCCCCCCCAGCCACCACATAGTATGTTCCATGCACCCCCACCCAGAAGCCAGCAAAGATGGTACATGCCACCAACCGCCACCTGGCAGCTAGCAAAGATAGCTTGTGACACCCTCTACTCCCATAGCCAGTGGATGGTATGTGACCCCCTCCCCCTGTAGCAGCTAATAGATAGTATATGGCACCCTTGCTTTCCTCCACAGTGACCAAATGGCATTTGCCACTGTCTCTCCCCCTGCAGGCAGCAGGTGGTATGTGCTAATGACTGCACCCCCCCCCCCAGCAGATGGTATATGCCATGATGTCCCCATCTCCCCCTGAGGCCAACATATGTGATATATGCCAACCCCCTACCCTGTGTGATGGTGTCACCTTACCCCGTAGGGGCCTGGCATGGGGGTGTGGACTTTGTGAACCCTCCATAGTTAGGGACCCACCTTCCTTCTCATGGGGATCCAGGCAGGCCTCTCCCTCCTCCCCCCCCCCCCCCCCATCCCATCTCTCCCTTCCCCTGCATCTCCTCCCACCCCTGCCCCACCCCATATCCCATCTGTCACTCCAATCTCTTCCCCCCCAGCATCTCCTCTCTCCCTCATCCCCCCGGCATCCCTTGCCCCATCTCTCCCCCCCAGCATCTCTTCCCACCCTCGCCCACTGCATCCCATCCCTCCCTCCAATCTCTCCCTCCATCTCCTCCCACCCCTTCCCCCCCACATCCCATCTCTGCCCCTCATACCCCTGGCATCCCATCTCTTGCCCCATCTCTCCCTCCCCCTGCCCCCCCGCATTCCCATCTCTCCCTCCAATCCCCCCCTCCCCACGAGCATCTCCTCTCCCCATCATCCCCTCAGCATCCCATCCCTTGCCCCATCTCTCCCCCACAGCATCTCCTCCCCTGGCATCCCATCCCTCCCTCCATTCTTCCCCACCCAGCATCCCATCCCTCCCTTGAGTCTCTCCCCTCAACAGGCATCTCCTCACGCTCCCTCCCATTCCTTGTCATCCCATCCCTCCCTGCACCATTCAATCTCCCCACGCACTTCACCACTCCATTCCCAGATATTATATTCCCCCCCGCCGCCCTCTGCCAAGCACTTCAACCCCCCGCTCCCTCCAGGCATCTGACCCCATCCCCTATCTGTCCCCAGCTCCCCGACAAGCTGATCCCCAGCCTGGTGAAATATTACTACTCCTGGAAGAAGACAAGGAGCCGCACGAGTGTCATGGACCGACAGGCCCGCCGGCTGCTCAGCAAGAAGGAGAGGGATGACAGGTGAGGTGTGTGGGGGGGGAGGTACAGGCATGGGCAGGGTGGGGGGTTCTGGATGAGGAAGGGGGGGCAGGCTAGATGGCCACGGACGGGGTGGAGGGCAGACAGTGGGGACAGGGGGTTTGTGGTGAGGTGGAGGGCAGGGGCTGGGGGGTCTGGTTGGGGGGCAGCCTGGGGTTCTTGGTACCATCCCCTCTAACCCATGCCATGCTCCCCCCAGTAACGACGAGATGGAGGAGGGACGGGCAGCCAGCGAGGGGGAGTTTGATGCCATGGACCCCAAGAAGGAGGTGAGGGGTTGGGGGTGGGTTGGCTCACAGGCAGGTGGGTGGGAGAGAGAGGGCACATCCTCACTCGCTTGGGCTCTGTGCTGAGGGTGGGAGAGGGGACCCTGGGCTGCAGTGGATCATTAGAGGGCAATATGCTCCAGGGGTCAGCATGGGGCCAGTAGGGGGCACTGTGCCATGGGATGGTGAGGGGGGTGCTGTGCTGTAGGGGGTGTTGTGGGAGGAGCCAGTCCATGGCACTGTGTTGCAGCAGGAGTCTCTAGGGGGCGCTGTACTCAGATCAGCTCCATTCCCTGCCCAGCCGAGCTACCAGAAGCTGCCGAACAGCCGGCCGGGCCCAGGATCGGGCTCAGGGCCTGTGAGGAAGGAGGCGCAGCTGTCGCAGTATCGGCACCACCCACTGCGCTCACGCCGGCGCCCCCCCAAGGGCATGTACCTGAGCCAGGATGACATCGCTGGCATCTCGGCCAGCCCTGACGTGGGCACCCTGGCGCTGCGCCACCTCGACTCACAGCTCGTCTCCCTCAAGCGCCAGGTAACCCCTGATACCCCAGCTCTCACTGACAGTCCCCTTCTCTCCCCTTCCCTCAGGTCCAGTGCATCAAGCAGATCAACAGCAGCATGAAGCAGGCCCTGGAGGGTGGGATCGACAAGCTGCGGCCCCCTGAGGTGAGATGAGGGGCACTGACCTCCATGTAGGGGGAGAAGGAACCAGCCCGTTGGGGGAGGTGAGGTGCTGGGCCCAGCTCCCATGAGGCACAAGGGTTGGGGAGAGGAAGTGCGAGCCCAGGACCTGCCCCGTGGGAGGGTGAGGGAAGGGCAGGTCTGAATCCCAGCCTGATGCTCTCCACTCTCCCGCCAGGGGAACGGCAAGTTCAACTCGCGCTGGACAACGGACGAGCAGCTGCTGGCTGTGCAGGGTGAGCTGGGGTCGGGGGAGGTGGGGCTCCAGGGAGGGTGTGCCGGGGTGGGTAGGCGCCCCTCCCATCATGGCTGCCCCGTGGGTATGTAAGTGACGCCAGCCTGGGGATGTAGCTGCCCCTGGACTCCCTCCCTGCATGCAGGGACCCTGCCTCCCCTGAGTAGCTGATCCCCTTCCCTCTCCCCAGCCATCCGCAGGTACGGCAAGGATTTCCAGGCCGTGGCTGGTGTGATCGGCAACAAGACGCTGGCCCAGGTGAAAACCTTCTTCGTCAGCTACCGGCGCCGCTTCAACCTGGAGGAGGTGCTGCAGGAGTGGGAGGCTGAGCAGGGGGGCTCCCCAAGGGGCCGCTCCCCCCCCCATGACACCAAGAGTTCCAGCGTCTCACTGGCCAGCAGCGAGGAGGACGATGAGGTGAGGAAGGGGTGAGACCCCTGACCTGTACCCACAGACCCCTCCAATCCCAGGCCAGCTGGTGCCCCTCAGTCCAACCAGTAGACCCCAGCCATCCATTCGCCACACACAGCCCCCGGCTCTGCCACTTCCCTAGGTCTGACTGATGGGCCCGGGCCCCCCGCAAGCTCAGCCAAGGCCCCCCAGTCCGACCCACGGCCTCCTGCCCTGCCAGCCCCGGGCTCCCCGCACGCTCAGCCAAGGCCCCCCAGTCCGACCCGCGGCCCCCTGCCCTGCCAGCCCCGGGCGCCCTGCACGGCTCCCCACTCACTCTGTTCTGTCCTTGCAGGTGCAGATCACAGCTGTGTCCCGCTCTGCCCAGCAGCAGCCGCAGCCCCCAGCATCCACTGCAGCGGCTCCGCCCTCTGCCTCCCCCCGGCTGCCGCCCACCACGTTGTCGCAACCTCCCCCCTTGCTGCGGCCCACGCTGCCCACAGCGCCCACGCTGCACCGCCAGCCACCCCCCCTCCAGCAGGGACGCTTCCTGCAGCCCAGACTGTCGCCCAACCAACCGCCCCCACCACTCATCCGGCCTGCTGCCTCCCGCCACCATGGGCGGGGGCCCCAGCACCCCTCCTCGCTGGTGGGCGTGGCCCTGGAGCCCCCTCCTCCGTCCTCCTCCAGCTCCCTCTGAGGTGCGGGGGGAGGCCAGCTGAAGCCCCCTGCTTCCTTAGTGGCCTGGATCCTGCTTGGTTAAGGGGTCAGGGGCTCCATCTACCCCATAGTGACACACTGGGGGTGTCTCTAGGACCCCCCCTCCCCAGGGAAGGGGAGAGACTGAAGGACTTGCATTGGTTGAACCTGGCCCCCCCAGCATGGTCCATTTGGGCTCTAAGCGAAATCCAGGCAGGAGAGTGGGTACCAATGCCAGCTGTGGGGAGCCTGGGGTAGTGGGGGGGAGGGGAGGGGTCTTTACTTGTAGAGGGATCAGGTCTATGGAGTGGCACGCCCCCTGCTGGTGAGCCGTGCCCAGTGCAGGGCAGGGACCCCTCCTCACCCCTAGGAGCCTGGGCAGGGGCTGGGGCTCCTATCTGTGGCTCAATGAGCTGTGGGATGTATCACCTCCTGGGGGGAGGGGCGCAGGAATGTTCTCCTGGCACTGGGGGCGGGGGGGGGGGGAGGGCTGACACTAGCCCCTGGCTGGCAGAGCAGGTGGTGGGGGGGGGGGGGGGGGTTGGGGGGCAGGAGTAGCACAAAAGCCCCCCCCCCCTCCAAATGGGGCACAGCTCCCTCACCTTGGGGGGCAGCACTGGCTCCCAGGGGGGACCTGAGTGCCAGGGTCCAGGTAAGGGTAACCAGCGCTAACACTGGGTGAGGCACTTGCAGGAGAGTTGGTGGGAGCAGCATGGAAGAGGCCTTGGAAGAAGCACAGAGCTGGGGGAGGGGGTTGGGCATCCCCCTCCCCCATCTAGAGGACAGCAGCTCAGTAGGCACCTGTGCAGCCATGGAGACCCCCCCCATGCTGGGTGCATGCTGCTTTGCTGGGGGAGGGGGGTCTGGGCAATGGGGCATTTGTAGGCAGGGCTTGTAGCTGCAGCCCCAGGGGTGGGGTAGGGGGAGGTAGGAGCTATGGGGGGGCGGAGAAGGGGGTTACATTCATGTTGCATTTTGAATAAAAGTATTTTACTAGATGTGTCCTGAGCCCATCCATGTGCTGCCCCCACCCCTCCATTTCCCTCTGCACCCCTCCTGCCCCCCATTCCCCCAAACATCAGCTGCCCCTCTTCCCACGCTGCAGAGGGGCCATGCACTCCCTGGAGCCTCCCACCCCCCATTGCCTGGGGCAGGAAGGGCCTGTGCTTGGCCAATGGGCACACCAGGCTCTTGGGCTCTAGGTGGGCTGAGCCCATAACTCAGCTGGGACACTTCCCCCAATGCCAATGTTGTCATCGTCATCCCCCCCCCCCTGAAGCCCGGCCAAGGCAGAGAGTGACAGGGCCGCCCCAGCAAGGATTTAACCCCAAGCTTAGGCAAAGCTGGGAACAGCAGCCAGCTCCTCTGGGCCCTGGGCAGGCTAGGTCTGCCCCCTCCCGGCTGGATGCAGCAGGGCCCAGACTACCAGAGACGAGGCAGGTGAGGTAACAGCTGTTACTGAATCAGCTTCTGCTGGGGGCAGGGACAAGCTCTGCTCTTCCTGGCTGGAACTCAAAACGCTTGGCTGGCTCCCCCCACCCCCAGAGCTGGTCCAATTCGAGCTACTGCCTCAGCCATCTTGCCACTGGGCTGGGGCATTAGCGTGTCCCTTGCAGCAGCCAGGCCGGCGGGGCCAAGGGCAGGATGGGAACCCACCAGCAGTTCGGGCTGAGAAAGGTGCATTCACTTTGGTGGGGACAGTCCAGGGGGCCAACACCCCTGGAGCTGCTGGGCTGGAATCTGTTGCCCTGGATTCCTGGAGCTGGGATGGGCCTGTACAATCAGCCCCTCGAGCCTGGGTGCCTGGGACAGGGGCCCTGCCAGTGACACGACACAGACAGTGAGGCTTGAGGCTCTAGGAGCATCCAACTGGGGGCCTCCCCTGGGGTGGGCCAAGGCTCCTGCACCTGTACTGCTGACTGCAAGGATGCCTGGAGGAGGGGCAGCGCTGGGGCCCAACCCAATATGTGTTTGGCTGAGCAAACTCCAGGTCCCACCCTGGCTGCAGAGCACAGAGCCGGGCTGATGAACTCAGAATGGCCACAAGGGGAGCCAAGACTCCCCCTAAAAACATGATTTCTACAGCACCTTCCAGTCCAAGCTCTGGCCAAACCACCTCCCCCCGTGCTGGGAGAGGGGGGGCTGTTTATATAGGCATTGCAGTTGCCTCTGGGGTAGTGCCCAGAGAGCCCCAGTTGTGCAGCTCCTTTGGGGCTGGGGAGGGCCACCAGGAGCTGAAGGAGGAACACGGGGGGGGGGGGGGAGTGGGAGCAAGAGGAATACAAAACAGGAGGCCGCAGCGGCTCTTTCTGGAAAGTTTTAATCTAGAACCTGGAAAACTACATCGAATCGCAGCTCTGCTCCAGGGCCCCAGCGGGGCCAAAGCCCTCCAGGATGGGCCAGTGGCAGGGCCCCCCCTCCCTCCCCAAGAAGGGGGCAGCATAGAGCCCATTCCCTGACCCCCCAGCAGGGGACAGCGGCGGGGCCAGAGCAGATTTGTGGTTTTTTTTTTTTTTTATTTAAAAAAAAAAAAAAAAAAGGCATTTTCTGATCAGAATAAAACAAAAACAAAACGAAAAAAACCACTCACAAAACCGAGGTATCAGTACAGATATATACAGGCTGGGGGGGGGGGGCAGCCCCCAGGGGCAGGGAAGTACATTATTTAGCATCACAAGTGTGGCTATGATGCATGGAGAAGCCTGGTGGCGAGGAGGGGGAAGAATGTTAGTGCAGCCAGTGCAGGGGGTGGGGGTGGGAAGCAGGGGAAATCCTGTAGCCAGTGTTGGGGGCGGGTAATGGAGCCAGTGTAGGCCCTGAAACACTGGCTGAGGGGTCCCTGCTGAGCCAGGGCCAGCTGTGATCGGAAGGGGGATTAGACCCTCTCCCCCCCCGCCCCCCCCCACCGCCGCCCTCCCCCCGCCTATCCTTGGCTTCAAGTACCTGTGCTCCCCCCACACCAAGGCAGTGCCTCTCCCCCCCCTACAATGCCTAACCAGCAAACTGGAGCAGCTCCGGGCTCAATCAGGACCTCAGCCATGTGGGCAAGGTCCCTCCCCCTAGTCCCGCCGAGGGAAAGCCAGAGCCAAGAACCAATGGCTGGAGAGTGGGAGGAACCCCTGTTCCCAGGAAAGCAGGTAACAGTCGTCCCCCCCCCCCCAAGGAATCATTTGGCATTTCCAAACACAGCCCCCCACTGCCAGGGGGGCCCTGCAAGGAACACTCCGTGGCTCCCACAACTCCTCACCCCGGCACAGGGACCAGGGCCAAGCACACGGACTGGGGGAAGATGGCACTACCTCCACGCTGGAGCGGGACTTGCTAGATAGAACCCAGGAGTCCTGACTCCCCCACCCCAGAACACTAGGCCCCTTCCACTACTCAGGATAGGCCCCCAGTGATGCCCACTGCTGCTAGGGACCAGACTATGTGTGTGGGGGGGTCCACTCAGCCCGTCCCAGGGAGACCCTGCCCCGCCCCACATGGGGCAGAGGGCACAGCAGCAGCCCTGGTGGGCAGAGGCGGAAGCTGAACAATAGCTGGGGGCAGATCCAGAGAAGGGCCCTCGCTGAGAGCCCCCTGACACCCAACAGCCCCTCCACTGCCCCCTGGGGTCCAGCTGTGCCCAATGCAGGCCGGGGGGGACCAGGGGGTGAGCCAGCCCTAGAGCTGGGGGGAAGAACACCAAAGCTGCAGTGCAGGTTAAAAACATTCTCTTTATTGTGCCTAAGACAGGGGCTCAGCTCAGGGCAGAGCCCCCGGGGCAGAGGCCTTGGACCCCTCCAGCCTGACACCCCCACACCTGTCCTAGGGGAAGTCACCCTGGGACCGGGGAGATTCGGTATGAACCACCCCCTCTTGTGAGATGCACGGGGGGGAGAGGAACACATCCATCTGCACCCTCCATCCAAGCAAGGGAGAGGCAGCAGGGGAGAGGAGGCTGCTGCCAAGAGGCCCCCTCCCTCCATCCCAGCCAGTCCCTGCACAGATTCCCTCCCACCCCCCTCGGATCTCGGACATGGCCCAGCTGGGGGAGCTACTGCCAGACCGAGGGTGACGGGGGGGACGGGGTGCAGCGGGGGGAGGGAGCCCATCAACCAAGTGCTCCAGGCCAGAGGAGGTGGAGCTCACAGCCCAACCACAGCACCCCTCCCCCTCCCACATTGCCCCCCCATCGGGAGCAGAGCTGGGGAGGGGCTTGTCCGGCTGGGCCTGATCATCCCCACTCAGGGCAGGGGCTCAGCCTGGGAGCCCATGTGCTACAGCTGGCTGGGGGGGAGGCTGCCAACAACCCCACCCCCATATTAATGCCCATTGGGGGCACCCGCAGGAAGGTGGGGCCTGGCTTTCCCAGCTCCCTGCTGCTGCCCCAGCCTGTGGGAGCTGCCCTCAGTGCCCAGCACAGCAGGTCCAGCCCCAAGCAACCTGCCCCAGGGGAAAGGGCAAGTTGGCACCTGCAGCGGGGCTGGGTGAAAGGCATTGTGGGAAAGGGGGCCACACTTCTCTGGCTTTTGAACCACTTTTTTTGGTAAGAGCTCCCGGCCAGCATGGCAGGCGTCTGAGGGGCAGTACCACGATTTGCTGGAGCCCGCATGCTGGCGGCAGCAGGGGGCAATGTTGCCCCCCAGCCCTCCCCCTGCCACCGTCTCTGCTGCCGCCCCACCGGGGTATCAAAAAATAAACATTTCTCCAATTAATTACAATCCTGCGAGGGGAGAAGTGTGCAGCTCTGGGCCTCCCCATGCACTGTGGGGGGCGCATGTCTGCACGGGAGGCAGCTGTGCCCCCCTCCCCTGATGCACGGCCAGGGGGCATCTCGGCACAGCAGTGGGGGAGAGGAGGCATGTTTCTGCACCCCCTGTCCTGGTGCACGGCTGTGGGTCCTTGCAAGATGGGCAGGAACGTCTCCAATGCCCCTCCCGGGCACACAGCTCGAGGGAGGAGGGTCTGCGTCTCAGTGCCCCCTGGCACACCGCCATGGGGAGATCCTGCAGCTCAGGATCGCCTCGTCCCAGCCCAGGGCACGTGGGGTGCAGCGCAGCAGGGAGCTGGTTAAAGCTTGAGCTCGTTGGCCACCTTAGAGGCAATGTTCTTGAAGGCCATGGAGGTGCCCGTTATCCGTTTGAAGCGCACGCCATTGAGCGACAGCCGCGGCAGCTTGCACACCTCCATCTCCCACTGCACAAAGGAGTCGTGGCCAGGCGCCCCGTGCATGCACAGCAGCATGTACTTCTCCTGCAGCTCGCATTGGCAGCTGTTGGCGTCCAGCACCTTGCGGATCTCCTTCATCATCTCGTTGGGCTCCATGGAGCTCGTCGTCTTCATGCTCCAGGTGAAGCGCAGCGAGCGAGGCTTGGCCTCCCGGTTCTCATCCCGCTCCTTGTCCCCACCCACCATGTGAGGTCTGCAAGGGGGAGACAGCGTCAGTGCGGTGGGGGCACCCCACCCCAACTGCCCAGCCCCCAACCTGACAGCTGGAGGAGACAGAGTCGGCATTAAGGACAGATGGACAGACAGGAGCAAGGGCTGAGACAGAGGGTGCACTCCAGCCAGGGGCCCCCAGAGAGCCCCCAGCCAGCCGGGGACCCTAGAAGAGAGGGAGCCCCAAGCCAGGGTTCCCCACAATGAGAACCAGTCAGGCAAAGTGAGGCTGAGCTGTGCCCCCCTCCCCGGGTTGCCCACTCCAGATCCCATGGCTGGGGGGCCCCAGGGAGCAGGGAGGCAGCTCCGTTCTCACCTGAGGGTCTCCACTCGGTCTTTGCTCTCTGGCTCATGCGGGTTCCTCAAAAAACAGAGTGGGAGAGTTTAGTTTGGAGGGGGACGGGGAGCGAGAACGCTGACGGCCGCACCCCACAACTGGGGAATGAAAATGCTGATGGCCCCACCCCCGGGGGCAGTCCCCCTCAATTGCAGGGGGACAGGAGGGGAGTCCCCTGCCTCAGCCTGGGCATTGGCACGAGACAGCTCCTTGCATGCCCTGCTTCAGCAGCCTCACGCTTGGTGGAGCGGGAGCAGTGCATGCTGGGAAAGGGTGCTGTGGAGAAAGGGTTGCTGGGAGCCCTGCTGCACTAGGAGGACTCCCAACACTAGGGCACAAAGGAGACCCAAGAGGCAGGAGAAGCCGGAACGGACAGGGTAGGACTCCGAATGCCATTGCCTCCTCTCCCCTCAGGGAAGAAAGGAGCTCAGGACATGCTGGGGGTAAGCCTGGAGCAGGGTGTTGTATTCAGCAGCCCCAGGACAAGCTGCCACTTGGCAGCAGTGCTCACCTCCTGTCCCCAGGCAGGGACTAGGCCAGGCTGGCATGGGTACCAGGCATTCACTGGCAGCGCCCACCCCCTGCACTGCAGAGATCAGGCCAGTTTGAGGATGGCACAGTGAGTTATGGACCTGAGAACAGAGCCCAGGAGGATAGAACCTAGGAATCCTGGCTCCCAGCTCCCCACATGCTCCTGCTGGAGCTAGGGACAGAACCCAGGAATCCCAGCTTTCAGCCCCTCAACCCCTCCTGGAGCTGGGGATAGAACCCAAGAGTCCTGGCTCCCAACACCTCCTGCTCTAACCCACTAGGCCCCCTCGTCCCCCGGAGCCAGAGTCCATTCAGAAGCAGATTCGGGGGCAGGGACAGGTTTGGCACCTGCTGTTCCCAATAATGAAGGGGCAGAACCAGCTCAGAGCCAGGACACTACCAACCCCCCCACTCCTTTCCCCCCAAACGTGCTTGGAGGAGAGCTGACTAGAGACCCCCTTCTCTGTGGCCTTTTGGGGTGCCCCCCTCTGTCACATGATGCTGCTGATCACTGTCCTCCGAGCCCACCTGCTGCACAGCCCCTGGGCCAAGGACACAGCCTCCCAGGAGCAGGGAGAGGGGCAGGCTCCAGCCAGCAGCCAGGCGGGCGGGGGTGGGGGGGTGGGGGGTGAAGGGGGACTGGGTTGGGGAACCCCCCCACTTTCCATTCAACTCCCACCCTGCATGCAGGAAGCAGAACCCCGGAACCCTGATCTGTGCCAAGCCCTGCTAAGGCAGCCCGAGTCCTGCCTTGCACCAACCACCCTGCCCCACTAGGGGCACCAGCACTGCTCCCCGTTTCACCACTGCCCCACCCTTCCGCCCTCGCTTCCCCTGAGGAGGGCCCCCAGCCCACACTGCCTCATGCCCACTCTCACCCAGGGCACCACGGCCCAGCGCAAGCCCAGTCCCTGGCACCCGGGGACCAGCTGACAGCAGTACAAGTCCCAGGGGATGGGCATCCCCACATGGCCAGGGCCAGGGGTCAGAGCAGCCACCTAATCCCTGCCTCAGCCATCTTCTGCTTCTCCTTGGGGGAGGGATCCCTAGGACGACACCCAGCCTAGGGCACAAACAGTGCCAGGGCCCTGATCCCAGCTCTGACAGCTAGCGAGGAAATGGCACAGAAGGGGGCACAGGAGTGGCGGGGGCAGACAGAACGTAAATCCACGGCCAAATCCCAACTCTCGCCCCAGCACAGCAGCCTGAAGCCCATCCGCTTGGCACAGCCCGCACTGCCTGGCTGGCTCCCTTTGCTGGTTACAGGGTGGTTACGGGTGCACAGTCATGCAGGGAGCCATGCAGCACAGCGCAGCCGCCTCCTCCTCATACTCTCAGGACCAAGAGAAGCTAGAGTCCAGGGCTCTGCCCCAGTCCTGCCTGGGCCCCTTCATCCCGAGCCACCCACTGCCCCAGTTTGCTTGTGCCCTTCCATCCTGACCCACAGCCCCCCCCACATCCACTGCCCCAGCTCTGCCCCCCAATCCTGACCCACAGCTCCCTGCTATTCCAGCCCTGCCCCCAGAGCTCTGCCAGGAGTCCTGACTCCTAGCTCCCTCTGCTCTGCCCACTGGTCTGATGCTGTCCCCAGGGCCTATCCTTTCTATTTTCTCATGGGAGCGACCACCGTGAGGGGGGGAGGAGCTCGTTCCCTTGTGGGGCCAAGGCGGAGGCCCCACGCCAGGCTCTCCTCATGGGGAATGGTGACAGCCCAGGCCACAGGCGGGTGGCTTGGCTGGTGAAGAGCCTGGCCATGTTTGCCAGCTGCAGTAGGGGGGACCCTGCCAACCCTGCGGATCTGAGAATGAAGCATGGAGGGGGTGCGGCTTCAAGAGCAGCCAAGCGCCCCTTGAAGCAGCCCTGGGGGACCCTGGCAGCCCCCCTAGAGCATATTCTCAGCAGGTTAGCAGGCTTGGCGAGCACCCCACGAAGCCCCGCTCCTAGTGCCACATGCACGGGGAGAGGGTTAGTCTGCGTCCGGTTAGAGATCAGAGCTCCAGCACTGCTCACCAGGGAGAGGCAGGGCCCCCTTAAAAGGACAGTGCAGCCTATCAGGCCCCGTGCCATGCCACCCTGCCACCCATGGTAGGCTATGACTGAGATGGCAGGGACTCTTCCCCCAGCCCCATGAATGCAGGGGGAATTGGAAGACTCAGAGCCAGGTGTAGGGGCGCATGCCCACAGTGGTGACCCCTCCTGAGCAGGCTGCCCTCAAGGGAGGGGATTCTAGCCAGCTCACTAGGCAAAAGGGGGCGATGCCAGGCGGGGAGATAAGCCCATTGTCCCTTTAAGCTGCTGTCAGGGCACCAGCCCAGACCCCCAGCAGACGGGGTGGGACGGGGTTAGTACGGGACGGACAGGACAAATCCGGAGAGACGCCTACCTTCTGGCAAACCTGAAAGACACATTTCTACAAAAACACAAACAGAGAAGAGAAGGGAGAACGTTGGGTGCATCACTGCGAGACCCCGGCCCATGGGGAAAGGAGAACCATGAGGATGAGATGGTGCCACACCACAGGGCAGGGCAGCACCACCCCTACACACCCACCCATGGCACAAGACTTTCAGCCATACCTAACCACTAGGTTCCCCTCCCCCCAGAGCTGGGAGTAGAATCCAGGAGTCCTGACCCCCAGCCCCGCCCCCCCAACCCACTGGACCCCACTTCCCTCCCAGAGCAGGGAACAGAAGCAAGCAGCTTGTGCTGGGTGGAGTGGGGGTTAGTGCCTAAGCAGAAGGAGCGGGGGAGCTGCCACCACGAAGGGGAATGTTGGTGTCTGGGGACCCATGGCTCCTCTCCCGGGTTCCTGGAAGCAGCCAACCCTCGCCCCAGCGAGCGACAGCAGAAGGGATCAGGGTAGAGGCTGGGCTTGAGGACAGGCCTGCCCAGATGTGAAGCTCAGAGCACTTGACCAAATTCCCCCCAGAAATCAGCCCCATTTCACAGGGGGGAATCTGCCACACAGACACAGCAGAGAGTCACCCAAGACGCCACCTCTTCCTCTCCCCGAGCTGGGAATAGAACCTCAGAGTCCTGGCTCCCAGTCCCCTCCCCCACGCTCTAACCCACTAGAACATACCAACTCCAGGCAGTTCACAAACCCCCAGTCTTTGTGGTCTCCATTGACCCCAGCAGCAGCCTTACAGCTGCCCTGTGGGTTCTGGGGAGCCTGGCAGCCCTGGGGCAGGGGTTAGAAGACACTCCCCTGCACCAACAGGCCCTGGGCCATCCCAGCCCAATCTCCAGCGTGGTCCTGTGCTCAGGGGTAGCTCGCCCAGCTGCTGGCCCTAGAGACATTTCTTCCCTTCACTCGGCATCTATTTAAAGTGCCCCCTTGTACTGGCAACGTGCTCCCACTTTATGCCCACTGCCAGTTAAGGCTCCTTTCCCACTTCTGTACCCCCTGCTTTTTGCCCTACCCTCCAGTTCTGCTGGTGCCCCTCAAACCTGATTCACACCCCCCTGCTGTCTCAGCCCAGGGCTCCTCCCACAGCTCTGCCAGTGCCCCTCAATTCCAACCAGCAACCCCCATTATCCCAGCCCTGCCCCCCCAAACACAGCTCTGCAGTGCCCCTCCACCCTGGAGCCCCCTGCCATGGGCACATGGTGGTTTTGCGATACAGGACTTTACACAGATGCCGAGGGCAGCCTAAGCCAGATCAGAGCTGCACAACACAGACAGCAGCAGACGACAGCGCAGAAGGGCGATGAGCCAGCTGGGAGCCCAGGGGTGCCAAGCCCAGTGCCTGGCACAGCACAATACAGTACACAGCTTGCTCTCAAGTGCCCTTGCCAGGGCTGCGCAGGGGGCTCACTGCTGCCTGCCAGCCTAGGATGCTCGGTGCCTTTCCCTGGCCTGGGGATGCAGGTATTCTAGGAGCAGGTGAGCCAACTGCAGCAAAACACCTCCCTCCCCCCTCTGCATGACACAGACACACGCAGGCCCCCCCGCTCTCACCTGCGCACAAACTTGGAGGTGAACTTGCTGAAGATGCTGCCGGAGGCACCCCGGCGTCCCTGGCTGTTCCCAGAGGGTGAGGCAGGTGGTACGTTGTAGGGGAGGTTCTGCTGGTCCCGGACCTGCCGGAGCTGCCCGGCGTGGAAGGTACTGCGGCTGGAGATGCCCCGTGGGAAGTTGGTGCGTTCTGGGATGGCACTGCTGATGTTGTGGGCAGAAGGTGAAGCCCCTGGGACCCTCTGGGGGGCAGTGCTGTGGTGGGGGCAGAGATCCAGTCAGGGGGCAGTGCTGGTAGGCATGCCTACCCCCCCGGGCTTCCAGTCTGCAGGGGGCATTGATTGCCAGCATCCACTCACTTCCTGACACAGGTGCCATCTGGTGCCAACCAGACACTGGGCACCTCCTCCTCTGGGGACCAGATGGATCCAAGAGACTGCTGGTGGGGTAACCTGGGGCCAGATCAGACCTGGTGCCCCCTGGAAAGGAATGGACCTGTACCCCACTCCCCATACCCCTAAGCAAGCCAGTTCCCCCCACTCTGGGCCAGATCAGAGCTGGTTCCCATGGGAGGGGAATGATCCCATATCCCATTCCCTGGACCCCAAGCCAGCCAGTCTACACAGCACCCAGTCTAAACACCCGCGGCTGGCCTGTGTCAGCTGACTCGGGCTCTCAGGGCTCTGGAACCTGAGCCTGGACGTCTACGCTGCTGTTTTACAGCCCTGCAGCCTGAGTCAGCTGACACAGGCCAGCCGCGGGTGTTTAATTGCTGTGTTGACATACGCTTAGTATCAATATTAAGTGTAGTAGGCACAGGCAGCTACAAAAGCCACGTCAGTCAAGATCCTGCCCCCCACCCTGGCCCCTCCCTGCACAGCGTGGCTCCTTAGGGCCCGGGAGCAGAGGGGAGATAGGTCACTCTCGCATTCAGGAGTGGAGGTGCCACGGAGGCCAGTTGTCCCAGGGCCTCCATCTCTGCTTCCCCGAGGCTTCAGAGGGGGCCGTCCCCTGCCAGCTAGATGTGCAGCAGATGGTCATCTCCAGCAGCTGACCCCTCAGACTCCTCTTGTGGCTGGAGCCCACAGATCAGCTGGGGTGCAGTGAGCTAGTGTGTGGGGGACCCTAGGGAGTGGCTAGCAGGAGCTATATGGAGGGAACATTAACCCAGGGCTGAGACTCCAGCCCTGCACAGGCTTCCACCAGTTCTGGCCTCAGGGGGGATCATGGGATTAGCCATCCCCTCCCTGAGTGGCTGGGTGGGTCCCTGGGCAGCGCTGGCTGCAGGGATCACCTGATGCCACCCACCATGGACAAAGATGGGGGTTGCCACATCTGCTGGGCCCCCATGGCCCAGCATCCTCTTGCTCACTCACTTGCAGGCCTGGTGGCCCAGGGAGGGGTGCGCAGGAAGTGGGCGAGGAGCAGACACTAGGGGGCACCCTGCCTGCCTACTTGCCTGGGTCTCTGGGCCTCACAATTATTTTCAGTGGGGGGCAGCGTGGGCTTGTTGGGGTGCACGGAGGCAGACATGGATTTCTGGTGCTGGCGCGGGCGCGCGGAGCCCACGGCGGCGGAAGCGGAAGCCGTGGAAGCCCTGGACCCCGGAGTGGTTAAACTAGGAAACAAAAGCAGGGGAGAAGCACAGATTTAAAGGGAGGGGAGGGGCAGGGGACATGAGGCTGTATCCAGAGCTACACCTGCTCTCAGGGTCTATAGGGCTCTCCCACCCACCCTCCTCCACAGTGCTGGGACCTGAGGGGTGGCTGGATTGTTCTCTTGCACAGCCATGGGCCAAGTAGCATCAGCTGCATTTGGCCCACTAGCCACCAGCCCGAGAGCCAAGCTTAGCTGGCCCCAGGATCAGGGAATGAGACTTGCTCTGTGGAGAGGAAAGCGCCAGCCCATGAGCCAGCTGGCAGTTCCTGCCCTGGGGCCTGAGTGGAGCCAGTGCCCCCTAAAGGGGAAAGGCACCAGATCCCATCCCCACCACCCTGAACAAGTCAGTCCCCTGCCCTGTGGCTGGACTGGAGCCGATGCCCTCTAGAAAAGAAAGGCCTCAATAGCTCAGTCCCTTAGCCCTGCTATGGCCTCCTTGCCACATTCCCTACAGAGATTTGGGGGTAGGGGCACCCCGATTTATAGCCTTACAACTTTTCAGGAAGACCTAAGCCCACTCAGGAAGAGAAATCCCCAGCCCCCCTGTGCTGCCCTAGAGATACAGTCCCATGTTGGCAGAGACAGATCAGGGAGCAAAATATACAATATACAGCCCAGTATATGTGTATATGGGGGGGGGGGGAGGGACACACACTCAGATGCAGAATGGGCAAGGGGCGGGTGCTGATGAAGGTGAGGGGTAAAATAAAGGAGATGGGCAGTGGGCTGCAGGTGGGCACGGAGCCTCTCCCCCAACTGGGGTCCTGCAGCAGTGGGGGTTGCTGGGTGCACAATGAATGGGAGCGGAGATGGAGCAGCAGCAATGGGAAGGAATGGGGGTGCCATGCTCCAGATGGGGAACCTTTTGCTGCTCCTCAGTCTGAGCTCAGTGGCGTCTAGAAGCAGTCGGGCACCAAGAGCCCAGTCACCTGGCCCTGGGGGAGGGGGACAGCGGGACGCGCAGAGCCCAGTCACCTGGCACTGGGGGAGGGGGAGGAGACGGACAGCAGGATGCACAGAGCCCAGTCACCTGGCACTGGGGGAGGGGGACAGCGGGACACGCAGAGCCCAGTCACCTGGCACTGGGGGAGGGGGAGGAGACGGACAGCGGGATGCACAGAGCCCAGTCACCTGGCACTGGGGGAGGGGGACAGTGGGATGCACAATGCCCTGGCACTGGGGGTGGGGGAGAGCTGGACATGCAGAGCCCAGTCAGCAGGCGCGGGGAAGGGAGAGGGGCACGCGGAGCCGGGCACGCAGAGCCCAGAGGCTGTGGGAATGGGTAGGGTACTGGCCTAGGACTTTCCCAGCTGAACGCGCAGAGGGCATAATGGTGTGATCCAAACCCTGGGATGGGGGCCTGGCATGACCCCCTTGCCAAATGCCCCTCCCACGCTTGCTACATCTGCGATGGTGGCAAAATGAGCAGCAGTCCCCAGGGAGCAGCAAGTCAGCTCCCTTGGGCATTGGAAGGGGAGAGCTGCCAGCTTCCGTGTTGCCGTGCCAGGGCCCCTGCTGCCCAGGCAGGAAGCCCCCTCCACTCCTCCTCAGCCCTGGGATGCAGTGCGCTCCCTGAAGTGGGGCACCACGCAGAGAAGATCGTGGTGTTGCCGAGCCCCCAGGCCCCAGAGTGGCAGA
Source organism: Trachemys scripta elegans (assembly GCF_013100865.1). NCBI lineage: Eukaryota > Metazoa > Chordata > Testudines > Emydidae > Trachemys > Trachemys scripta. Next base: position 30,818,995 of record NC_048304.1, read on the forward strand.
GATGGGAGACAGACGCCCTGGCGGACTCCCAGTGTGGCACTCCAAGGCTCCCAGGGATGGGATGGCTCCCATCTAGCCTCCTACCCGGGACTGCCCGGGGATCCCTACCTGTCCTTGCCATTCTGTATGGAGTTCTGGCCCAAACCGGTCCGCTCCAGCATGGGGGAATTCCGGCTCCGGTTGGTGCTGGTGGAGAGGACACTGTTCTGTGGGGGGGACAGACATGGAGTGAATGGGGGCGTCTGACACCTGCTGCCCCTCACCTCATCCCAGGCCCATCCTGCACAGGGAGAAACTGAGGCACAGAGGTGAAGTGACTCACTCAACTTCACAGAGCAAGTCTGCAATCGAGCCAGGAATAGAACCCAGGAGTCCTGGCTCCCAGCTCCCCACACCCACTAGGCCCCCCTCCCTTCCCAGAGCCAGGAACACGATGCAGGAGTCCTGACCGTGGATGGGGTGGGTGTGCTCTTCTTCCTCTCGAGCCCAGTCAGCGGGCTGGCGGGCACTTTGACGGTGCTGCTGGCCTTGCGCCCAGCCTCACGCTCCTCCTCGGGGCGCTTGTTCTCCGCGTTGTTGCTCTGGGTCTTCTTGGAGTATGAAGTGGAGGTGGGGATGGCAGGGACTGTAATGACAGCGATGGGCCTGCGGGCTGAGCACGGGCAGCACCAGATGGACCCCACCCACTGCTGCTGCTGTCTGGCCAGCCAGGGGCCAAGAGTCCCCCATGTCCCCACCACCACCCAGGCTGGCCAGGAACCATCCCACCTCAGTACTGTTCCCCAACCCCCTGCCACTACCACCCAGCCAGGGGCCTCAAGTTCTGCTTCAGTGCCCCCACCCAGCACCACTACACAGCTGGGAACCATCCCCCTCCACTGCTACCCGCCCCACTAGGCTCTGGCTCACCCCCATCACCACAGGGGCCAGGCTGGCTGCCCTGGACATCTCCATGCCAGGAGACTAGAGCAGCTTGGTGTTCCTGCTTGCTGATGGATTCCAGCCCCCGAGGGGCGACCCCTGCTGCTGAAAGGGGGCTGTGCTGTCACACGGCCCTGGGATCCCTGGGACCATGGCCTGAGGGAGGAGACCAGGGAGAGAGACTGCAGATCTGAGGGAAACCGCTGCCAGCCATGGCCGAGAGCAGGGCCCCCTTTCTCTAGCCCTTCCCACTAGCAGAGCTCACAGCATCAGCCGCACCATTCACCATCAAAAGGGCTGCCTTGGGTCACATTGCTAGTCCACAGCAGAGCTGGGGATAGAAACCAGGAGACTCCCACCCTTCCCTGCTGTAACTACTAGACCTATCCCATAGAGATAACTGCCAGACTAATCATCACCTTTCCTGTTTGCCCCGGCTTTGAGAGGCTCCAGGGTGGCCAGTGGGGCGCTGCCTGGGGGGCCACTTACCCTGGTCGCTGAAGCGCCGTTGCTTGGGGTTGGCAGAGACGCTGCGTTGTACCTTGTGCGAGGGGGAGGGGGCGCTACTGTTGGCCAGCTCGGCCTGAGGCCTCGGCTTCAGCGTGATGTTGTCGTTGTCCAGCTGGAAGAACAGGAGACAGGCTGGGGTTTCCAGAGAGCTCCAGGGAATGGCAGGGAGCTGGGCAGGGCATAGGGTACTGCATCAGCCTTCACTGCCAAAAGCCTGCATTGGCAACAGGCTGCCACCACTGGGATGGCCAGTTCCAGGGGCTCAATCCAGTCGCTGCCCAGAAAGATCATTTTGGAATCACAAGGGTGTTAGAAAACAGCCCCTACCAGAGTCCGAGGCTGTGGGTTAAGATTGAGGGGTGGAGGAGAGAGCCCAGGGCTGGGATGGCAGGGGAGCAGCTGACAGAGCCGTGTGATTGCTACTGGAGCCCACCTCCCCACAGCACCCACCTCTGAGTTCTTGTATCCCAGCAGCAGGTACGTGGCCATGACCTCGTTATACTTCTGCCCTATCAGCGACTCCTGGATCTCCTCCCGCGTGTACCCCATGGAGATCATCAGCTCTGTGGAGAAACAAACATGCCATGGTGAGGAGTCCCCTAGACACAGCCCCACACCCTGCCTGGCACAGGGGGCACCCACTGCTGAGCACAGGGGGAAAGGGGTGCCCTGGCGCCGAGGTAGCCCACAGCCCCAGTCCAACTGTGCACAGCACCGGGTGACTGACGGCGTAGGTCCCCACTAAGGTGCCCCATCTGGGAGGTGTGCCCGGGTGATGGGCAGCTGGGGAGGGAGCAGGCCCAGGTGTTTGGCCTGGCTTGTTCTAGCTCCCAGCTGGCACTGAGTAGCTCAGTGCTTCCCATGACAAGGCTCAAAGCACCTGCTGGCACCAACTGCCCCCTAGCAACAGGTACTGGGGGGTGACGACACTGAGCAGGTCAGGGACAGGTACAGTGGGGAACAGCCTCTGTGACAGAGCTGGGACTGAACCCAGGAATCCTGGCTCTCAGCCCGCACTCCACTCCCAGAGCTGAACACAGGCATCTGGATTCTCAGCTCCCTCTAGTCACGAGCCCCCACTGCCTCTCCAGCAGAGCGTCTTGCACCTCTCCGTTATCTCTCGCCCCACTGCAGAGGGGGAGCTGTGTACACAGGGCGGGGATGGGGAGCACTGAGGCCTAGGCACAGGCAGCACCGCTGGCTTGTCTGCTCTCTCCACAGCCAGTTCGGGGGGGCCCAAGCTGCCATGCCCCCGGATGCTCCGGTGCCGTACCTGTCCGCCGTGGGTCCTTGTAGTCAGGGAGGGGCTCCACGTAGGGCTTCAGCTCGTCGTCCTCATGCCCCACATTCATCCAGCGGTCTTTCATGATTTGCTGCAGTGGAGAGGGGGAGTCAACAAAGGGATGGGCAGAGGACACCCGGGGATGCAACATTCACCTCGACCCCCATTGTGCAGCCATTGAAGGAACCCGCCTCCCCCCAAGTGCGTCAGGCACCCAATGGGCCCAGCACTGAGAGGGATTTGGGCCTTCCTCAGGAGCATCAAGGTACAGGTCACTGCTGGAGAGAGGATCCTAGGCCAGAGGGGCCAATGGGTCTGATTAGGGGGTGGGGAGGGGAGGGATACTGGACTGCACGGGCCCATGGGTCTGACCCAGAGTGGCAGGGACTGGGGGGATGCCAGGCTGGCTGGGGCCCATGTGTCTGATCCACTGTGGAGAGGGTGGGCAGATATATTGAGCTGGCTGGGCCCATGGGGAAGGAGAGGGATATACTGAGCTGGCTGGGCCCCATGGGCCTGACCCAGAGTGGCAGGGACTGGTCCCATTGGCCTGGTGACAGAGGTGAATGCTGGGCCTGCTTGGCCCATTGGTTTGATTGGGGAGGGGGGAATGCTGGCTTGGATGGGTCCATTGGTTTGATGGGGGGCAGCTGCTGTTGCTGCAGAGGGGAGGAGCACTGAGGGAGGCAGGCAGGCTCCTAGGCCATGTCTGAGCATTGCCCCCGCCCCATTCTGCCTAGGCACAGGCAGCACCGCTGGCTTGTCTGCTCTCTCCACAGCCAGTTCGGGGGGGGGGGGGGAGCAAGCTGCCATGCAACCGGAACGAGAGAGGCTCCCCTTGGAGCCACCAGGGCAGTGGGCCCCGAGTGCAGCCTTCGGAGGGGCCTTTGCCCCTGTGCTAGCTCCAGGCTGGGGAAGGGGCACTACAGAGAGATCAGAGTGCTCTGTTCCAGAGCGGGGTGTGGTGGGGTGGGGTGGGCCTGGCAGCAGGAACTCCCACCTTTGCCAGGCCCTCCCACCCTCTCCACAAACTGCTCCCCACAGAGGAGGCCCACAGCGCTGAGGGCATACAGCAGCTCCCAGCTCCGGTATCAAGCCAGACCCCCCCGGGCCTGTGCCTAGTCTGGGAACACTCCAACTAGCGCAGTGGGAACAGCCAACTGTAGCACAGGAGACACTGTTGGGATGCGCTGGCAGGACCCCCTTGCCCTCAATCACCTCTAAAGTGCCTCTCTTGCTAGGGTTGAGAATGAGGAATTTCTTCAGCAGGTTCTCACAGTCCGTGGACATGTAGAAGGGGATCCGGTACTTGCCCCGCAAGACCCGTTCCCGCAGTTCCTGGGGGGAAAGGAAGGGTCAGCAGGAGAGCACAGAGGGTGGGTGCACGGAGACACACGTGAGCACACACAATGTCCCCACACACAAACTCCAACTCTGTGACGCAAGGAGAGGTGCAGGATGTGATTATCCTCATTAGGCAGACGGGGGAAAAAAACCCAACAACTTACCAGGGTCAGACAAGTCAGGGAACCAAGAACAGAATCCAGGGCTCCTAGCTCCAAGTCCCCCGTTCTAACTACCAGACACTTCGCCCCTACCAGAACAGGGAGCAGAACCCAGGAATCCCAGCCCCCGCTCTACCCATTCCCCATGGTAGATCTAGGAACAGAACCAGGAGTCCTGGCTCCCACCCCTTCTCGGGGTGCGCACGGTGGGTATGCAGGCTCCCAGCATGCCCAGTGCATGTTGGGGGGAAAGGTGCCAGGGGCTGATTGGGGGAAACCGCCGGTGGCGGAGGTGGGGGTGCCATGCCCACTCACCTTGAGGTTCTGCCCATCAAAGGGCAACGAGCCGCTGACCAGGGTGTACAGGATGACCCCCAGGCTCCAAACGTCCACCTCGGGGCCGTCGTACTTTTTGCCCTGGAAGAGCTCAGGCGCAGCATAGGGAGGGCTCCCACAGAACGTGTCCAGCTTGTTCCCGAACGTGAACTCGTTGCTGAAGCCAAAGTCGGCGATTTTAATGTTCATGTCGGCATCGAGCAGCAGATTCTCGGCCTGCAGGGTACGAGCAACATGGCAGGGGGGGGGTCACTGCTGCCTGGGCATCCCTCGCAGGGTAAGGAGAGAGGACAGCCAATGGGGCTGTGAGTTGGGATGAAAAGGCATTGGCAAAACTGAGTGCGAGTCCCATGCCAGTTGAGGGGAGGGGATCAATGTAGTGGGAGCGGCACCATGAGGAGCAGGGGGAGCAGATCTGAACAGGGGCTCTGGCAGCACCACGCCCTGCTGAGAGAGAGTGTCTCTTACCTTCAAGTCTCTATGTACAATGAACTTCTGGTGACAGTACTGCACAGCAGACACTATCTGGAAGGGAAGAGAAGATCAAGATGCGGGGGGGCGGGTCTTCACGACAGAGCTGCCCGTGCGGGGAAAGGGACGCAATCACGCTTCACAATCCACCTATGTCCCCTTCAGCCTCACTGTACAGCTCAAAAGGACAGCTGAGCCCCGCTCCCCCACCTCAGGTGTCCACACGGTGCCCACCTTCATGCTATCTAAGCACCACTACAGACAGAGAGGAGAGTGCCCTCTACACAGCCGCCAAAATTTCCTGCTTCATCCCAGGGGTTCACAAGGCTAAACCCTGCTTTGGTCGGACTCTCCCTCAGCAGCCTTGGGCTTAGTGGGGTCACTGTCTCAAGTGGCCTCTAGCTCAGAGGCTGGTGTGCTAACGCCCACACAACGCCCAGCACCCCTGCACCAGGGGTCAGGGCCCCGTGTCACCAGGAGCAGAACTAACCTGTCGAAATTTTGCCCTGGCTTCTTTCTCTTTCATTCTTCCATGGGCTACTAAGTAGTCGAACACCTCACCTGCAGGGAGCGACAGAGACGTTACACGGAGAAGGGTGTGGGCCTGAGCCCCCCAGAAGCCTTTGCTCTGGCTGAGGGCAGGAGGGTGTTATGGATGCCCCTTCCCAGCCCGGCGGGCACCTACCCCCGCTGGCGTACTCCATGACGAGGTACAGCGTCTTCTCCGTCTCTATGACTTCAAATAATTTAACTGCAAGACACAAAACGGGGAAGTGGGTGTCCTAGGGGTTGTGGAAGGCTGGCTGCATGATTGGGCTGATGCTCCCCCTACTGGTGATGGCAGGAGGCTCACGGGGCCAAACTTGGTGTAGGCACCAACCCACTCACATTAACTGGAGTTGTGCCCACTTGGGCATCCAGTGCTGGCATTAGCTGTCGTGCCCGGATCAGCGCTGGGAGCTCTCCAGGTGGCCGCGCACCGCAGCCCAGAACTGCTACAACTGCAAAGAGCATGAAATCCAGCTCACCAGGGCTTGGGTATGTGGCTCTCCAGCCCTGAGGGTAGAAGCTGTCTGGGGCATTTCACCCTCACCAGCTAGAGCCTGCCTTCCCCACTGGGGTGGGTGGGAGCTTGCCCCTAGGCGTCCCAGCCATCCCTCTCCCAGGACGAGCGAGCCTGGGACTGGGACAAGCTGTGTGCACTGTCTCACCTATGTTGGGATGATTCAAAACCTTCATTATTCGCACTTCCCGGAAGAGCTGGAATAAAGCAGAGATGAGAGCACACAGCTGGGGTTAAACAACAAGGGAAGCCCAACAGTACGAGGCCAGCGTATCCCAAAGGCCCAGACCCCTACTCTAGGGGTCACTGCACAGAGCCAGGACCCTTGAGATCAGGCTGGAATAGGGTGGCCAGCCCAAATAGCCACACACCCCCATAGGCCCATCTGCCTGTCAATAGCTGAGGATCTCAGAGCACTGTCATAGGAGGCAAAACTGACTTGCCCAAGGCCACAAAGGCAGAGCAGGGACTGGAACCCAGGAGTCCTGCCTCCCTTCCCCAGTCCCAGGTTTCAGCTCCTAGGGGAGGCTGCTGCACTGCAGAAGGGTCTGAAAGCTACCTTGGAAACGGGAAGCAGAGGGACAATGCCCCCCTAACAGGGCTGCTGAGCAGCTTAGCATATGTTTGGACAACACAGCAATTCTGTTAAGTGGGAGCGCGTTACCCCTCCCCTGGGGTCAGGTCGGAATCCCCACCCCAGATTACAGATCTTGTTACTGTAATCCATTAATTAACAAAGCAATCCGCTTGTGTGTAACCAGCTGGGGTAATCGGGCACCAAGACTGAGCCTCCTGCCACCTTAGCTGGGCTAGGTGGACGCGCCCACAACAAGAGAGACACCAGAGCACCTCACACAATTATGCTAATAATCCCTGGCTCTTCTATAGTGCTGCCCATCCGCAGAGCTCAAAGTGCTTTACAAAGACTATCGGTATCACTATCCCTATTTTACATATGTGGAAACTGAGGCACAGAGGTCACAGCAGAGCTGGGACTAGAACCCAGAAGTTCTGAGTTGTAAGTTAGTGCTGTAGCCACTAGGCCACCCTGCCTCAAAGTTACTGTGACACAGGAGGGTCTCAGCTGCTTAATTCAGAAGGGAAGAAGCCACGCAGAGCAGAGGTACGCTAACTCTCTCACCTTCAGGCGGCTGGTCATGGGCAGGCGTCTGCAATGTGTCCCCCCGCCCCCATAAAAGAGAGAGAGAGAGAACCCAGCACAAGCAATTATCCACCAGGAGATTGACCTTGGACTGGAAATGGAGTTGTCTCAGGGGATGCCACTTCATCCAACACCTTCTGCCACAGAGGAGCCCAGAGCTGCCCCGGGGCAATGCTGATGAAATGCAGCCACCTCTGGTGTGGAGTGAGTCAGCTGCCAGCACAGGATTTTGGGGCCTGATCTCTCTTGTGATGGGAAGTGCGGTGCAGAGTAGACAGGGCCTTTGTGGGTGATGCCCCTGCATGTCAGCATGTGAACACTGGCTCCCTGAAGCATCTGGCTCTGTGGGTGAGCATCAGGTCACGCTGAGCTGCTGCTCTGTGTACCATCAAGGGCTCAAGGGGAAACTGTCTGGGCAGTGCTCCGGGGGCTGAGAGTGGGAGCAGGTGTGGGTCTGAGGGGTTGGCTCCTCTGTATCCTGTCTTGAGCCAGGGCATTGCTACCTTTTGCTGAGGGTGGGGTGGGGCTTGAGGAGCTGTGTCTGCCGGGGAGCCCCATGGCAGATATCCTATGGAGGGAAGGGGCTGGAGTTGACCCCTTGCCTTGCACAACCCACAGGGGCAGCATTGCCATGCTGGCATCTGCCCAAGTCCTGACCCAGGTAGGTGGGGCCACAGAGAAAGCACTGGGATGGGCCCCAAGCTGAGGCCAGGCCGCAAGGCCCCCCGGGGTCTGGGATTTGCCTGGATATCTGTCAGGCTTCGGAGGGGGCCATGCTTTAGGTGCTGCCAGCCTATGGGGTATGCTTGGACTGAGTGCCCAGCCTAGCAGGAGAGGGGGAGTGGTCGGGATGTGGGGCTGTCTCCCCCCTTCCACACACAGCTTCCCTCCACCCCCTCAGCTCTGCCTTGGGCTGACCCCCCTTCACTTAGCTATCCCCCCCAAGGCTCTGCCCAGGGGCTGAGCCCTTGTCCACACATGGGCCCCAGCACTGTTCTCCCAGCTCTCTCTCGGGAAACAATGCCAAGTGTCTGACTAACACTTGCCTTGTTACCAAGGCAACAGGCCACAGACAACCCAGAGTTTTCTCCTCCGTTCCTTCCCTTCACGTCTTGGCTTGCAGGGACGCCCACTCGGCATCTTCCATGCCCCTACTCGCTCAGCCTGTGTGTGGGGAAGTAAGGGGGGAGCTTTTCCTTTCCAGGAGGATCTGTGAGTTGGGCTAATTTGAGGTCAGTCTCTGGATTCTCAGGCCTTTGCTCAACTTCCTGCGTGACACGGCTAGGTGGACGCGGTCCACTTGCAGGCCAGGGGAAAGCAGGCACCCTTGCCCCTTCCTCAGGGGGCCTGCCGCCAGCTACAAACCGTCCTGAACAGGGGAACTGCCTTCCAGCATACAGCACATGGTCCTACGCGGGGCAGGAGAACACAGGTGCCTCTGACATTGGCAAGGAGGGCCCAGGGCAGAGCTCCAGGCAACTTGGCCGTGGGTCCGTGAGAGCTGCTGCAGGGACTGTGCTCTGGCCATCGGAGCAGTCAGGGCGCCTGTGATCAGCTTCATGCTCTGGAAAGGAAGTGGAAGCTAACGGAGAGAGCAGGGGACCGATGAATTTTGGGTCTGTATCTGTTTCCCCCTGGGGAGCGAGGGGGATACCTTCCTGCCAGGGAAGAACCCTGAGGCTTTCAGGATGCCATGCTGAGTGCTACCCTGCTCCTGGGCACAAGCCTGGCAGCATGCACCCAGGTCCTGCAGTGGGCAAGTGCCTTGGGGCCGGGGAACAAAGTGAGGCCCCATCCCAGGCCCTGTTTTCTGCATCACAGCTTCCCTTTGGCGACTGGCGGGGACGTGACAGAGTGATTTCCAGGAGAACCCTCCCTCCCGCAGCTGGTAGCGCAGACGCATCCCGCCCCCTTCCCCGCGTCCCAAAACCACAGCAATTAAACGGTCTATGGGCTCCCTAATGACCATACATGGGAGAGAGCTATAAATACCTCCCCAGCAAACATCTGGAGACTGAGCCAAACTGAAAACTGGCAGCCAGATGTTCAGACGCCACAGCTGCTTGCACAGAGTCAGTTACTCCGGCTGCTGGACTGTTAGCTCCTAGCCGGGTGCCCTTCGATTCACTTGATCCACAAATGCCCCACAATGGTGCGAGTATGGTCAGGTGTGAAACCGAGGAGCTGTCTACTTGGGTTCCTACCCAGCCAGAATGCAGTGACATGTATCTCCCCCCCCTTGCCCTGAAGAATCCTCAACAGCTTCCCAGATGGTCCACTGAGCTGAGAACACGCTGCTCCCAGAGATCTGCACTGGCTCCCGGCTAGCCCGGGACACCGGTGAGCTGAGAACACACTGCTCCCAGAGATCTGCACTGGCTCCCGGCTAGCCTGGGACACCGGTGAGCTGAGAACACACTGCTCCCCAGAGAGCTGTGCTCGTTCCCAGCTAATCTGGGCCACAGGTGAGCCAGTGCTCACTAGATCTTGGTCACCCATTGAGCTGCAGTCTAAGACAGCAGCAAGCCTCTTTGTAGGCATTATTCCCCAACGTCCTGCTCTTGGAAGGGGCTCTATTGAGGCTTTACAGCAAAAGGCTTTTCCTCCAGCAACCATCTGTCATCCCCACCTCCATCTGGGGCTGGGGTACAGCCAAGGATTTAGGGATAGCTTGGGCTAAACAGCGCAGAGAGAAACAGGAGGGGATCAGCTCCGCTCTGCACTCATGGCCACAGGGATGCCTCCACCAGCCAATGTGGAGACTCTAAGTGGATGAAATGGTGCAAACCTCATTGGGACTAGTCAGCGAGGGCATCCCTTCTGTGTTGGCTCGCGAGCCTGGACAGAGCCTTCCAGCAGGACAAGGCACGTCTCTCTTCAGAGCTCCAGAGAAAAGCAGTCAGGGCACCAAAAGCCATAGGTGCATGCCCTGATACTGCACCAGAAGTCGGATGCGTTACCCACTATGCCACAATACCCTTCCCATAGGAGAGCTCCCCTCCACACATCCCATAAGCCACTGCTCAACACACAGCTGCTCCCCAGGGTCAGGCATGAGGCTTTGTGCTTAGACTATAACCTCTCTGGGGCAGGGACTGTGTCCATCATGAGTTTGTATGGTGCCTGGCGCAGCAGGGCTCTGACCTACCAGAGTCCCCTACAGGACACCATAGTAAACAATAAGGCAGTGAGCAGCTGGGCTGGTGAGAAACCCCCAGGAAAGAGCTCCAGCATCCCCTCCAGCCTCAGCTCCACCCCAACAGGGTGGAGGCTGGGCCCAGTGCACCAAACTGCCTTGTGACTTGGGAGCAAACTGGGCAAGGAGGGGTTAAATGAAGCGCTGGCACCCATGCAGGAGGCCGAGGGCTGAGCTCACCCTCACCCACTAGACACCCCCTCCCAGGATGTGCCCAAAGCAGAGCCCAGAGCCTACGAGCTGGAAAGGCTGATTCTGGAGGTGGGCGCAGCTCTGTGCTGGTTGCCAGGGATGCGACGGTTGCTATGGCTGGCTTTAGAATGGGGGGGAGGGATTCCTCTGCAGGGTGCTCTGGCTTTCTGGGGGAAGGCGCCACATGCTTATGCCTTGAGCTGGAGAATCCGGGGACCAACGTTCATAGGGGCAGGAGATGGCAGGGATCACTCCTCCACAGCTGGCCAGGTGCCTTATGAGGCAACACACAGCTCACCTGGGCCACATGCCTGGTCTCACATGGCAGGAGGCTGGGGGGTGGCTGGAAAGCTCCTAAGCACACGTCTCCCAGCTCCCTTTATTCAAGCCTGGCTGGGGAAAGCCTCCCCTGTACCTAGGGCTGGCATTCCTCTGGCAACAGGGCCCATCCAGCGAGGGGCTCCGCATCCTCCACTCCAGCGGGACCCAGCCCATGGCAGGGGGCTTGGTATAACCAGAGGTGGTGCTGGGAAGTGGAATGAAGGCCTGATGAAGATAAGGGAGACCTACATCTCGGTGGGGAGGGACACACCAGGGGGTAGTGGGGGGTCACTGAGGTAAGGTGGCTCCAGGAGATGCATCCTGACATGGGGAGAAATGGGATAGAAGAGGCCTCATGGTCCAGGCCCCACGCCAGTCCCTCCCTGGGTGTTCACATACCCTGAAAGCTGCAGCGGCTGCCAGCTCAGCCGCTTTGCTCAGGCTCTGTTGACAAGGCTGCATCAGCGGCTGCCAAGCCATGCAGGGCTGCTGGTGTCAGGCTCTGAGTCAAACAGGACATGGAGTAGTCTGGGCACAGAGTGCTGCACCTCCCGCATGGCCTTCTGGTGACCCATGCGGGCGGAGGATTGGCGACAGCCTTGGCCATTTGGAGCCCGACTCCTGCAGGAGCTGGGGGTATCTGCCGAGCGGGCAAGAGGAGCAGTCACACCCCAGAGCACACTGAAGGGATCCGCTGGCATGGGCTCCCTGCCCCACTCACTTCCCACAAGCAGAGCTGTATTCCTTTTGTGGTGGTGGTGGGGAAAACGGGTACAGGGTCAAGCTTCCGGGGCGGGATATTCTGTGCCCATGGACATTCATACCCCCCCCCACCACTCTAGGGAGCCCATTAATGACACATCATGACCCCCTGGTACCATGGCAAGGCTGACTGACCTCCAGCCCTCAGCAGGATGGAGCATTGGGTGTCCCATTGCTTAGCTTTGACCTCATGGGGCACAGCTCTGTGGTGTCACTCAGTCAGTACCTCACGAAGGTAGGCAACATGTAGTCTCTCCCATTCTACTTAGGCAGAGCAGGTCGGAGCTGGGAGTAAAACCCAGGAGTCCTGGCTCCCCGCCACCCCCGTAACCCACTAGACCCCACTCCCGTCCCAGAGCTGGGAACAGAACCCAGGAGCCCTAGCTCCCAAGTCCAATAGTTAGAGCAGAAGCACAACACACCTTGCCAGTTATGCTGGCAAACTGAAGCCTTGGAACTTGGTTGTGCTATCCCAGGGACCCCCACGCTCCGAATCCCCCATGCAGGCAGATGGTTGGACAGTGCAGGGCTCAGAACACAGCACGAGCAGCTGGGCAGAGATTTTACTCTGTTTAATTCAGAGCATCACCATGACAGTGAAGGGCGTGCTGAGGGTGGTGGTGGTGGAGGGGCAGTACTTAGAGCACCTCCTGCTGTCAGGGTGCTATGCCCACATCTGAACATAGCAGAGACAGGGCCCTTACCTTCTGCAGGCTTGATGAGTTGAGCTGTGTCTTGTCAATGATTTTCACAGCCACCTGGATGGGGAGAGAGAGGAGCTCAGTTATCTCTCCCATAGTGTTGGACAAGCTGGAGCAAAACATGCCCGAGGGAGAATCCTAGGCAGGTGCAAACAAGGATGGAGGCCCCGACAATCCTCAGGCTGGCTGTTCGCTGCTGCCTCTGCCGCCCCGGTTAACGACAATGCATCTCTGTTCCGCCGAGCTCCCCAGCGGGCCCAGCACAGGGTTGGCAGCAGGCCAGCGGGCAATTTACAGCCTTGGGAAAACTCAGATTATAGGCCAGTGTGTGTCAGACCGACTGTGGGGGCGGTTCTTCATCCTGTCTCGAGGACTTGAACCAATCGGGTGCGAAGCAGTGACTGTGTCACACTGAAACATGTGGCAGGTTCCTGGAGTCGGGCAGGGAACCTGCAGTGAATGGTGTTCAACTTGGATCCTTTTGAGAGAACCAAATGAAGAGCCCAGACCTGCTGGCTAATCTCACAGGTGGCAGAGAGCTAGCACAGCAGCAGGTTCCGCGAGCAGCGTGCGGCAGAGCGCTCCAAAGAGGCTAGCGAGCTGGGCTGGGATTAGCCGGCTTGGGCCAGTAACCTACAACAGGGGGATGGCACTCAGTGACGATAGTGGGGAAGGTATTTCCACCTTCCCTCAGGTACCCAAGCTTGGCTCTCACTGCTTGACAGGCCCTTGTTGCCCCACCTGTCACTCCTGTCAAGGTTTTGTCCACATACACACTCCCCAACTTGCACTCATCCCCTGCTGGAGCTTTAGATCCATTTAGAAATGGCTGAAGCAAGATCAATCTAAGGCAACCTGGTGCATACATAAGCACTGAGACAGAACCCCCACCACCACCCCCAAGACCCAGTAGGACAGGAAAGGCAAGACACGTGGAAGAGTTTCAGCAGGTATCACCCTCGGTCATGATGCTAATCTGGAGTCCTGGGCTTTGGCAGATGTTGTTCAAACACTTCCTCATGGGCACTAAAGCCCTATGGCTTCTAAAGTCTTTACAGCAAACACACCACTGGCTAAGAGCTGGCCAGTGCAAGCCACTGACTACAGCAGCTCCACTGCAAGCCAGCATGTCAGGAAAATACAAGTCTCCCAAAAGGGAGCTCTAGCTCCCTGAGCCCCATTGAACTATGATCCAGCGAAGGGACAGCCAGCTACCACTTCAGCCAACCAAGACCCCCAGGGTAATGCAATCCCCCTTTTCCTCCAGCAAACCTATCCCAACACTTCATCCTCCCTTGGATCCTAAACCCTCTGCTGCGTGCAAAGCAGGGAGGAATAGCTTGCTGCCGCCTCTCCCCACTCCCCTCACAGCCAGGGACACACACAATAGCAGAGCCTCAGTGCAGCTGTAAAAACCCAGCTAGCCTAGCAGCACCACAGCCTGCAGCCCTGCCAGGCCCCTTTAACTCTTCCCCGAGACCAGAGTTCAGTGGAGACACTGAAAGGGCTGGAGGGGTTAGGTGGAGAGCCAACAGGCTAAGCCAGGGCTGGACAGGGGCAGCAGTTGTTTGAGCACGTGTGTTGAAGGGCATTATGGCAAAGGGAGAGAGGGTCAAATGATGGGTCAGATGTGAGGGGGTTAAAACAGACCAAAGAAGAGGCTAAAACCTGCTGGGAGCCAGATCTGTTGGGCTGTGAAACTCTCCCAGGGGATGTAGTGGGAGCCCCGTGGGTCAGGACACTTAGACAAGGCATTGGGGACGATCCTGCGCTGACTCCCAGGGATGGATGTGGCTCACAAGGGGGATCCCAGCTAGGTCTCACAGCAGTGACCTGCAGTGCTGACCTGGATCAATCCCTCCCACCAGTCTGGACAGGGGTTAATGCAGGAGGCAGCATGTGCTGAAGTAGGACAGAGGGAGGGCTCTTCAGAGCCAGGGAGCATGCCTTCCTGGCTTCCACGCTTGCACTTGGGCCCATCAATCAGAATGAGAAAACCCCTCCTCTTCCTGCAGCCCCCCCTCCAGGAACTATTCCCCCTCCCCCCAGCGGAAGCCCCTTAGTGCCCCTCACACAGACCCTACTCTGTTAGCTGGAAGGGGCAGGTAAGCTAGGCTGGTGTTAACTGAGCACCAAACCCAGTGCTCTGGGCTGCAGCATAGGCAGGGGCAGGCTGCAAACACAGATGCCCTCCAAGGGCAGCCTCAGCAGTGACAACGCTACAAGAGCTGTTGGGAAACAGGCGCAGGCTTCAGGCTGGAGATAACCGGCTTCTTCAGCCTGTGCAAACACCAGGGCCCTGTGAACAAACCGGTATTTCCACACTGCCGCCAAGGCTTATTTACAGCCTACAGAGCTGGGGGGCGGAGAAAAGACGCTCACCCAACGCCCTGGCCCTGCCGCTGAGCCCATGGGAAACTGAATCCAGCTGATCCATCACTTCTCTGGTATTTCACACCCTCCTGGGAGTCTGAAGAGGAAAATGCCCCCATCTGACTGGCTGCCCTTTCCTCTTCCCGCCATCCTGAAGAGGGGCAGCCAAGCAGAGCTGCTGTATGAGGGGCAGGGGGGAAGCAGAACCACCCATGATCTGCTGGGTACTGTTTGCTCCCTATCCTGGGAAAAACATGGTGGGACGGGGCCTGCTCTGTTCCTGTGAAAAATACATGTGTGCTCAACCAACGAACACCCACACACCTCCCCAAAGAAGAGGAAACAATGGCACCTGCCCTGGCTCCTGGTGTGGAGCGCTGCCTGGCTGAGCTGCTCTCGGGGGCGGGGCCCCAGCCTCTCAAGGAGCCAAGAGCCGTCTGGATCACTCCCCGTTTGTTCGCCCCACTCTGCCCCCAGGGCCCTTCCCGAGGCTGGACAGCCCCTTCAGCAGTGCAGCCTGTAGGGCCTGTCCTAGAGGGGCGGGATGGGAAAGCCAAGCAGCCACAAGGCTGGGTTCTTCCACCCTCCTGCAGCCCTTCGGAGCAGAGCAGGATTCTAGCACATTCCTACAAGCACAAAAGGCTTTAAGGCAGTGGGATAAACCTGCCTGGCCCCTGGTTAGGATTCAGGGCTGCCTCTGTAACGGCCCAAGCGGCTGCAGCAGAGCCACGTGCTGGGGTGCATCTGTTGCCATCTGCTCCGAGGAGTGGGAGCCTGGGCTGGGCGCCTGGCAGCTTGGCAACGAATGGTACTTGGCATTTCCGAGTGCACACGCTTGTTCTGGGTTGGAGGCCTCACAGACTTGCAAAGCGCTCCAAGCAGGAGGGAGCGCAACATGGTGGCTCAAGTGCAGGGCTGAGAGGGTGCGTCTACACTGCAGTTAGCCACCCTTGGCTGGCCTGTGCCAGCTGACTTAGCTTGGGCTAATAAGCTGATTAAATGGAGTGTAGCTGTTCGGGCTCTGACCTCTAGGACCCTCCCATCCTACAGAGGGCCTAGACTACAGCCTGAGTCTGAACGTCTACATTGCAATTAAACAGCCCCTTCGCCTGAGCCCTGCATGGGCCAGCTGCGGGTTTTTAACTGCAGTGTAGACATACCGGTGAGTCAGGAGACCCAGGTTCTGCCTCCCCTGGTACTTCAGCTTACCCATTTGCCAGAGGGGGCAACCCCCCCACCCCCGGATGTGGCGCAGACTCTGCGCGGCAGCACATCAGACCCTGGAGAAAGGCCCATGGGGCTTTTACAAAGAAGGAAATGGAAGCAGAGATGGAAGGGACTTGTCCAGGGTCAAAATAGCAAGGCCAGATGCTGAGATTCCCCTTGGCTCTAGCCACTAGGCATGGGGTCATAACAAAATAGTCAACAGAGGGGACCAAGCCTTAGAGAGATTGTCACGTGGACACTCCATCATCGCAAAGCACATCCCCCTCCCCATTGAGCCCCATCCCCCGGCAACGCCGCCCTGGGAACATCTGCCCTGGCCTCTATCCTGCATCCCAGCCTGTGGGCTTGGCCTCACACCCTTTCCATTTAGGTGCTGCTCCCCCTCCTCCCTACCCGACAGATCTCACCTCTTTCCCTGTCAGGACGTGGCGCGCCAACTTGACCTTGGCGAAGTTGCCCTTGCCGATGGTCTTGAGCAAGCGGTAGTTCCCAATGTGCGGCTGCTCATCGGTGGAGGTGGCAGAGTTGCGGCCCCGCAGCATGTTGGATTTGCTGCTGGCCTTGGACTCTGTGTGGCCCAGCGCCGGCTGTGGAGACAAACACACACAACTTAGGCTAGGGAAAGCCACCAGAGGGTCATGCCCTTCCCTGCACCATCCCCTTGTGCTCAGCTCCAGTGCCGAACTGAGGCTCGGTATCCCCACCCCTGCGTGCTCTGCGGGGCCCACTCTGGTATTCAGCTTCTCACCTTGACTGGCGGGATAGAGCCCTCAGCCCTCAGGAGACTGGTTAAACCTTTTTGGGCCCTGCCAATGCTCAAGCAAGCGTTGCCCAGCCCCTTCTTCACTGCAGGGGATCAGCCACCACTGCCCTGCCTCAGTGGGTTTGAGCCCCAATTCCACTGGCCTCGTCTCCACTCCATGCACATGTCAGGCTATGCCATGATGCATTGGGAGGGGACTCCCTTCCTGATCTCTACTGGGAACCAGGCAGTGCCCTGAAGCATGAGATGGGAAGACCCTTGCCCCAGCATGTGTTAACTAGGAAGTGGCCCCAAATTCATTCAGGCCCTTTTAAAAGGGATGCACTACGGGATTCAGCATAGGAGGGGGTGAAAGCCAAGCCCAAATGCAAGGTCACCAGGGATCATGAGGAACGACATGCTACTAACCCCTCACCCACCTGCACACACAGAGACCACGGCAAACACACCAGTCAATCTGGTTGGCTGGCAGTAGCCTCAACGCGCCTGGAGCGCAGGTCCAGCCCACACTTGCCCGAGAGGAAAGGGATCGACAGATTTCATTGCCACTAGATCCCACCTAGGATTTGGCTGGGGCTGCTGTATGGCCTCTATGTAGCCCCTTGCTAGAAAGCATTTCACACTGCTTTGTGGAGCAGCAGGAGCCAGATGGAAAGAGTAGCATTCTCCTGCAGTCATGGGACACAAATGGGGCAGGGACACCCCTCCACTAGGTAGAACAACCCTGCAAACCCCCAAGTGCAGTCCTCCATCCCTTAATGAGGGAAGCAGAGTCCCACCACCCACACTGCTTTGTTATTTGAGGAGGGCTCAGTCCTGGGCGAATGGGAGGGATTCTCTGGTCTGTGTTATACAAGAGGGCAGACCAGTTAATCTAACAGGCCCTTCCAGCTTTAAGAGCTCTGCATCGCCGCAAACTCTTTACGATGGGGATCCTGGCACCAGCCCCATACCAGTAATGCACAATGCTGAGTGTGGATTCCTGGGTAATGCTCTACCCAGGAAGGAAAAGCAAACCCAACCCGCAGTGGGCTATCTTCCTTCCTGACGCCAGGGGAGGGGACAGCTTAACCCAGCACATGTAAGACTCACCACAGATCAGTGGCTAAAGATATCAAGTGTGTATCTCGGTGGGATGGATTCTGCCACTACCCTCCTAGACAACTGATCCAGTAATAGCTTCTGCCTCCATTAAGCCTCAGAGGCCGCCTCCCCCCCACCCGGGTATTTCCATTTTGCAGGTTGGGGATCCCGAGGGACAAATACATCTGTGCAATACCAGCATGCTGTGTGAAATTTCAGCTCCAGCA
Source organism: Trachemys scripta elegans (assembly GCF_013100865.1). Classification (NCBI taxonomy): domain Eukaryota; kingdom Metazoa; phylum Chordata; order Testudines; family Emydidae; genus Trachemys; species Trachemys scripta. The sequence continues at coordinate 30,837,090 of NC_048304.1, forward strand.
CCTGTCTCAGAGTTGGTATGAACGTTCTCTCCACTTTACAAAGGGGAACTGAGGCAGAAAAGAGTCAAGTGATTTGCCCAAGGTTGCACAGCAGGATAGTGAGCTAAGAACGGAACCCAGGAGTCTGGACTTCCAGCTCTCCTCCCTCTAACCCAGTCAGCCCCGCTTCCCTCCCAGAGCTGGGTATAGAACCCAGGAGTCCTGACTCCCAGTCCTCCACTCTAATGAGAAGGGGCTGAGTTACATCTCTGGCTCTGACTCCCACCCTGCACAATCTAGACACAGGAATCATTAAATTGCATCCTACGTGTTTCCAGGGAAAATAGAAAAGGCAGAGCTGGGGAGATGAATGTGAGAAGAGATTCAAGTCCAGCACTGCTCCCATCCACGCCCCAAGCTAACAGCCACACCTGTTCTCTTACTGCAGGTGTCCAGCCAGGCACTCATGTAACATAAGTGCAAAGGAGGAAGAGATCAGAGGAAGCTGCCAAGAAAGCTAAAGTTAAAGGCCCACCTGTGCCAAAAGTTAACTTAACCCTTTGGAGGTCAGGCAGGTGCAGTGCCTGGCACGGCTGCCCTTGCTCTCTGTAAATCAATTACAGGGCTCCCCTGAGAGATCACTTCCTCTCCACATTCATGGCAATAGGATCCCTGCTAGGCAACTCAGGAGGGGTGTGGCAAAGCCTGACACTTCCACAGGCTCTTTCTGACACAGTCTGGGAGCTACCAGCTCAGACCCAGGCAGCCTGGCTAGCACTTCCCAGAGCAATGAGCATGTTTTGGGGTTACACAATGAAGTGTCTTCCAGTAAAGCCTCCAGAAGCCGAAGGTTTCCCTGACACTGGAATTGCAGCCACACAGTACCAGACTCCCCTCCCCCGCCCCCTTCACTAGAAACCAGCCTCACGGAGGATTAGGCACATGCACTGCTATGAGTTCAGACATGACCTCCCCGCGCCCCAATACGCTCACACAGAGTCAGAAACATGGCTGGGTTATAGCAGCTATGGGAAACTGAAGACACTAGGTTTTCTATTCCTGGCTCTGCCACTGACCTGATGTACTACTCCCGTCTGCTCTGTGCCTCAGTTCCCACTCACATCCTTTTGTCTATTCTGATAATGAGCTCTCTGGGGCAGGGACTGCCTGGACTGTGTTGAACATAACATAAGAAAACATAAGAACGGCCATACTGGGTCTGACCAATGGCCTTCCTAGCCCAGTATCCTGTCTTCCGACAGTGGCCAATGCCAGGTGCTTCAGAGGGAATGAACAGAACAGGGGAATCATCGACTGATCCATCCCCTGTTGTCCACTTCCAGCTTCTGGTAGTTAGAGACTTAGGACACCCAGTGTGTGCGGTTGCATCCTCGACCATCTTGGCTAATAGCGATCGATGGACCTGTCCTGCATGAACTTACCTAATTCTTTTTTGAATCCTGTTATTGTTTTAGCCTTCACAACATCCACTGGTAATAGTGTTCCATTGATGGACTGTGCATTGTGTGAAGAAGTACTTCCTTTTGTTTGCTTTTAATTTGCTGCCCATTAATTTCATGTGGTGACCCCTGGTTCTTGTGTTATGGGAAGGGGTAAATAACACTTCCTTATTTACTTTCTCCAATCATTCATGATTTTATACACCTCTATCATATTCCCCTTTAGCTGTCTCTTTTCCAAGCTGAACAGTACCAGTCTTTTTAATCTCTCCTCAAATTGAAGCGGTTTCGTCCCCACAATCATTTTTGCCTCTCTCTCTACCTTTTCCAATTCCTATATATCTTTTTTAAGATGGGGCAACCAGAGCTGCACACAGTATTCACGGTGTGGGCGTACCATGGATTTATATAGCGGCATTCCTTTCCTAATGGTTCTTAACATTCTGTTAGCTTTTTTGATTGCTGCTGCACATTGAGCAGATATTTTCAGAGAACTATTCACAATGACTTCAAGATCTCATTCTTGAGTGGTAACAGCTAATTTAGACCCCATCATTTTGTATGTATAGTTGGGATTATGTTTTCCAATGTGGTATTACTTTGCATTTATCAACATTGAATTTCATCTGCCATTTTGTTGCCCAGTCAGTTTCCTGAGATCCCTTTGTAACTCTTTGCAGTCTGCTTTAGACTTAACTATCTTGAATAATTTTGTATCATCTGCAAATTTTGCCACCTCACCGTTTACCCCTTTTTCCAGATCATTTATGAAAATGTTGAATAAGACTTGTCCCAGTACAGATACCTGGGGGACACGGCTATTTATCTCTCTCCATTGTGAAAATTGACCATTTATTCCTACCCTTCGTTTCCTGTCTTTTAACCAATTACTGATCCAGGAGAGGACCTTCCCTCTTATCCCATGACTGTTTACTTTGCTTAAGAGTTTTGGTGACAGACCTTGTCAAAGGCTTTCTGAAAGTCCAAGTACACTATATCCACTGGATCACCCGTGTCCACATGCTTGTTGATCCCAAGAATTCTAATAGATTGGTGAGGCATGATTTTCCTTTACAAAAGCCATGTTGACTCTGTTGTATTTGTGCAGGTGCTGAGGCATTGCTGTAATGCAAATTTTGGGGGCCATTGTGATTCAGGATTCCTGGCCTGAGGTGGAGGAGTTTCAGGCCACACTTTGAGAAAGTCTGAAGTAAGGCTTGTGAAAAAGTTCCTCCTCTATCTTGGTGGGTCCTGCGCTTATTGGCGGATTTTCTTGCCTCAGAGATTCACCATGTGGGTTGGGGAACAGCCCAGAGACCTTCCTCTCTGGGAGAACCCACAGTCCAGGTCAATTGGGAGGTTTGGGGGGAACCCGGGTCCGCCCTCTACTCCGGGTTCCAGCCCAGGGCCCTGTGGACTGCAGCTGTCTATAGTGCCTCCTGTAACAGCTGCATGATAGCTACAACTCCCTGGGCTACTTCCCCACGGCCACCTCCAAACATCTTCCTTATTCTCACCACAGGACCTTCCTCCTGGTGTCTGATAACGCTTGTGCTCCTCAGTCCTCCAGCAGCACTCACTCTCAGCTCCTTGCGCCTCTTGCTCCCAGCTCCTCACACTCACCCCACAAACTGAAGTGAGCTCCTTTTTAAAACCCAGGTGCCCTGATTAGCCTGCCTTAATTGATTCTAGCAGCTTCTTCTTAATTGGCTCCAGGTGTCCTAATTAACCTGCCTGCCTTAACTGGTTCTAGCAAGTTCCTGATTACTCTAGTGCAGCCCCTGCTCTGGTCACTCAGGGAATAGAAAACTACTCATCCAGTGACCAGTATATTTGCCCTCTACCAGACTCCTGTACCCCACTGGTCTGGGTCTGTCACAGGCTGTGAATCCAGTCACCATGATTTTGAAGGGTCAGTTCAGTAGAGGCAGTTTCTATCTAGGGATGTCCCAGTGTTTAGAGCTCTAGCCAGCAAAGCACTCCTTGTGTGGACCCAGCTTATACCAACAGAGTTGCACTTTCATCAGTCTATCTAGCTTATTCCAGTCCCCCTCCCACCCGTGAAACAACAGTTTTGGTTAAGCCCTATTTGCCAGCACAGCTCTGTGGCTGTGGCTTGCACCTCTTCACATCCCTGACCAACAGAGCTGTGCCAGCAGCAGCCCCTAGTGTAGTTCTGGCCTCAGGAGACCCAGGTTCAAGTTCCTGCTCTGCCACAGACTCCCAGTATGACCCTGGGCAAGTCACTTAGAAGCACCTGAAGTCCTGTTTTCAAAGTGGCCCCTAAGTGCCTGAGTCCAAGGCCTATTCTACACACAATTTTTTTGCTGATATAACAGTGTCAGTTGGTGTGCATGTGATTACCAATATAATTCTACCAGTACAAGCCCTGGTGTGGATGCAGTTATATTAATATAAAGGTGCCTTTATACCAGTGTAGCTTATTTCTCTTCCTGGATGGAAACAGCTGCATTGGTATAAAGCACCTTTATAGTTCTATAACTGTCTCTATGTAATGTATTTATATGGCCTCCATCACTGCAGTACCACGTGCCTCACAATCTAACGCATTTCCCTCCCAACCCTCCTGTGAGGCAGGGCAGTGCTGTTATCTCCACTGTACAGATGGGGAACTGAGGCACAGAGAGACGTAGCGATCTGCCCAAAGGTCACCCAGGAAGCCTGTGGCAGAGCAGGGAACTGAACCCAGGTCTCAAGTCCTAGGCCAGTGCCCTATCCACTGGACCATCCTGCCTCCCGATGTGCAAAGCAGTCACAAAGGGAACCACACTGGCGATCTTCTGATCCACCATACTCACCAGGCCTCGTGATTCCATCATCTCCATCAGCAGGGCTGGGCAGCTCTAATGGGAGCGGGGTAGTTAAACCATTTCAAATTGTGTATAGAAAAGGCCTTAGGTGCTTGTGAATATTTTTACCCGAAGTCCCATTTTCAAAAGTGACTGGCGCAGGTAGGAGCCTAACATTGTGTCTACTCTGCACCACAGTGCGGGCTACAGGGTGTGAATCGCAGAACACACCAGAGCGTCTCTCAGTAACTGCCCTGCGTGGATGCAGGTGGTGCGAATTAAAAGGTATCCTGTTTGTGTTAACACTGTCCTCTTTCAGATAGGACTATGTTTCTGTGAACTAGATACCTTTTCATTCACGCCGGCAGTGTCCACATAGGGCAGTGCGCTCTGCGATTCACACTCTGCGGCACAGTGTAGACAAGCCCTAAATATCACTGGAAGTCAATGAGATTTAGGAGCCAGTGTTCCTGAGACCATTTTGAAAAGGGACGTAAGCACTTTTGAACACTACCAATGGGCTTTGTGCCCCAGTTGCCCATCTGTAAAATGGGAGAAGAGCACTGGCCTGCCCAACAAAGGTATTGGGAGGCATTTGGATCCTATGGTGATGGGGTCCAGGTAAGTGCCTTAAACAGACAGATCTACGTTGTTATAAGCTCCTGTCTTAGGGGAACCTGCTGGCAACTGCATATTTCCATCGACATGGCTTGATCTTGCATCCTAGTTGGGACAGGCAAGGGTGTTTGTATTTCAGTAGGACCTACAGACATCAAGGAATTCGCTCTTCTAGCGGCCACTGGGATTTTGGGAAGGGGAAGGCGGCACTGCAGTGTTTGAATTGTCTGACTGGCATCTGCTGTAGAACGGGCAATGGTAGGAGAAGCCTTTGCCTGGAGCAGCACAGAGAAGCCTGGCAGGGAAGGGAGGGGTATGTGGGCAATACACTGGAGCCGATGCTGCCACGATACACTTTAATTGTGCTGCCTATAGGATTGCTAGCCATGAGCCCAGTGCAAAACCTTCCCGGAATCCCCTCAATCAGCAGGGCTAAGGGTATTCCTCTAGCTGGTCTATCTGGAATAGCTCAGCTCCTCAACCCCACGGAGCAGATCGCGAACAAGCACTACTGCTAGCGGCAATCCCCAGCCAGCCCCAAGATCAGGCTCCTGCAAGAGACACAGAACTCATCTAACCCAGGAAACAGCTGCTGTTTAATTAGCCAGGCAAAGGTTTGCAAACAGACAGAACAGGGCCCATCAGCTGCAGAGTTCCCTCCAACCTTCCCTCACCTGAGGTGCAGATGGAGGCTGCTCCAGACACCCCTGTGGCAGGGAACAGATCCTGCTCTCGGGGGAAGAGCACAGCTTGTTGAGAAGCTTGGAAGAAACACTGCAAGCCCAAAGGGTTTGGCAATATGATCTGAAGTCCTCAGCACTAACAAGCGGGCCAGAGGGCCCACCCACAGAGCCGCCTCACTGGGCGGGGGGGTGGGGGTGGAGGGAGCGGACGACAGCCAGCAGGAGTAACCTCTACACACACTCTCAATTGCTATTGGTATTGCAGGCATGCCTAGGATCCCACTGTGCTATGTGTGTACGGAGACAGAACAAAGACACAGTCCCTGCCCCACACAGCTTTCAGACTCAGTATAAGAAGGGGCAATTACTTTAATTTCATCATTGAGGCCTGTATCTCTGTAGTATGTGAGTGCCTCACAGTCATTTATGGACTCACTCCTCTGGTGGGATAGGGAAGGGTTACACCCATTTTACCTGTGGGGGGAAACTGAGGCAACAAAGCACCTTAGCTCTTTGGTGCAGGGTTTGTACAGCACCTAGCACAACGGGGGTCGTGCTGGTCTGTGACAGGAGCTCCTTGGCCACTACGGTAATACAAAGAAATACACAGAGTCTGTGGCTGAACCAAGAATGGAACCCACCTGTCCTGAGCTCCAGCCCAGCCCTCTGCCCACTAGACTACTGTTCCTACCCCAGACTGGGGAGGAGGGGAGTGAGATTCTTCTCAAGTCCAGAAGAATCAACTGAAGTGAAGTTCGCTTTGGGTACAGAGTTGCTACTGGACTTAAAAAAATAATCACATTAGGCGTCCTCCAAACGGTACCCAAGGGCAATCAGGTTTGTTTCAGCCCTGCATCTACTGTGGACGTTTTCCTCAGCCACCACTCCCCGAACAAATAACTAGCCAGCAACACCAAGCTCAGGGCAGCAGGGTCAGACTAGGATACAAGCCCCCAAAATGCCTCTGGTCACACAACACTGCCCACTAATGATCTGGCGCTCAAAGGTCTTGGAGAGAGCAGAAATGCAGCTGTTTGTCTACAGGGGCACCCAAATCAGGGGAGGTAAGATACAGATGGAAATGAAAGTCCCCTTTGCCCCTAGGGGTTTGGAAGCCAGGTACTGCTCCGTGCCCCCATTCGACCCAGGGATGCTGTGAAAACATAGTCTGAGAACATCTGTTTAGACAGCACACACACCCTTCCCTCTGGGTTCCTGCACTGCTTGGGTCTGGCTCTTCAAGGACATTGTGGGCCTTGGCTCTCCAGGCTCCGCCTCGCAGGTGAGCCACTATGCTAACGGCACCAAGGAGCTGCTGCATTGCTCATCTATAATTCATGCCCTGACAGGGAAGGAGGGAGGGGGAATGCCAAGCAGAGGGAAAGCCAGAGAGAACCTTAACCCCTCTGTGCCAGGCGTGGATGTGCTTTCACTAGGCACGGACAGCGGGTGCACAGCCCTCACCTGCACAGGCTGCAGGGTCTAAAGCTTGGCCAGGCCAGTTATTTGGGTGGACGACTGCAGGGGGTTGTGGGTGACTTTCCCCATCTCAGGACTCGGCACAAGGCATCAGCACAGCGTTCGGGGACAAAGCCCTGCCTGAGATGCTGTCTTCCCAAAGAGGCCTAAGATTGTGAGCAGATCAGGCTGCCAATCATGGAAGATCGCATGCCACTTTCTATGAGGATAGGGGTGTTGTGTCAACCCGAACCCAGCTCGACCTCCTGAACTCCCCTGCAGTTTGCTGGGAACAGTGTCCCTCTTCCCCATCATGAAGCAGTTGTACAGCATTGCTGGGAACCGTTACAACAGCTGCTACATTACACCTCAGAGGTTGGCACAGAGTTAAAGCGGACTGAGGAATGACGAGGAGCGTCCAGAATTTAAAATACAATCAAAGCGTCCCTACTGCCTCACGGGCTCTTCCCTGCTAGCCTCAGCCACCCTTCATTGTCCTTATTAGTTCTCCTCTAGCACAGACAAACACCCCTCATCTTGACGTGACATCTGCTACCATGGATCACTTTGCTTATATGCTGCATCCCTTTTCCCCAACTCTTTGGCTTGTCTTCAGGCCGCATGCTCTTCAGGACAGAAACCATCGTGGCTGTCTGTACAATGCCTAGCACAATAGGGCTACGCCAAGCATGGGGAAAAGACTGCCTGCCAATCTGAAAAATCAAGGAAGAGACAGTCTCCTCTCTTCCTACAGATTCCGAGATTTTCAGGCCTTAATGCACCGCTGTGATCATCCAGTCTGACCTCCTGCCTAGCTTAGGGCAGAGATGTTCACCCGACAGTTCCTGCATGGAGCCCGTATCCTCTTGCTTAGCTGAGCATGCCTGGGTGTGATGCATAGGGGAGTGGCCTTTGGATATATTTGTAAGACATGTTCCAACTCCAGTCTATGAGCACTCAGATACAGACAGTTCCCCAAAGCCAGTGAGTTCAGATACTCAGGCACCAAAGGGAAATGAAGCCAAGGAGATGTCAACTAGGATCAGACCCAGGCCTGGTACCGGGCTCTGTTGGACGCTTCAGCCAATGGCACAAGAAGCTAGTAGTAGATGTTAGGGGAAGACCTGGCACCTGGAAAAGTCCCCAATGGTTAGAGATTAGTTTAAGGCCTGAAGCACGAGAAGGTTCATCTCTGTTCCAAAACCTCTCTCTTTTCAGCATTTGCTACTGTAACCCAGGATATTCCTATTCTCCAGGACAAATGGGAATCGTGGCAGAAGCAAGAGCCACATCTTTTCCATCTCCAAATCCAACAGAAGAATCTGTCTTCCTCCACTCCGCGCAGATTCCAGCTTCCCAAGGTCAGGCCAGCCGCAGGAGTCCTTGGCACTAGAGCCCCGTGTGACAAACTAACAGCAAAGCATGCCACGAACCCACGCCTCGCAGAGGTGACTCCGCAGAGGCAGCTTGTTCCAGCTATTCCATGAAGCTAGCACTTTAGGAAAAACAGAGGTTCTGTGCTCCTTGCTTCCCTACCCTCTGCTCTGCAAGGGCGTTCTCTAAGCCTCCATGTGTTCATCACAGCCTTTAGCGTGGGAAGCTAATGGGAAGGAGAGACCAGTTTAATACGAGGTGCAGCAAAAATAATCCACCCAGCAGGCCCCTAGGTCTGAGCAGGAGGTTTGATCTGTTGGCATTACACGTTCAAGAGCAAAACAGCTCTGTGTTTAAACTGGGACCTGTGACAAGCAAGAGTCTCCTGCCTGCTGCAGCCTTGAGAACTATACCCCAACCACGGCAAGATTCCCCTGTCCACTGCCTAACCTTCCCCTCTGGTGTGTGGGATCATTTCCTGCGCTGGGACAGATTGTAACAAGGAGAGAACCACCTCACTCCCGCCTCCAAACCCAGGCTATGTGCTCCCAATTCTGGGCAGTAGCTGAATTCATGTTCTCTTTGCTGGGATGTCCGTGCCTCACAAGTCTCCTCCTACCTGACACGACTCCAGAGCCGAGGTGTTTCATGCCTGGAGTAACGTTGCCTGGGTAAGGAGCCATGCTGGGTTTGGAGTTGTTTGAGTGCTGTTACTGATCCCCGGATCAGCCCCTGTCTGCAAACAGTCTAAATCTAAGCTGCTCTTCTGGGAGCTTGCTGGGAAGCTGTTTGCCAAGAACAGCTTAACATTCTGGCTATGACTCCCCCTGGCCCCCAGGTCTCTCTGCAGGAGGCCAGCACCATTTACTTCTTCAAACAGGCTCACAGCAGCGCTCCTTCCCTGAGTCTCCATTTTACCTTCCAGCTGACCCTGTGCTGCACTCTAAGAAACACACCAAGCTCCTGCTGTAACTCCAGACACATCTAATTAAACTACTGGCTGTGGAAAAGCTCCCATTTCAGCAAGCTTATGTTTTACAGTGAAATGAGTGCTGGTCTATTTGATTTCCCTGTAGGTAGGAGGAAGTCCTGGCCCCTCTGCTCTGATTCTAAAAGGGCCTATTCTACCCCCTCTACAGAGGGGTCAGCAGCAGGGCCAGTTCTCCTGGGCCCTCTGGGACATGGAATCCCCTCCCATAAGGATCAAGGGCCTGGTTCATTGTCCATGGGGCAAACAGTCACCAAACAGTAACCTGTTGCAGCTGCTGAGGAGGGCTTGAACTATCAACAGCTTTGCTGCTTTCATAGCTCCATGAGGAAGAAGTTGTGGGAGGCAGTGTGACCTAATGGATAGAGCACTAGACTGGGACTCAGGAGGTCTATTCCTGGCTTAGCTGCTGGCCGATTCTGGGGCAAGTCACTGCCCCTTCCTATTCCTCGGTTTCCCCATCTGTCAGTAATGACCCTGATGTCCTTTGTAAAGTGCTTTGAGATCTTCTGATAAAAAGCACTATAGAAGAGCTAGGGATGATTATTTTTAAAGATCTCAGAGGAGCTGCCCATCTCTTTGAGATCCCCTTCCCACTTCATAGGGATGTATGTAGATTCCATTAGCCAATCAGGCTGCCTGTAGCAGCCTCCTGTGAGAGGTTCACTGGGGTCATCTAGCTAAAGGATGCTTCTCAGGAAAGTCCTCACACTCTGTCACGATCCCCTGAAATGTCACATACCAAGGAGCAGCCAAGATCCTGCAGGATGTATGTGCTAATATTTGCAGAGCATGTTAGAAACATCCCAAGTTCAGCTATGGAAACAATCACAGAAGGGAGAGGAAACAGGAGTCATCATAACTAATGATAAAAATTTGGGGAGGGATATTAAACCTCATGCTTCAGGGCTTGAGCTGATCCCTGTTGATCTATTAGAGACCAGGCTGATCCATATATTATATATATATATATATGGATCAGCCTGGTCTTATATATATATATATATATTATCCCACATCTCCCCGTGGTGGATTTCTTACACCTTCCTCTGAAGCAGCTGGTGTTGGCCACTGTTAGACAGGATAATGGGCTAGATAGATCTTGGGTCTGATCCAGTCTGGCAATTCCCAATTCCTGTGCCTTGGTACTCTGGTATTTGCTCTTCTAACAGGTGGCTCAATAGACAATTGCTAGCAATAATATCTTAGATTTCAATGATACCTTTTCACTCCAAGGAGTCCCCCCACAAAAAAAAAAAAAAAAAAAAAAAAGAGCACACACCACTGAAATGCAGCCACCTCTGGGATGGGGAATGGCAGCTGTTTATCACTAAGCAGTTTTGGACAAAAAGATATTGAGTTACAATTAGACATCAGCTAGAGAGGCAGATTAAAATAACCCAAACTGGGGCTTGGCCAGGATACTGGGATTATCACCCAAACTCCTTGCAATACAGATCACGGATGTTTGTGGTCAGCACCTCAGTTTTAGCCCTTATTTGAAAGGTGGCACCACTAGCAATACAGCCTCTCCAGCACTGGGCTGGATCCTCATTTGATGGGAGACCAGTCCCTATGGAATCGCTAATCCCACTTCCTTCATGGGACACCTCTCAGAAACAGAAGTGAGATATGACAGCCACAAAGGGCCATAAGCTCAATAGTGCGTGTGCCCATAAAGAATTCTCCACAAAAAGTCAGGTTAAAGCTTAGTATTTGGGGGAAGCATGGCCACAGTGCCTTTGGAAGGCAGAGGGGATTCATAGATTCCATAGCTCCATCCACTGTATGTTGTGACCATTAGTACCCTGTTTCCCCGAAAATAAGACAGTGTCTTATATTAATTTTTGCTCCCAAAGATGCGCTAGGTCTTATTTTCAGGGGATGTCTTATTTTTCAGAAATGAAAAATGCCTTATTATCGGTGGATGCCTTATTATCGGGGAGGTCTTATTATCGGGGGGATGCCTTATATTACAACGAGAGGCAAAACTGTAAGTAGGCCTTATTTTCGGAGGATGTCTTATTTTCGGGGAAACAGGGTAGTTACCGATTACTAGCTGGCTAAAAAATACTGTCTCATTGTTTCCTTGTACTCCCCCATTGTCCTCTCTGTATCCCCCTTGTCGCCTTTCCTCTTCTGCTTAGACTGGAAGCTCTTTGGGGCAAGGACCATCCCTTTGTTCCATGTTTGTACAGTGCCTAGCACAATGGTACATGACTGGAGCTCCTGGTGCTACTGCAATACACACAACTATCCAACCTAATCTACACTGTTGCAGCAATCAGTTTGCAGTGGGATCGCTCGGGGAGCTGAATTAACTCAATTATACAGGATCAAAGATGTCATATAGAGTGGCAGCCGGTAACCAGCCAACCAACTTCCATCTCCTAGAAGCCCACCAGGCAGGCCCCTTTGGAAGTGGTTCAGGGAGCTAGTTTCCACAGCAACAGCTCCCTTCTTAGGGAGGCACATGGCATGTCAGCAAGCGCAGGGCAGGGAGAGCACAAAAGGGTGTTTGGAAAGAGGGGAAACTGGCCACTGAACCAGTGGCAGAGACACTGCAAAGTGGCTTATCATCAGGGTTGAGATTATGATGCCACCCATATAAGATGAAAGGCTCTAAAGCAGGGGTGGGCAAACTATGGCCCATGGACTGGATCCAGCCCGCGAGATGTTTTAAGCCAGCCCGTGAGCTGCACCACGCGGCTCGGCCCCACTCTTGCTGGGGCGCAGGGTCGGGGGCCACACCACGTGGCTCGGCTCCTGCTTGGCCGCAGGGTCGGGGGCTGCACCACGCGGCTCCCGGAAGCCACGGCACAGCCCCACTCTGGCTCCTACGCACTCCAATGGCCCCCTCCAGTGCTCCAATGAGAGCTGCAGGGGCGGTGCCTGCAGATGGTGCAGCTTCCAGAGCCGCCTGGCTGCACCTCTGTGTAGGAGCCAGAGAAGGGACATGCCACTGCTTCCGGGAGCCACTTGATGTAAGTGCCACTCGGAGCCTGCACACCCCTGAGCCTCTCCCCACACCCCAACCCTGATCCCCCTCCTGCTCTCCAAACCCCTCGATCCCAGCCTGGAGCACCCTCCTGCACTCCCAACCTCTAATCTCCAGCCCCACCCCAGAGCCTGCACCCCCAGTCGGAACCTGCACCCCTTCCCGCACTCCTGCCCCAGCCCTGATCCCCTTCCCACCATCTGACCCCTCGGTCCCAGTCCAGAGAACCCTCCTACACTCCAATCCCCTCATCCCCAGCCCCACCCCAGAGCCCTCATCCCCTCCAGCACCCCAACCCCAATTTTGTGAGCACTCATGGCCCACCATACAATTTCTATTTCCCGATGTGGCCCTCGGGCCAAAATGTTTGCCCACTCCTGCTCTAAAGCAAGTTACCAGACATGACACCACATCCACAAAGCAAGAGGATATGCAAGCCTCTGCCCCCAGCATGTAATGGAGAGAAGCAATGAGCTACAGAGAGCAAGGAAGAGTTTCCCCTAAACAGTAACCTCAGATATAGAAAGGTGTGCACCTAACTGGTAAAGCGCGGGGGGGGGGGGGGGGGGGGGGGGGGGGGATGCAGCCAGGATTCCTGGGTTCTGTTTTCAACTCTGGAGAAGAGTTGGGTCCAGTGGTTAGCGCTAGGGAGGCTGGGACCCAGGACTAGGAAAGCCCATTCCCAGCTTTCCTCAACAACCTGCAGTTCGACTTGCACAAGGACACTTCATCTTCCTATGGCTGAATTTCTACCACCACACCTCCTTCACTGGGGCAGAGGCTGCTTAAGGGACCCTTTTGCCTTTCTATAGTGCTTTCCCCCGACAATCTCCAAGTATAAGACTGTTACCCTTTCTGAAGGAGATTCTTAAGCTGTGGCTGCCCTAGGCTGTGGCTGGGAGCAAGGAAAGCAAACATCCCTTATCTCCACGTAGCTTTCATTCCCCTGCCCTACCCCAGTTTATCGGAACTATACAGTCAGAGGTGCTTGCTCTCCATTTTGCAGCAAGAAGAGTTTACCATCAGTCTCCGTGAGAGGTGTACATTTTAAAATCAAGGCCTTCAATGGCTCTATGCACTCTTGGAGTCTAACACTAGAGCTGCTAGGAAGTAGCTGCTGATTGGAAATGCATGCTGGGTAACTGTATGCAAATGATAATCCAGAGTTTCCAGGGTTTCTGTGCAGCTTTTATTACCAGAGCAGCATGCCCTGGGCAAGTATCTGCCCCAGGGTGTGGCAGCATGGAACGCTGGGCACTGAATGGGGAAAGCCATGCTGTTATTCTGGCTGGAGGAGCAGAGCGTGGGAAAGGCCACATGGGCACCCTGATCCACGAGCTCAGATGCTGGTGCCGCTAGGGGATTGGGGCTATCTCCAAGTGCTTGCTAAGATGTTACAGAAGAGCTTGTTTGTTAACAAGCATCATTGTTCCTTGATGCATAGAGACCTGGGGAATACCCTCCCACATAAATTCCCTACCTGGGGTCGTTTCCCAAAAGCCAGCGGCTAGAATCCTGGTGCCTGGCACAGTACTGCTCTGGCTTTGGTGAGCCACTACCTGTGACCTGGGGCTGCAGAGGAAGTGCAGCTCCCAACACTCCTGGAAGGCGGGCACACCTAATTAAGTGCTGACTTGGCCAGGGAGGGAGGCAGACAGCTGTATGGCCGCTGAACAAGCTCCAACCTGACTGGGGCGACACACGCGGGGGTGGGTATCGCATGTACAGCCTGTTTCAGAGGAAGGCAATGTACCGACCTACTGCATGGGATATAGATAGAGGACACCAGTGATCCTTCATCAGGCTTTGTCTCTGAATCCAACAGCTGAACTCTAAGGTACGCAACAAACCCAACCCCCCTATCTCCCCAAACCCAAGACCCAGCTCTTTGATCATCTCTCTCCCGTTTATCTCAGGATCACGCCCTGAACACTTACTCCAGCCATGGGCCTTGTGTATGTGCTCCCTCTGCTCATCAAAAGCCGTCTTCTCCCCCTCCCTTCACACAATCTCAGCAACTCTGGCGCAAGCGCCTTCTCTGTAGCGTCTGTAGTCTGGAAGGGCAGACGCTGTATCTCATTGGCTCTCCATTCCGGACCCCAAATGGAAACGTCTCTCCCCCCTCATTTATATCACTTCAGCCAGCCGGTAAGAGAGGGGAAATAACTCCAACTTATTCCGAGTGTGTTTGTGGGAAGAGGCACGCCAGGGAACAAAGCTGTCTCATCTCTCCTCGTTCGCCTCCGCAATCCCTCTTCTGAAGTGGTGAAGGAAAACGGCAGCAGCCAAAGTGAAACTCTTCAGAAGGAGCAAAGTACAGGAACAGCCCAGGCAAGCCACTTCCCCCACCAACCGGCAGTGGGACTCCGCCTTCGATACCTGAGCAAGCCACACCTTTCGCAATCTCCCTGATTGCTAACCCAGAGCCCGGCCTGTTTTGCAATTAATCAGTTTCAGGCTAACTCTGTAACTTCCCTAAAAAAACACCACAGGTAGCAGAAGCACTGGGATTACGGAGAGCTTCAGGGTGTTGTCTGGATCTGAGTCCCAAGATCCATCAAGGGAGGAAGGCAAACTTCCACCATAACTCACTAGCACTTCTTCCCACTGGGCAAGGTGGGAGGAGAACTGGCCTTAGGCTGGGGGAAGGACGGAGTTACAGCAACTCACGATTCTTCCCCCACAGGAAGTTGCCTGCCCCACCCTTGGTTGCAATGGGCAGGGCTCTTCAGTCAGTGAGTGTGAGAAGGAAATGCTCAGCCTGAAAAGAGAGTATGAAATTAATGCTCTACCTGCACCAGGTGGCCTGCAAGCCCCTAAGCAAGATGAACAGATATGGGGCAGCTCTTACTAGAGTTCAAAAGGGAATCAAATGCTGCCAAATGAGAGCAGTGTATGGGGCACAGGGAGATATTAGGGTAGAACGCAGTGATGTGCCACCCCCAACTCCCCTAGGGGGTGGCTCCTAGCCTGTCACATCCGTGTGCACACGCCCTTTTTGAGAAATCCTTGTACAGCAGCCAAACCACAGGCTGGGGAACACAGAGGCAAGATGGCTAAGTCAACACAATGCACCGGGGCTGTCACAGAATGGGGGGGGGGGGAGAGGGAGGAGAGCTTCCTCACTGGCTACAAGGAAGTCAAGAGCTATGTTACAGCACTACTTAGTTAAGGCTGTCAGCTCACAACCAACAGCCCCAAGACCCTTGGCACAGCAGCCCCATCCCATCAACAACCTGATGTTACAAGGAAGGGGGCTCAAACTTCAGCAAGAAAAACATTAATTCCTTAGCTTGGTGGGCTTATTTTCTGGTGAAGCATGCAGTATGTAAGGGCTGCGGGAAAACAGTTAGAGCAAGGGGCTGGGGGAGCTACTGGTTAAAGCAAGGGGCTGGAAGCCAGGACTCCCAGGTTCTTTCCCTAGCTCTGGGAGCGAGGCCTAGTGGGTTAGAGCAGGACAGCTGGGAGCCAGGACTCCTGGAGTCTATTATCACAAGCCTTAGCCTAGGGCAAGGAACTGTCTCTTGGTTTTCTTTGTACAGTGCCTACCACAAAGGGATTCTGGTCCATGACTGGGGTTGCTACAATACAAACCATCACTATCAACAGCCTCTAACACTGTCACTTAAACAATATACTCCTCATTAAAGCCCTTAAAGAATTGGGGAGAATAAAATCCCACCCTGTCCCACACAATCTTAACTTTAACCTTCCAACACTTCACGGCTAAGTGATTGAACAGACAACAGGATAAAGCTAGAGGGCCAGCCTCTGCTCATTCACACTGGTGCAATTAGGAGCCACCCCAACCAGGGCCAGCTCTAGGCACCAGCAAAACAAGCTGGTGCTTGGGGTGGCACATTTTTAGGGGTGGCATGGCCGGCGCCAGAATACTGCCCCTGTTGCCCCTAAAAATGTGCACCAGCCGCCCTAGCTCACCTCCACTGCTGCTGTTGCTGCCGCTCGCGCGCCACTGCTTGCCCTCCCTCCCAGGCTCTCAAGCCTGGGAGGGAGGGGGAGATCCCGAGCGGCCGCGGTGCACGAAACAGCTGATTCGCGTGCCGCTGCTCGCCCTCCCTCCCAGGTTCTCAAACCTGGAAGGGAGGGGGAGATCCCGAGCGGCTGCTTCGCGCGCCGCTGCTCACCCTCCCTCCCCCACGTTTGAGAGCTTGGGAGGGAGGGGGAGACTCTGAGTGGCTGCGGCGGAGTTGAGGTGGGGCCAGGGGTGGGGTAAGAAAAAAAGGGGGGGGGGGAAAGCGGGGGGACGACGACGGCCAAAATTGTTTTTGCTTGGGGCGGCAAAAATCCTAGAGCCGGCCCTGACCCCAACTTCAATAGTTACAACTGTAATCAAGTTTCTAGAGACCAAATGACAGCCTAGAGTCTTCACCTGTCCACACCTCAGATACATGCGAATACAAGCGTATCCTCGGAAAACTTCTTAGCAACACAGGCTTCTGACTAACAGTAGCAGGATGGTGGGAGCCCCAGTCATGGACGGGACCCCAACATGCCAGACACTGTACACGTGGGGAATCAGAACGACAACAAACAGCACTGAATGCACAGATCCGAGTTAAGATTGTGCCAACACTATAGTGTGTGGAGTAAATCACATTCCTTTTCCTGGATAGTAGCCGAGAGGGAAAGACACCAAGGATCACTGAAGCTAGATTTCCAGCACAGGGACAGATGCACACCATGTTTTAATGTCCATTCTTTTTCCTATTAAACACTGAGAAAAGTCAATTTCAGAGACAACAGGAAACAAAAGTTCCTTTCCACCCCCAACACGCACAGAAGCACAGACTCCCCATGACACAGTCTCACCACTGCACACAGGTGACTCACAAGCCCTCTTGAAACCTGCCTCTCACACCTGCTGCCAACTTAACTTCCCCAGCAGCGCCCTCTCCGTTCCTTGCATTTACGCATGAGAGGCTTTGATAGAAGAGCGGATTCAAGCTGCCAAGGGGTTAACCTTTGAACATGACAGATAGCAGATGCGGCATCCATACACAGCACTAACGCGAGAGGGTATTGACACTGATGGCAGGAGCCATGAAGCCAGAGGCACTGTCGGAATTACTTGCATCGTCTAGTATATTATGTTCCTTCAGTCGCCTTTCTGCTTCACCAATGGGTGATTTCAACAGGGAGCTGCTGAACAGCAGGAAAGTAAGGGCTCTCTCTATACTGTCCTAGATCCATACACAGCACTTAGGCTAAGAGCCTGCATGCAGTACGCAGAACCTCACTGTCCTGGTGTGGAGAGAAGCCTAGACAAAAGAGCCTTCTTGGGAATGGGAGGGTGACTGACAAAATAACTGGAGAATATAATCTAGTAGCGCAGCTGGGATTCAGGGCTCCTGGGCTCTAACCCCTGCTCTGGAAGGAGAGTGGGGTCTAGTGGGTTAGAAGAAGGGAGGCTGGGATTCAGGGCTCCTGGGCTCTAACCCCAGCTCAGGGAGACCTAGCAGTTCCAGTAAGGCACTGGAAGCACCAGGACTCCTAGGTTCTTTTCTCAACTGCTTGTGAGATTTTAGGCAAGTCTCTTCACCTTTTTGTTCTTATTTCTCTATATAAGGCTAAAGCTTTATCGTTTGAGGTTTGGAGATGGGGCAGCCCCTCCCTCCCACCCAACCCACCCTTCTATTAGATCAAGGGCTGCTTCATACAGCAGCAGCACTGGCTGTCACTGAGGCACTACCTCCCATGGTGGGGTGCATACATGTGCCCAACAGTGAGACAGACATCAAACCCAGTGCATTCCTGGCAGGTCAAGGCTGACATAACTGCTTGCAGCCGTAGGAAGCTGCTCCCTCGCATCACAACTGTCTGCACCGCACCTCAGCTGGGGATACACATAGGCCTTCAGTCATCTGCTATTGACGAATCATGCTAGTAGCAGCAGGG
This sequence comes from Trachemys scripta elegans, assembly GCF_013100865.1. Classification (NCBI taxonomy): domain Eukaryota; kingdom Metazoa; phylum Chordata; order Testudines; family Emydidae; genus Trachemys; species Trachemys scripta. The sequence continues at coordinate 30,855,374 of NC_048304.1, forward strand.
TTAGGGGGGTGGGAAGAGTTGCCTGTAAAGACCTCCTCCCCCTACCCCTTGATGTAGGAGACTGGGGAGAAATGGATTCCAGCTGACAAGGCCCTTCCTCCTGTGTGGTTTGGGAAATGCAAGCACTGCCCCTTCCCTCTACCTCTGCTCTTCTCTGTATTCAATTCACACACCCTCTGAATGCCAAGCCTGAAATTTCCACATGCAATCAGCTTCCTAGGTCCCTTGAAGTAAAGTAGGTAATTCATCTCTGACAGACATTTTGTGCTACAGGTGGTGTCAGGAAGCAAGGGGCAGCGGGGGAATAAAAGCACAAAGCTCACCAGTGCCTTCCAAGGGTACCTGCCACTCACTTGACCCATGTGAGAAAAAGGCTGATGCATTTAGTGAGACAATTTGCTTCCACGTCGAGAATATCTAGGGTGGGGACTGCAAGTGGGAGTGGGGGAAAGCTTCCACTCCTCCATCCCCTACCACAGTCATCTCCTGCTCCTCCAAGGCCACCACTAAATTAGCAGTGGCTGGAGATAACAAAAGGCTGTTGTTTAAGCCCTAACGGAAGCTCTGCCAACTGGGTAGAGGCTAGATAGACAGAGGACTCCAAGCCAAGGGCACTTCTGAGGCAAACACTGAACAGCCTCTATTGTGCTGTTTTATTTTGGACACCTTGCAGTTAGGACAGATGGTGGGCCCACACCCCTTACACATCTAAACTCCTTGCAAAGACCTAACATACCCTGTTCTATAGCCCCTTCCAGTCAAGAAAAGCCACACAGCTAGCCCATCTTGGGTAGCTGGGGAGGGAGCACTGCAATGAGTCCCACTAATGTGGCAGCCCAGAGGATCTGGTGTCCATTAAGGCCAGCCAGGAGCTCTGTCTAGAAGCCTCATGCTGGAACTCTTGTCCCGGGAAGGAGAGAGGGTTGGTATTTGAACCTGTGGAGCTGGAGGGGGGGGGGGGGGGGGGGTCTCTCCATAAGACTACGTTTTAGTCACAGGTATTTTTAGTAAAAGTCAGACAGGTCATGGGCAGTAAACAAAAATTCACGGCCCGTGACCTGTCCGTGACTTTTACTAAATATACTGGTGACTAAAACAGGGGTGTGTGGGGGGGCTGCCCGGGGGCCCCCACAGGTGCTGGGAGAGGGCAGCTCGGGTGCTGGTAGGGCAGGCAGCGGCGCGTAGCCTGGGACCCCCACTGGTGCTGGAGGGGGATGGTGCTTACTTGGGGGGCAGCTCCCATTGGCAGTGCCTGCAAGCGGAGGCAGAGCGCAAAGCTACCTAGCCACACCTCTGCCTAGCAGCTGAGCAAGGGGGACGTCCCCACTTCCGGGGAGCCCCCCAAGTAAGCACCACCCAGAGCCCGCCTCACCCCGTCCCAAGTCTCAATCCCCTGCTCCCTCCCACCCAATCTCTGCTGCTGGGGAGCGGGGATGGGCACGGTGGCCTGAGACTGCCCCAGCAGCGGCCGGTGCGCCTGGCGCAGGGGCTGCCGGCCGCTGAAAAAGTCACAGAGGTCACAGAATCCGTGACTTCCGTGACGGACTTGCAGCTTTACTCATTCACAGAATCCTCCCAGCCCTGCTGCCTTTTCCTGGAGCCTGGATCGTCACTATAAGGAGGTTTCCACTGCAATATGTACAGAGCTATTTAATTCTACAATCTCTGGGTGGCACAAGCCATTCCCAGGACTACTGTGAAAAAGCATAGGGCAGGGATTCTCAACCTTCATTGCACCGCAACCCGCTTCGGACAATAAAAATTACTACACAACCACAGGAGGGGGGACCAAAGCCTGAGCACACCCGAGCCCCACTGACCCGGTCAGGGTGACAGGTAAAGCTGAAGCCCCAGGGCTTCTGCCCCAGGCCAGGGGGGCTGTAGCCCGAGTCCCAATATGCAGGGCTGAAACCATCAGGCTTCGGCCTCAGGTGGTGGAACTCGTGCTTCGGCCCTGGGCCCAAGCAAATCTAAGCCAGCCCTGGCAACCTTATGTTGTGACCCACTTTGGGGTCCCGACCCAGTTTGAGAACCGCTAGCATAGGGTGTTAAACTACTCAGCAGCACCGCCTAGTAACAATGTAGCAAGACTACCATGCACAGACTACAACTGGCTATTCCTCCCCTTGCATACCCTCTCCTCCAGCCCATTAGACCTTCCCCTAGCTTCCCAGAGAGATTAACAAAGAGCAATCTTCCCAAGGTAAGGCCGTGTGTTCCATCCCCCTGTGCGGACTCCAGAATGTTTAGTAAGTGTTGTCTCCCCAAGGAATGGCAACATGGCCACCTCCCATTAATATGCTCAAGCAGTTACTTGCAGATGTGCCCAATAAAACTAATATGTTGCTACTTGGGCTTTAATGATAGTAACCAGGGATTTGCAGCCACTGAAAGTCTCTTAGCATCATTTGCTCAACAACCACCTTTTATCTTCTTTCTGCCCCTCCTCCAAAGTCTTCCGCCTGGCACTTGGAGCGGAAAAACTCAGTCCTCTTGCACACGCTTTGAGTCAAACAGGCGGCAGCTCCGATTAGGGTGGGATTTAAGCGCCAAAGAGGCCAGCCTGACCATCCCTGCGCTCTTAAGCCAAAGGAGCAGCCAAGGCATCTGCTCAGACAGAGAACAGCTGCTCGCAACCCTACCCCAGCCATGGCTAGGATGTCAAGCACAACCTCCCAAGGAGACACACATCAATCTGATTTCAAGTAAATCCTACGTGCCATGAAGAAGGTGCAGCCACAGAGCAAGCAGGCCTGGGTCATTCTGGTTTGCAGGCAAGGGACCGTCATCGAGGCAGATTTCTTGGCACTGCTTGCTAATTGTTTGACCACTGCTTTTGGGTTGCCAAGAAAAGACATGAGAAGCAAATAACAGTGTACAACTGAATTCAGTCCAGCCTCACAACAGGCTGGTGCCAGGGATGCAGCATAGCTTAGTGGGTAGGGCACTGGGCTGGGACTTTGGAGACCTGGATTCAATTCCTGTCTCTGGGAATTGAACCCAAGCCTGGTGTTTCTGGCCTGCTGGGTGACCTTGGGCAAGTCCCCTCACTGTAACTCAGTTTTCCCCTCTGTAAAATGGGGATAATGATACCTAGCTCCATTGTAAAGTGCTTTGAGATCTATGAATGAAAAGCACTATGTAAAAGCTAGGGATTATTACGATTATGGAATACCCCATCAAATACACTGGTCTACAATTTTTGAGAAGTCGTCTGCTTCAGAGATAAAATGTGCTATTTATTATGTATTTTGATGTGCTGAATTCAAATATGACAATTAAAACAACTGATTGGCTACTGTTTCTAAGATATTTAAGTTTTTACATTTTATGTCTATGTATATTGTGTAGATAGAGTTTTAATCATAAATTGTAAACCTAGGTATTTTCTTGTGTTTATGGTTGCTTTACATGATAATATTTCACCTGTCCTGTTTATGTAACACTTTAAAAATCAGCAAAAGTGTTATATAAATAAAATTTATTATGAAACAAAAGGCAAAAAACTATTATGTACATAGTTTAGTCCTATTCAGTGTCTACTTGGTGCTTCTTGGCTTGTCTCTTGGGCCTGGTCCATGCTAACCCCCCACTTCGGACTAAGGTACGCAAATTCAGCTACGTTAATAACGTAGCTGAATTCGAAGTACTTTAGTCCGAACTTACCGCGGGTCCAGATGCGGCAGGGAGGCTCCCCCGTCGATGCCGCGTACTCCTCTCGCTGAGCTGGAGTACCGGCGTCGACGGCAAGCACTTCCGGGATCGATTTATCGCGTCTAGACCAGACACGATAAATCGATCCCAGAACATCGATTGCCTGCCGCCGGACCCGGAGGTAAGTGTAGACGTACCCTTGTATTCATTAAATGAAGCATCTCTTGTCACTGTCCAGCAATAGTCTGCGAGCATTGACGGGCTCCATTTGCCCTGATAGCGTTTCTCCATTGTTGCAATGTCCTGGTGAAATCGCTCGCCATGCTAGTCACTCACTGCTCCGCAGTTCGGTGGAAAAAAATCTAGATGAGAGTGCAAAAAATTTATCTTTAGTGACATCTTGCAACCAAGGCTTTTGTATGCCTTGAGGAGGTTTTCCACCAACAACCTGTAGTTGTCTGCCTTGTTGTTTCCGAGAAAATTTATTGCCACTAACTGGAAGGCTTTCCATGCCGTCTTTTCCTTGCCACGCAGTGCATGGTCAAATGCATCACCTCGAAGTTCACGAATCTGAGGACCAACAAAGACACCTTCCTTTATCTTAGCTTCACTTAACCTTGGAAATTTTCCACGGAGGTACTTGAAAGCTGCTTGTGTTTTGTCAATGGCCTTGACAAAGTTCTTCATCAGACCCAGCTTCATGTGTAAGGGTGGTAACAAAATCTTCCTTGATTCAACAAGTGGTGGATGCTGAACGCTTTTCCTCCCAGGTTCCACTGACTGTCGGAGTGGCCAATCTTTCTTGATGTAGTGGGAATCTCTTGCATGACTATCCCATTCGCAGAGAAAACAGCAGTACTTTGTGTATCCAGTCTGCAGACCAAGCAAGAGAGCAACAACCTTCAAATCGCCACAAAGCTGCCACTGATGTTGGTCATAGTTTATGCACCTCAAAAGTTGTTTCATGTTGTCATAGGTTTCCTTCATATGGACTGCATGACCAACTGGAATTGATGGCAAAACATTGCCATTATGCAGTAAAACAGCTTTAAGACTCGTCTTCGATGAATCAATGAACAGTCTCCACTCATCTGGATTGTGAACAATGTTGAGGGCTGCCATCACACCATCGATGTTGTTGCAGGCTACAAGATCACCTTCCATGAAGAAGAATGGGACAAGATCCTTTTGACGGTCACGGAACATGGAAACCCTAACATCACCTGCCAGGAGATTCCACTGCTGTAGTCTGGAGCCCAACAGCTCTGCCTTACTCTTGGGTAGTTCCAAATCCCTGACAAGGTTATTCAGTTCACCTTGTGTTATGAGGTGTGGTTCAGAGGAGGAGGATGGGAGAAAATGTGGGTCCTGTGACACTGATGGTTCAGGACCAGAAGTTTCATCCTCTTCCTCGTCTGACTCAAGTGAGAATGATTCTGGTGCATCAGGAACCGGCAGTCCTTCTCCGTGGGGTACTGGGCGTATAGCTGATGGAATGGTTTGGATAATGCACAGTCCACTTTTTCTTCTTTGACACACCTTTCCCAACTGGAGGCACCATGCAGAAGTAACAATTGCTGGTATGATCTGTTGGCTCTCTCCAAATCATTGGCACTGCAAAAGGCATAGATTTCCTTTTCCTGTTCAACCACTGGCGAAGATTTTTGCACAAGTGTTGCAGCATGTGTGTGGGGCCCACCTCTTGTTCTGACCTCCAATTTTGCAGCCAAAATAAAGGTGATAGGCTTTCTTAACCATAGTGGTTATACTGCGCTTTTGTGATGCAAGAGTCACTTCACCACAAACATAGCAGAAGTTATCTGCACTGTTCACACAAGTATGAGGCATCTCTGCTCACTTTGGCTAAACAGAAATGTGTCCCTTTGCAAAATCAAACACTGACAAATAAGAGCACGACACTGTATGATTTCTAGAGCTGATATAGGGCAATTTGTTCAGCAGAGTGATGTAAGCTTCGTTATGATTGCATCATCCATGACTTCTAGGAATAACATGATGCACTTCATATCATGTATGACGCAATACCAGCTTCAGATTGCATCATTCATTATTTTGCCTAAAAAGCAAAGTACTGTCCAAACCCAGTCATAGATTTATTCATAGATCCAGTCAAAGATGTATTTTAGTCATTTCTGGTTTAAATTGAGATCCCTTCCCTTTATAACTCACTTATCCTCCGCCATTCCCAAGTCAAGGGGCGTATATACTGACCCAATAGCATATCTTGAAAACTAGAGCCAATCAACAATTTTAAGCATCATTTTTGTTCTCAGTGACCCAGAATTAGTAAAGTTTGACTACATTTATTTCAGAAGCATTTTGGCTGTAGAGCAGTGATATCAGGACTTCAGATGTCCTAGGCTGCAGTTCTTGTAAGCAAAGTATACAGTGTATCTGTTACAATCCCAGTTTCCACACAAATGGATAGTCACAAAAGGTATTGTATGTAGGTTTGGCAGAATTCAATTTTTTTAAATAGTTGTAACAGATAACATGGATGTTTTAAGCATTTTAAAAAATTTTTATCAATTGACATTTTCACAATCGCAGGAAATTATGTGGGGGCACAATTATTTAATGACAATTGAAGTTGAGATTCAAAAAGTTAAAGGTTTATTGCCATTAAAACACAAACTGCCAACATCCCATGTCAAAATATACTGAGTAAAAAATCCTTAAATCAAACTCTAATCAGTTCTCAAGCAGCATCTTTCCTACTTTGTCTACCTGTAATTTTCTATTATCATGGATGGAAATATTTTTGCATTGGTTTGTGTACACATGGCAAAATTAATATTTACAGGTAAAAACCTCATCCTTCCAAGCCAACTTACCTGCACTACTCCGTCCTTCTGACCCCCCCACATTCCCATAGGCTCTGAGCACCTCAAACTTAAATATATTCATCCTCCCATCACCCCTGCTTGGAAGCCCTATTATCCCCATTTTACAGATGGACAGCTGAGGCACAGACACTAAGGACAACATTTTCAAAACCACCAGAGAGGGATGCAGACCCCAACTCCCGTTTTCAGAAGTGACTCAAACACTAGAAGTCTCCCACGGACTAAGGCTCCTAAGTGCTTGAGTCACTTTTGATAATGGCACTTAGTGAAATTTTCAAAAGTGCATAAGTTATTTAGGAGCTTGAGTGACTTGCCCAAGGTCACACAGTGAATCCGTGGCAGAACAGGGACCTGAACCTGGGTTTCCCAAGTTCCAGGCCAGTGCCCCAAAAAGTGGGCGATCCTTCCTGCTACAATCCTTGGAAGTGACATCCAAAATGTATTCATTGCAAACACCCCAATTTCCACCATCCTGGCTATTCATCCCTCTAGGAATGCACTGGAAATCTGCACACAACCGTAACTATAGCAAACACTCTAATGCAACTTCATCAATAGAGGGAGAGCAAACAAGGCCCAGACAACAGAGAACAAACAGTTCTAGTTGAGTTTGAGAGGGACAGGAGAGAGCTGAGGAAGCAAAGAAATTGAGGAAGGTCATTCCAGGTGACCAGAACTGCAGAGGAGGCTCTTGCACTGACAACCAAGAGAGCATTGGAAAGAGTAAAAGAACCGAGTGCTAGAAAATCCAAGGTGAGAAGGGTGGCCTTTGAATGGTCTTATCCTGACCAGGGTCCTACGGCATTACTTTGTTTATTCTTCTATTTGAAGCTACTACTGCCAAACAGGAGAAGAAGAGAAGAGAATTTTCCCTCTGCCAGGCCAAAGTGCAGGCTGGACCACAGACAGGCTGGACCACACTGAGTTTAGTCATATCAGTTGTTTTGCAGGATCTACTGAAGAGCCAAGTGTGAACCAGCTGGCTGGCACCCACTGCCCTTGGATGAGACTCTCAGGCCCCATCTAGTCCACAACTGCTCCTTCAGTGCAGTTCCAAGGCTCTACACAGCCTAGCTTTAAATGTCCCAAGCAATGGGGCTTCAGCCTCTTCCCCAGGAGATACGTCAGTGCCTAGACTTGAGACTTCCAGGGGAAGCCCCAACAGCCATTGCAATCTACACTTACGATCTTTTCCGCTTCCAGAATTCTTCACAACTATGGATTTTTGCTCCCAGGAGTGGGTGTTTAAAGCAGGGACAGAACCCAAGTGTCAGCACAGAACAAGGCACCAGATGTCACATTTCTCCAGATGTTGCTTTACTGCGGACTGACATAAATGGGCCAAGGGTGCTGAGTCAGTCAAGGTCTGAATCTCTGAAGTCAAAATCTACTCAACAGCATCTTCTTTCAGAACACTCAATGACAGCTCCCAGTGTGATGCTGTGGAAAAGAGCTAGTGTGAGTCTTGATGTATGAAGTGGGGAGCAGCAAGTAGGAGCAGAGAGGCGATTTCATCTCTGTATACACCACTGGTGAGACTGCACTCAGTGTCCAAATTTTAGAATGGTTGTTGAAAAATTGGAGAGGGAGCAGAAAAAGAATAAAAAAATGATTTGATGGTGAGAGGAAAAGCCTTACAGTGAGACGCCTAAGCTAAGACTGAGTTCTTTATCCAAAAGATTGAGAAGTGACTGCATCACAGTGTACAAGTATCTTCGCAAGGAGAAAATACTGGGTACAAAAGGGCAGAAAAAGGCATAACAAGAACCAACAGCGGGAAGCTGAAGCCAGACCCATTCAGATTAGAAATAAAGCATCTTTTAACAGAGCAGGTGACTGATCATTGAAAAAACTCCCAAGGGAAGTGGTGGAGTCTCCATCTCAAATCCAGTCTGGATGTCATTCTGAAAGATGCTTCAGCCTAACTCAAGCTACTGGACTGAATACAGGGATTAGGGGGAAAACACTTCAGCCTGTGAAAAACAAGAGGTTAGACTGGATGATTTAATGGTCCCTATTAGCCTTAAACTCTGTGGATCTGTTAAGTTTATCTGAGGCTTTGTTTACCTCCAAGGCATACCTGAGGGGATATTAGGAGATGTCTACACTGGTGCTTCCTCAGCAAAACTTTTGCCGTTCAGGAGCGCTCTCCTACTGACAAACAGCGGCTACACTGTGTGGCTTTTAGCGATACGGCTGTAGTGGCACAACCGTGTCACTAAAAGCCTCGTAGTGTAGCCAAAGGCTTTGTTTCATTAGTTAACTGTGGTTCATTGACCACTGGTGGCCTGATGGAAAGCTGGATAGGTGGCGGGTCATATAGGATATATTTCCACATTCAAGAAAGCTAAAAACACATTGCTAAGGCTGCTTTTCCAAAGTATCACAGGGATGTTCTTTGAACCCCTCCCACTGGTGAAGGAGACCATGCAACCCTGAGCAGGAGGGGAAGCGTCTATTAAGACATGCCCCACATCCTGACAAAGTTAACTCATTCTTATTTGGATCGAGCACCAGATACTGGCAATAATGAGCACAGAGAGGTTTGTAAACCATTCTGTTCCAGCTGCCATCAGGATGTAGAGTCTGAGGTGATGCATGCAGATTCTCCAGCAACTTGCCTTACCCTGTTTTCACCTTGAAGCCCAACCCAAAACAGGAATACACTGCCCATGCTAGATGTACAAGACAAGGAGGACATCTGGATCACTGGAAGGCAGCATTTGGTGAGAGGCTTTAAAAATACAGTTGCCCATGATCAGCTTATTCTGAGGTAGCAGTCACACATACAGGTTGTCGGATAGGCAATTTTGCATTGAAGCATCATATCTGGCCCCTGGATTTCATAATCGTGCTTTAACGGACACTATCAACTTAATGATGCTACTGCTTGGAAATGTTTACCCTTCTTTTAGCTATAACTGAGATGACTGATTACTTTTGTTTACTTTGTGCATGTCACAGCACTTGGTACACGGTCTGCTTCACCATTAGCTGGAGGTAGCCATTTCCCTGGGGGTGGGTCTTTCAGAAGGTAGTGAGAGAATTGGGGGTTCGAGTAGGAAAAGGCAACTGCAAAAAAAAAAAAAAAAAAAATTAAAAATCACATGCATTGGCAAGAAGATTCAGGGCAAGTGTTGCACCTGTAACCGTCTTAAACTGCCTGGATTTCAGGTTGGTGCCCCTTTTATGTGCACAAATGCCTTAGATTAGTTCCTAAACCTCAAAAAAAGGATTAGATATGTAATAGATAATGAGAACCTATAGTCACAGGAGAGTGAGTACGAAAAATGTGTAGTGATATAAATCTTCATGCTTCAGAGTGGAAACCAGTTGCTGACTGACAGGGTTTAGGAGGAAAGTTCTGTTTGGGGCAGCTTATTTCATAACTGTCCACTGCAGGGTTTCTTGCCGATACCTCCAAATTTCATCCATGGATCTCACAGCATTTTGCAGAAGTCAGTATTGTTATCCCCATTTTACAGATGGGGTAACTGAGGCACGGAGAGGCAGAGTGATTTCCCAGAGTCCCCCAGTCAGGCCTGTGGTAGAGCTGGGAACAGAACTCAGGTCACAGTCCAGAGCGCTCTCTGCTAGACATAGACAGAACCGCTGTCTGGAGATTTGTACATTCCTCCGCTAGTCAGATAAACTAAACGTCAACTCAGTGCTGGTCTATACGAGAAAGTGTAACCCAAGGTGATAATTTAAACAGATTGCATTAAGCCAGTGAAAATTTCTTGTGGATGCTCCAATTTAGGTTTAAAAGGTGGCTTTTTGGAGGTTTAGCTTCAGATGACTAGGAACAGATTTAGGATAAACCTTTCCAAAAGCATGGACGTGACCTAAGAGCCTCCATCCTGTCAAGAGCCAGGACCCCTCAAAGAACTCCACTGCACTTTTGAGAATGGAACTTGGGTACTCTGAAAAACCTGACCCTCAAGCTAACCCAAAAGAAGCCATTTTTAAATCAAATTAAGAGTGTCCACACAGAGGCCTGCACCAGATTGAAAATAAACTTAGCGAAATGCAATTTACCCCTTAAGTTTCACTCCCATTCCAGGACAAGGAGACCATTGTAGGGGATAACAATTCAGCAGAGCAAACCAATGTTTAAACACATTGTAAACTGTTTGGAGTAGGAGATCTCTCTTATCTGTACAAAGCCTAGCACAATAAGGTCCTGGTTCACGACTGGGCTCACAGGTGCTACCGGAATATAAATAAAGGCACAAACAAGGCAGAGATTGGGACCAGAGAGTCATGGCATGAAGCCAAAACTCCTCTTCCTCGGTTCGGTTTTGGGTTCGAGGGAAGACGTTTCCGAGAGTCAGGTTACCACTTCCTGCACTAAAGTGATCAGGTTATGCCACCTGCTTCAGGCTCCTCACAGTAGGACAAGTGTGACTAGCCCTGACTAGCATCCCTGGGAAGATTACACACAGTGACAGCAATGAGTGCAAAGCTCAGGATTGTCAAACTGAAATACCTCTCGCTTGACTGGTTACTCTCAGAGCTGTTCCCTCACTGACTCAGCACAACGAGGAGGCGAGGCCAGGACATGACATGGCTTCCCTGGAGGCTGAATTAAACACCACTGCTCCAAGGCAGGATTTACAGCACTCTCAATGAGGTGTTGCTCGCAGATTATCTTCTCCCTTTTCCAGGAAGTCTGGATCTGATGTTTGAACAGTCAGTGGACTGCCACAGGTCTCTGTTACCACAGTAACGCAATATGCCGTCAGTCACTCCGGCAGAGAGATTAGCTCAGGATACCTCTTCACTAGAGTGTTAACTTGGGCTCTCACCCAAGGATTCCTCCCATTCCCACCACCCGGTCTACACATAAATCCCTCTCACCCAAGCTTCGTGTGCTTTCAAAGGGGACTGGCTGGCCCATCCTGGCCTATAGGCTAAAACCCAAGTGAGGCTTCTACTCAGGCTGGTAAGCGGTTCACTTTGCACTGAGGATGCAGACTAACTCACTCAAGTGCTGATCACTGTACAGTCTCTTTCCCACAATTCCCCCCACATGCCCAGGACAGACTTCTCCCACAGTTCACTGGGGAAGAATCAGAATGGCTCAAGCTCATCACAGCATATGCCCCCAGAAGTCCTAGTCACACATGGAGAAGTGCAGCACCACTGAGGACAGAATCACTTGGGTTGGGCTTTGCAGGGTGGGGGCTCGCACCAAGGCTAGGTTAACATGGATGCTCAGACTCTAGTGCCCATCACCCATGTTAACTCGACAGTGAAGTCATACCCTCAGGGAGATTAGAGGTGAGGCTTCCTGCCTCATTATTAGTTCAAATCCAGCTAGTGACAAATCACAAGTGAAGGCTAGTTGGGTGGCCAACAGAAAAGGCTCTACTGATCTCAGTCCAGTTCCTACCATGACATGTAAGTGTGTGTGTGAGATCAAGAGAAAGAGACACACACAGAGTCTACTGGTATAACTGGTCCTTCTCTGACAGAGGCTGCCAGTAAACGTCATGGAGCCCCATGACATCATCACAAGGCACACATTAACCTCTCCAAACCTCAAGGTACAATGGGGACCTGCTTGAGGTCAGTCAGCCAGCAGGAGAACCCTGCCACTAAGTAACAACCCCCAGGATTAAGCTTCCAACCCCCTTGTGCTGCTGTTCCCTCCCCCTGCCAACCTGGTTACTGCAATAAGTGTCCATCTCCTTATTATACCACCTTCTCTTGCATCCCTTGCTCCATGCACACATCCAAAGAGAGTTAATAAGAGATAAAGCCATTACTTCTGGCAGGAGAGGGGCACAAATAGAGTTTATGCCTCAATTAAAAATCACTCGCTAAAATAAAAAGAGAAAATACTCAGAGCAAAGAGTAACTGAATTTAGAAGAAACCTCAAGCCAGCTTTTCTGGGACAGCAACCACTCTTTCAGACCAGCTGTATTATGCAGAAATAATCAAAAATGAGGAATAGCCTTGCCTGTTGTACGATAGGATCTAGGAATTCTAATGTAATTACTTCTAGGAGAATGGCCTGAAAAATCTTCTACTGGGACAGCTGCAATTGTCTCTATTCCCAACGTGACTCTGCTACATACAGGCTGGTGCTTTGAAATGTGTGAAGCACCATATTCTAGGTACAATTCTATTTGTTCCAGAACAGTGGAGGAAGGAATGGGCTTTAACAGAAACCTCATTTGAAATCCCAATATACCTTCAGTTATAAGAACCTACCACCCCCAACTTCCAATTATTAGCATTTATATTGTAGTAGCACCTAGAAACTTCAGTCATTGTGCCAGGTGCTGCACAAAGACATTGACAGGCCCTGCCCAAAGATCTTAAAATCTAGGAGACAAAACATACTAAGTGGATGAGACCAAATGAACAGGCTGGCACATAACTCTTAGCCAATTGGGAGCCGGGATCACAATTCAGTTACTGGTGAAATCAAGTGGGCAGAGTTTTCATAGTTGTGTGGGAGTGTGTAAGAAGTGCATGGGTCCAATTTGTGCCATGCATGTCTCAGATTAAATGCCAAGTCCATCTTGCAAAGAAAGAAAGGAACAAAATGATTATGGTATTTGTATGGCCTCCATTGCCATAGCACCTGACAATCTTCAGTGCATTCATCCTGACACCACAGGGAGAGAGGGGAATGCTATTGCTTGCTAAGGCTCTAGGCACTACTACAATATAATAATCCATTTAGTGTTACAGTAGGGAAACTGAGGCACAGAGATTAAGTGACTGCCCAAGGGTCGGTAGCAGAGCAGGGAACTGAATCCAGGTCTCCCAACCCCCTAGCCATTGGGCTATCCTTCCATTCCAACATTGTACAAAGTACAGAGTGTCAACTGTGCAGACGGCAGTTATTCTGCAGGCTTCTCTTCACTTAGTCTCTCAAAGATCTCCACATGAGCTTACCTGACTGTTGATGGTAAGTATTTCATAGAGTTTAAATCCAAAAGGGACCATTAAGATCATATAATCAGACTTCATGATTACCACAAGCCAAAGAATATCACCCAGTTACTCCTGTATTGAGCCCAAGTAACCATAGGCAGTGGGTATAACAGCAGTGCCCAGGACAGATTTGAAGGGGAGGATGCCTGTCACGTAAAGACTAAGCAGGTTCCAGGTGCAGCATTAAAGATAGCATGGAGAAGTGAGTGAGAGGAAGATAAGAGTGAGTGGTTAGGTGTCAGAAGCTAGGAAAACAAAGGGACACGATGCTGTGGGAAAATAAAAGGAGATCAGATGGAGACTGAAGGAGAATCATGTAGCGCCACCAGGATTAGGAACACTTGCTGTGGAAGGCAGGAAGCAGGCAGTGGAGAGATTCCAAGCACCATGCTATCATCATTGTTGGTATTACAGGAGCACCTAGGAGCCCCATTGTCTTAGGCACTCTGCAAACAGAACAAAAAGACAGACCCTGGGCCAAAGAGTTTATAATCCAAGTACACCTGGTTCAATAGTAGCTCCGAGGGCAGGAAAAGTAGAAATCTACACTATCCAAAAGCACCCAAACTCTTGGGTTCCCTTGGAGAGAGACATGGCCTAAACACAGGCCTAGAAGACAGCAATTCCTATCTTCCTAGCCCAGTTCAGACACCAACTGTTTCCCCAGGCCCATGGGTGAGTCATGAAGGCTGCATGCCTTAGCATTACCATCCGAACAATGGGGATAACGGTAGGCATGCCAAGGATTAGATCATGTTTACACAAGGTGTGGAAGAGGAGGAATGTTGGATGAGAGCTAACGAGCACAAGACTTGCCTTCGAAAACTCCTGACGCCAATTCTCTCCTTTTAAAACTCCAACAGCTGGCACCATAGCTCTGCAGAACACACAGTTTGACATCGCAGTGAGATGAACAGATACCCTCCCTCCAAGCGGCAGGGGGCAGTCAGTCAAGCCCAGAGGAGGTTACACATGAGCGTTTATGCAGCAAGCTTAGCACTGTGCTGCACTGACATTTCAGACTCTGATGCAAGGACTACTTTTGGATAGCAGCAAGCGTTCTCGCCATTGTTTACAGTACTCTTGCAAGGGGCACAGCTCTTCTAATTTTTTATTCAATTTTTACCATAAGGGCTTATCAGATGCCTCAAATCAATGAAATGATAAATAGCTTCCTCCAGACAAGCACATTCCACGCAGCTAGCCAGCGGGCTGGTTAGCAGTCTAGAACTGCTGACAACAGCACTGTGGAAGAACCATCCTTAGCAACAGTGCCCTGGCTGCAAGTGCTCAGCTCATAACACCACGGAGAGTGGCTAGTGGTTAGAGCACAGGGACTACGGACAGGACTTCTGGGTCTAAATACTCCCTGTGTGATCTTCAGCAAGACACCCTCCCCCCCTTTGTGCCTCTGTTGCTCAATCTGTAAAATGGAGGGAGATGATCACCCCACCGCAAAATAAGGGGAATTCTCAGATAAAAGGCACTACAGATGTTTAGCATTACTAGGCTGGGCTGGCTGTAGCTGTTACAGTGGACACTCTGGTCATTACCCTACTCCCAAGTTGAGATATTTTCGTAGGTGACTCCATTTCATTCTGAAGAGCTGTCACATGAAACTTTGCAATGACGACATAACCAACACTTTGGCCTTCTCCACAACGGATCACACAGTGTCTTACAACGTCCCTCTGAGGAACAGAGCTATCCTGCTCATTGTACAAACAAGGAAACAACGGGAAAGAAAGGGGAATTCACAGAGGAACAGAACCCAAGTATCCTAACTTCCAGAGCCTTCCTCTAACCATTAGACATACTCATTCCCCACACCACATGGAAACCCAGAAGATAAACCTAGTTTCTGAGAGCAAAAAGAAGTGGCGTTGGGGGATATTTAAAAACAGACACTGGGGTGAGCTTTGCTTCTACTGCCTTGAATGGGCAGCTGCAGCAAAATGCCTGCAGCACTGAGCCATAGAGACGGTGGGAAACCTCTTGTTGTGAGCATGTCAAGCAACAAAACTGCCCATTGTTACTATGTGCTGTGGCAGATTTGATTTATTGTGACAGGCGTGTCCAAGAATAACCCATTATCCCCATAGCTGGCTACCGCATCTATATGGACCAGGCACTTCCTGCACAAAGGGGGTTTTCAGCCTGCCCCTCAAGTGCACAGACAGGTAAGCAGCAGAACGGTAACACAGCTACATTAACGCTATTTCCTCGCCTACTTTAAAATCAGTGTCTGCCAAGGTAAAGAGACAAACCTAAGGAAGCCCTAGAGCCAAGTTTGCAAGAAAACCTCAGAAGAGGGAGAGAGGAAGGCACAGAATTGAAAATGTTATTAAGATGTTAAAAAAAGTGAACGGTACAGAGTCTAAGCATAGAAGTTTCTTACTACAACAGGCCACAAACCTACAATGGGGCGGGGGGCAGCCTCCATCAAGAATGGAGGCCTGAAGGAGGGGGAAGACAAAGGAAAAACGTGAAGTTAACACCAGCCACAGCTCATCCTTTTCCAAACTCGGTGCATTATGCATCTGAAAAATAGCGAAATACAGAAAACTAAAAATTAATTTTATACAGCATTCCTCACAGCATTTGGAGTATGTTCTGCTGCAGCACATATGTCTCTTGCTCTCTTACTATGGGAGGGCTCCAGGCTTCCTCCAGTAAAGCTACCTTCCACCTCTCTTGATCTTTTCTCCCCCTTCTACTCCAGGCTTATTCTGCGTTAAAATTAAGCCACAATTCGCTGCAGTGCCCACAGACCGTTTGCAATCCAAGTATATTTTGCTTCACTCTTAGTCTCTATGTAGGGGGGCCGAGAGGAGAGAAAGACACCAGGTGAGAGAGACCAACAACGGGTGAGGGGGTGGGGGAGAGACACAGAGAGAGAAGTGAAACTGATGAGGGAAACACACTGGGCCCTGCCTGCTGGCACTCTGGGGAGCATGATTCTAGTCAGTTTTGCTTGCTGACAGCTGGCGCTGCCTCAAAACAGATGCACTCTTCTAAAGCCTTTGCGCCAGATTTTTTATATATTTTATTTCTTCCTCTCATTCCATCAGCAAGGGATTAACAAGGTTCAGGTCTGATTCCAGTGGCCTGGAAATGGTAAAATATTTATATATGGGCCTATAAAATAAATCCTCCGTACTTGAGCATTCCATTAAAAAAAACCCACCCTTTACTGAGGAAAAAAAAAATAATTGGTACTAATACAAGGTTAATTAAAAATATCTGAGCGCTCGCAACTCTAGACTCACAGCTCGAAAAACATGAGGGTGCGGGGAAGAGACTATGCAAAAGGCACCTTAATTGAGAATACCCTGCCCTAAATTGTTTGCAGTCGTGTTGTAGCTTTGTTGGTCACAGGATATTAGAGAGACAAGGTGGGTGAGGCAATATGTTTTCCTGGACCAACTTCTGCTGGTTCTTCTTCAGGTCTGTGTAGCTCGAAAGCTTGTCTCTCTCACCAGCAGAAGCAGGTCCAAGAAAAGACATTACCTCACCCACCATGTCTGTCACAAGTACCCATATATGCAAATCTAAAGTCAATGAACTCAGAAACAACGGTGTCTAATCTGAAGGCATGACCAGAGGAATAATCCCACTGATACACAGGACCCTAACCTCTACACCTTTTAAAGCCAAAATAAGGGCAACCAGATCAGTGTGTGGGCCCAGGAAGATCAGTTACCATTTTACAGGCATTAACTGGGGAGCACTTAAGAGTAAGAGTCAGGAGATAACTCCATTGATTTGCAGTTTTGGGGGAGGGGACAGAGGTGGGAAGTGAACAGCTAATATGGGGAATCTTCAAATATTTTCCTGCAACCATA
Organism: Trachemys scripta elegans; assembly: GCF_013100865.1. Lineage (NCBI taxonomy): Eukaryota > Metazoa > Chordata > Testudines > Emydidae > Trachemys > Trachemys scripta. The sequence continues at coordinate 30,872,692 of NC_048304.1, forward strand.
GACAAGTGGACATAGCTGGAGTCGTGTCTACACTACAGACTCTGCCAGCAAGCTCTGTTGGTCGGGGCATGATCCCTGACTCACACAGCTGTGCCAACAGAAGACCCTAGTGTAGGCACTGCTATATTGGCAAAATTGTGCTTTTACTGGTCTAGCTTGTTTCATGCAGGAGGGATGGAATAAGCTACACCAGAAAAAGCTTTAAGGGGCGAGTGCTTCTTCTACAGATATGGCCTTAGATTTCTTACAGAATTGTAACACTGGAGCCTAACTCATTATGGTAATGGGAAGGAGCGCTGCCTGGTGGTTAGAGTGAAGAACTAGGAATGAGCTCCTGGATTCTATTACTGACACCACCATTAACTCACAGCATCCTTTTGCCCTGCTATATAATGGCAATAGCGCCCCACAGGCAAGCTATGGGACCTCATTTGTCAATGTTTGCAAAGTGGTCCACGGTCTGACAAAAGGACTAGAAAATGGATTCCCCCTTCAGAATTGAGAACTCAGTCTCCCAGTTCTTTATGTACAAAGGTTCCAGTGTGTCTCCAATGCTGAGCTCTTCCCAGGGAAGTATGAGCAAACCTGAGCTTGGAGATCTATTTGGTGCCTGATGCAGTAATACTATTGCTGCTTTCGATTTGCATTAGCAGCCTCTGGACATCTGCTGTCCTGTTTGTGTGTTCACCGCAATAACAGCTTCAAAGGGATTTTTCCAGTACCTCCAAAATATCACCACTGGGGGCTGGTAACCGTGCAACCAAGCATTCACTATCACATACTCTGTGTCAGGTTGTTTTGCCCAGACCAGTTTAGAACTCGAGTTAAGTTCTCCATGGTCCAGCCCTGTGGTTTCATTGTTGTTTAATAGATCTCATACTGAGATCACACATCATACACATGAGAAATATCAAAATAAGGGGAAATTTTGGCACTTACATATCTCTGAAGACTGGTTCTCAGGCAGTTCCTCTGACAGACTTCCCACCTGAAGAGTTTAAACTACTGACACTCTTTTCTGGTAAAACAGATTTGCAGACAATCAATGCTTAAGCCCCACGACTCATACTGCATGCACCACAACAGCACCTTCCACACTGTACCATTGTTACAAGGAGCTCTTTATTAGTATTAATTCAGCCTCAACGTCCCTGAGGAATGTTATGCCCATTTTACAAATGTTTCAACTGGGCCAGAGAGAGAGAATATGTCAGACTTGCCTGACATCACATAGTGAGGCAACAACAAAGCTGGGAATAAAATCCAGGAGATCTGATTCACAGTCCTCCTTCCCCCAACCCTGGTTCTAATCCACTAGCCCACACTCCTCTTACAGAATTGGAAATAGAACCCAGAAGTCCTGACTCCCAGCCCAACCCTCTTGCTCTAACTGGCTGGAAGTTAAAGTCGGACACATTCAAATTAGAAACAAGGCAGAAGAATTCAACCATGAGAGTCATTCATTGGAACGAACTCCCAAGGGAACTGCTGCATTCTCCATCTCTTGACGTCTTTAATCCAGACTAGATGCCTCTCTGGAAGATGCTTTAGTCAGCCAGAAGTTACTGGGCTCCATACAGTAGTAACTGGGTGAAATTCTCTGACCTGTGGTACACAGGAAATCAGACTAAATGATGTAATGAACCCGTCTGGCCTTAAATTCTAGGAATCTAACCAGTAGAGTCCACTTCCTTCCTTGGGCAGGAATGGAGCACAGGAGCCTAGACTCTCAGTCCTCCCTATTTAACCACTAGCCCACATTCCTTCAGTGGGAAATTTCTCACAGGTTCAAGAGGTTTTAAGGAACCTTAGGATACTATGGGGAATCCAGGCAGAACTCTTCCACTGTAGTACAGAGCAGAGAAAAAGCTGCTATTGAAGCAAACTGTCAGCGAGATTTTAGAGCCAATGAGACTTGCATAGGGATAATAGAATCCACTTAGAAACCCAGTGGGAATGTTTTGTGATATGTGATTTAGTACAGCCCTAATCCACCTGCTGGTCTGGGACAGATACCTAACAGCGACAGCACAACTTCCCTGTGGAGCAACAATGGCCAAAGTATAAGCTAAACTTATTTCAACCAGAACTGAGAACTGTAACCAATTCACTGCTTTTTCACAGTAGGGAATCTGGATATAGATGAGTGACATTTGCAGAGGGGAACATACACAGCAAGGCTTGTAAACATGTCAACACTGAGGTGGCTAAACGAGGATTTAGCCATTAATGTGGCTCAGGCCAAAGTGAGTTCAACTGTAGCTGGGAGAGTGTTGGGTTTGTCAGTTTCTGGTGTGAAAAGCTTCAGCATTGGGGGTAAGCTATTCCACAGTTGCTATTATTTGGCTAGGCAGCAATATTGACGCACACTGGACACCTCTGGCCATTAGAGAACATAGCTGTAACTAACAGTTGTTCTCTCAATGTGAGCAGGTCCAGAATTTTACAGCCATACCAGATTCTAAATCCAAACTACCCTTGTTTGTTTAAACCTTCCGAACCTCATTTCAAACCTTGCCCAAGGACTCCTATTTGTATAATCCCCAACGGAGTATGTCTCATCTGTACTATTGTATGTCACCCAGAATTACTTTAGAATCCTGTATGAGTACTGTCCCAGGCATTGTACAGACACAGTGAGACAATCCCTGCCCTGAAGTGCTTACAGTCCAAATAGACAATGCAGTCAAAGGGCAGGGAAGGGAAACAGAGGCACGGAGAAGCAAAATGACTTGTCCATGGTCACATGGCAAGTCAATGGCAGAACTTGGAATAAAACAGAACTCCATCTCCTAGTCCAGTGCTCTTGCCTCTGGATCAAACTGCCTCCCCACTGTATATCATGAGTACCTGAGGGCTGTGACACTTGTCTGACATGCACCTTCTTACACAAATCTTGTCAATTCTCCACGTTACTAGGCTCTCTGCAGGAGTAACTGGATGATATCAGGCCTGTGTTATATAGGAGATCAGACTAGATAATCTCATGGTCCCTTCTAGCCTTAAAATCTAGGAACCCGTGTTTAGATGCTCTGGCACAGTGGTCACCAACCAGTCAATTGCGATTGACTGGTCGATCCTGGAGCCTCTGCCAGTCGATTGCGATTGCTGGGCCGCTAAAAGTCCGGTGGCACAGCCGGGCTCAGGCAGGCTGCCTGCCTGCCGTGGCCCCACGCTGCTCCCAGAAGCAGCTGGCACATCTCTGTGGCCCCTAGGGGTGAAGGGGAGGCGGCTCCACGTGCTGCCCTCGCTCTCAGCACTGTCTCTGCAGCTCCCGTTGGCCGATTCCCGGCCAATGGGAGCTGCAGGGGCAGTACTTGCAGGCATGGGCAGCGCATGGAGTCCCGCTGACCCTCTTCCCCCCAGGGGCCGCTGAGACGTGCCAGCAGCCAGCCGCTTCTGTAGTAGTGTGGGGCCATGGCAGGCAGCCTGCCTGAGCCTGGCTGCGCTGCTGGCCGGGAGCTGCCTGTGGTAAGCGCCTCCCAGCCGTAGTCTACACCTCACACCCCCTCCTACACCCCAACCCCCTGCCCCAGCCTGGAGCCCCCTCCTGCACCCCAACCCCCTGCCCCAGCCCAGAGACCCCTCCTGCACCAAACTCCCTCCCAGAGCTCACACCCCTCACTCCTGCATCCCAAACTCCTGCCCCAGGCTCAGCCAATGCACACCCCACAGTTGAGACTGTTCGATTGTCACAAATCAATGTAAGGATTTTGGAGCTATAAACCACAAATGATACTAATAAAAAGTAAAATTAATGAAATGTCCAGTGGGTTCTATGAGATTAAGTGCAGTGTGACTATATGATCCCTGCACCCAAACTCCCTCCCAGAGTTTGCACCCCCCACTTCTGCACCCCAACCCCCTGCCTCAGGCTCAGACCAGAGCCCCCTCTCACACTCTGAACTCCTCAGCCCCAGCCCAGAGCCTGCACCCCCTCCCACACCCCAATGCCCTGCCCCAGCCAGTGAAAGTGAGTGAGGGTGGAGGAGAGCGAGCGACGGAGGGAGGGGAGAATGGAGTGAGCAGGCGGGGCAGATCCAGGGTTGATCTTAAATGCAAGAAGTGATCTTGTGCACAAAAAGGTTGGAGACCACTGCTCTGGCATATAGTCTCTAGATGGTCCATGGTTCCTGCTTAAGAATTAGCAACATGAGACAGGCACCTGCCCATGATCCAGCTGCAGGGTACAGTGGAGACAACAGTCTGGAATCTTTGTTGACTCACCCTACATGCTCAGCTCCTCTCCTGCTGAAGCTTTGGCTGTGTTTGTCTTCCACAGTGTGGGCAAAGCGAAAAATCCTCATTTATGCAACACCCTCTTCCCAACCTTTTCTGCTTATTTAACCATCCCTCCCACTTGGTTCAAAAGGGAAATGAAGGCTTTGAAGATGACTGCATTATAGCATTTCCATGATCCAGACAATATTGGGTAAGAGTTTGTCTGTAATGAATTGACAAGACAAGACTTAAGATGCGACTACTAGAACTACTAATTTTTATATGACCAGCCTGAAGATATTTTATCATAGGCTATGTAAAAAACATCATCCTTGGAACTACCTACACCCTTTACTTGTAAAATTCAGCTCTTATTTCATCCAGAAAAAGTATGTATGACGGCCCTCAGTTTAAAGACAGGGAAATGGAGATATAAAGAAGAAAGGAGTCCCATATGTCTTCCCTGTCCACTGTACTGAGCCAGCTCTGCACTCATTCACCTAAACACATGGTTAAATGCTAAAGAAAATGCAGAGCTACATTGTGCAGTGCCCAGCACAACAGACTCTGGTTGGTCCCTAGGCACTATAATAAACCTGGTTACTAATAGCTAGCTACCATGTGCTATTAATTGGAAGAGATACTCCCCCAGCTGATCCAATCCATGATATACAAGGAGTATGGTTTAGTGGTCAGCACACCACTGGAAATCTGGACACCTGGGTTCCACCCTCAGCTCTGCCACCGATTCGCTGCAATACCTTGGGACTTCTCTCTGTGCCTATAAAACTGGGAGGGAAGTCAGTGAAGTTGCCATGCTGGAGCATAGGAAGCACTGTAAATTGCTTGTTCAAGGGGGTTATAGATGTGTCGAGTACTACTTATGGAGTGCTGTTCAGTATACATGGTGCTTTATGGACACAGTCTCTGCCCCTCGTTAATAAGAGATGCTATTTGGCAGCCATGCTAAGGCCAGACGTATTTCGGCATAGGCACATGCTGATTAGTTAGAGCCACGGTGATAACTAGAACTGTGTACATTGGTACTCTGGGGCTAGCCCAGTTCCTTTGTTAACCTGGGGAGATACCAGCTGTAGTCAACAACTAACTGGCGAGGAGGCCGGGGAATGGAGGACAACTGTGTATGCACCACTCTGTTGGCGGCAGACTGCGTGCCAGCAATATGGGAACAGGCAGCTTGCCAAGCCTGCAGCTCTCACTCTTGGATATTCACAAACAGAGGCGGCAGAGGCACGGCAGCAAGAGAAATGTCAGCGTCACTTCTCAGACAAATCTACCTGAACGTGGAGTCCCCAGTAGGCTGGGTGGGCAGCAAGAATCAGACATACCCTTGGTTCAAGATACCCACAGGATAGAGAGAGGCAAAGTATATCCTACTCTTGATGTGTAGGCTCAGTTTGTGCCAATAGCATTTCTCTTCTTGATGGCAGTTTGCAACGTACCCAATATGGTAGCCCCTGGAAATAAAACTTCCCATGGCTGCTTATGTATATAGCACCTGGTCTCCTGGAGGAAGGAAATTTTATGGCCTTATGAGGTGTGAACTCAGTATAACCCTTCTCTCATCCCCATCCGAAATTGCTTTGCTGCGTACGCTACTGCTGCACACATATTAAGACCCGTTATCCAAGGAGTGTGCAGTCTTTTACAAACTTTAATTAAGCTTCTCAGCACTCTGGAAAGCCCAGAGCTTAGTAACCATATTGCCAATGGGTAAGCTAAGGCAGAGACGTGAAGCAACTCATTCAACCTTACTCAGCAAGACAATGGAAGAGCTGGGGTTGGACTCTGAGTCCCAGAGCTGAGGCTAGAATCCAGGCATCCTGACTCTCAGTTCCACCGTCTTCTAAGCTCTAGATCCTCCCTTCAGAGAGTTGGGGATAGAACCCAGGCATCCTGACTCCCAACTTCCCTGGTTCAACCATTAAGCTGCACAGCCTCTGTTTGATGCAAGAACAAATCCATTTAAAAAAACCAATGAAATGATAACCGAAGTAAAAAATGCAGAGCCAGCATTGCTCTCCCTAGATCACGGCTCCTTGCAGTTTCCCTGAAAGGAATTCTGCACGAGTGTCTTTGGTGCACTGCAGACCAGACACCTAGAACAGTTTCTTAAGCATTATGCTTGTCCTTAATGTGAAGTCAAGCAGAGGGCCAGAAGAAAGACTGGTGGGATCGCAGCACACAGATAACTATGAAGTGGGATAAGATGTGGCAGGAAGAGAATTGGGACTTTTTAAAAAACAACCTGAAATCTCAGTTCAAATTCCCCACTGTCAATGGCTCAGAGAAAAGGCATTCCACCTTGTAGCGCAATGTAGCACTCCTAGCCATGCAACCAGAACAACTGCACCTGCCTCTCCTGCTGCCCTAATAATCAACCATTTGGGGAAGTGTCTTGTGTTTTCCCATGCACCAGTCACCTGAGGCACGCACCTACTCACAGAAAACCAGTGCTGCAGCACAAGCAGTGCTAGAAAGAATGTGGGGCCCAGGAGGAGAAAGGGGAGCACAGAGTTGATTGAAGACTGTTCCAACCATACTGAAGAGTCCATGATCCCCTCCACACTTTCTCTTGGTGCATTTTCCACATATAACCCCTCGCCCCCTACCTGTCCCCCACAAAAGCCGTCAATGGATCTTCCAGCCTCATCACTTCAGCTACACTCTGCAACACTCCTACTAAGATAGCTTAACTAGCCAGCTGATTGCTGTATCTCAGACTCCAACACCAACCGCATGGCTGGAAGATAACAGCGCTCACATGAACCCACGCAGGCACACTGTGCTCAACTTGTTTACAGGCAAAAGGATTAAAAACCTGAGGGGGGGGGGGAGAGAAGAGGGTTGGGAGGAGGGGCGACAAAGGAAAGCCAAATCCCACCACACAAGCCATTGGGAGCTTTAGCAAGGAAATACCAAGAGGGCCCCCTACCAAGAGATCTTTCCAAAGCATAAAGCAGATACCTATCACCAGCACTTACTAGTATGCCAGATGCTGCTTAAGACCAAGTGACCTTGGAGTTATTGCTAAGTTTTCACAGCTCCTTGTGCTAACAAAGCAAGGTTACTGGGAAGCAAAACATTCTTCAGCGATAACTTGAGTAAAAAAAGCAGCACTGGCCAAGCGTCAAAGGAAACAAAGCAGATATTTGTGCTGGCTAATGTGCCAAAGCCTGAGCTCCCTCAACTCCCATGGAAGGCAGAGGGAACTGCTGGTGCTCAGCACCTCTGCAGACCTTGGGCAGTATGTGTACCAAATCCCAGGAACTGCTTCCAATCACTACGGGGCATGGAGGCTGCTACTACAACGCCAAAAGGGCCCCTGAGCAGTCAGACTGCAAGCTCTCCAGAACAGAGACTCTCTCCTTACGTGTCTGGATGGCACCTGGTACAATAGGGCTCAATCTTAGTACTAGGGTAGCACCTGCAAGCCCCAACTGAGATCAGGGTCCCATTATGAGGTGCACTTTATTAATATTATGGTAGCACTCAAAGGCTCCAACTACTATGAATGCAGACACCTTAATGGACATCCGCAATCAACTGAGGCCCTCAGGGCAGTACGGGTGGTACACAATAATTGGGGCCCCTAACCTCAATTGAAGCTTCTAGGGAATATTGTAGTACTATTACTACTAATGTGCACACCATAATGGGGGCCCTGATCTCAACTGGGGCCTCTAGTACTACCAAAATAAATAAAGAAAAAACATAAAAAAGCAGTGTCGTTGTAGCTGTGCTGGTCCCAGAATATGGGAGAGAAGGCACACACACCTCTCTGCAACATGTTCACTGAGTCTCCTTTCAGAAGTAACATGGCCTAACAGATTGAGTTTGGGGCCATAAATTCAATTCCTAATCCCCACTCTGACACAGACTGACTGCCAGAACGAGAGCAGAGTCACTTCACATGTCTCGCTTTTCTTGTCTACATACAGGGGAAATCCCCTACATCACAGGGATGTTTGAGGCTCAATTCATGCAGCCTTGCAAAATCCTACTTGCCACAGCGAGAATTATTTTTGGCTTAACAAATGAAGCTGTTTGTTGTCACCCTCATAATATAGTGCTAGAGATGAGATTTGGGGTTAGACTGGGGAGTTCTAAACAGGGCCGGCTCCAGGCACCAGACACCCAAGCACATGCTTGGGGCGGCACCTGGTAAGGGGCGGAAGGGGGAGCACGGCACGGCGCAGCATTCCGCCGGGGGAGGGGGGGCGCTCCGGCAGCGCAATGCTCGGCGGGGGGCGGCGCAGGGGGGGGTTCCAACGGCGCTCGGCGGGGGCGGGCTCTGGGGGCTCGGCAGGGGGGCGGGGGGCGGCGCTGGGGAGGGGGGTTGTTCCGGCAGCGCTCGGCGGGGGGGGCGCTCCGGCGGTGCGGCGCTCGGCGGGGGGGCGGCGGGGTGTCGCGGCTCAGCGCTCGGCGGGGACTCGGGGGGCGGCACTTTTTTTTGCTGCTTGGGGCAGCAAAAAAGTTAGAGCCGGCCCTGGTTCTAAAAGCCTGAGTTGAAGGCACAGGGGCAAACGCCAAGGATTATTAGAGTAGCAGCCTGGTAACCAGCCACACAAAACAGCAGGCCCACACCACCTTGTCAAACTGCTACAAGTATGAACAGCACCAGGAGCATGTCCACTCAATGAGACGAGCTGGTGTCCTCCTACAGAATGAGCGTACAGGCAATATGGAGGACCAACCCAGCCTTGCTAGGATCCTACCTTTTGACTCTAGGGAGTTTCAAACATAACACGCTGAGCATTAAGCCATCTTCCAGGTTTTGCATGACTGCAAGTGGGAAAAGACTGAGTGTGTGAATTATTCACCACCACCGAAATAACATGGGGCCACACTCAGTTCTGCTGGTCAGACTATGCCATATATATATCATCAATAAAAACAGCCGGAGATATAAAAAGCGCCATTATTGGTGAGACTGCACATGCTCCTTGCTCAAAGACTCCCATTTGGCACCCTAATTCCAATTCCACTGAAGCTTTTCCCCTGGCAGCTCCTATTATTATATCGTGATTTGCAGATTTCTTGGCTTCTAAGAACAAAGGGAAAGATTGAGGGTGTGCTGTTTGCACTGGGCTAATTAGAGGCTTTAATGTCATTCTGGTCAATAAGATCCCAGAGCAAAGGGGGGTGGCAGGGAGATGGAGTTGGAATGAACAAAGACAACTGAAAAATGCTTATGCCAGGAAAGAAATAACTGGTTTAAAGAAGCTCAGTGTCCCATCAGGGGTTCTAAGAATAATTCTGACACACCCAGCCTACATGAAAGCTAGGTGTTAGTTACAGTCTTGTCACTGAGAAATCCCAGCTTATTTAAGAGACAAAAAGGCAACACACCTTGCTGCTCCTATCACTTCTCAGGAGGAGCTAGAATAGGTGTGACAGCTGCAGTCTGCAAACACCCAGCTAGATCCAAAAAAGCACAACCCTGAGATGGCAATTAACTACAGTCCCACGTACTCACTAGCCCATTAATCTTCTTCCATATCGAGGCAGTCATCAGGAGCTGTTAGACAGGATAGCTCCCGATTCTCATGGCTGGTAACTCCGGTTTGTCCCAACTCCATACAAGAACTGAAAGTTACTTCCCTGTGCTGAGGCACCGCCCCTTCCTCCCCACCATGACATGGAGGGGAGGCAGGTTTATTCTTAAAAAAAAAGGAACTTCCTGCAGCTGGGCAGTGCAAAGCAAAAGCATCTGCACCGTGAGAAACCTGGACGCTGTGAAAATTAAACACACAGGGGAAAAACACACCCCATGATGGTGCTCTCTCCCCACCAGAAGAAGGCTGGCATCCTTCCAGGACCTCCACAAAAATTATCACGGAGGCGCTGTGATCAGGGCTGGGGCAGAACAGGAGGAAAGGGGAGACTTAGATCACAGGAGTGGGACTCAAAGATGGGTTGAGGAAGCACTGCAACTTAAGTGGTGCGAGGAAGTATTCCATGGTATCCCTGAGCAGCTAATGACCCGGCTTTCTAGAAGTGAAGAGCAATAAAAAGGGTGGACGCTCAGCACGTCTCTGAAAATCAGGCCGCTCTAAAGCATCTTAAATTGAACACACAAAAAAATCACTAGTCACTTTGGCAAAACATCAGCCAAAAGATTCTGATGGCTGAAAACCAAACAAGGTCACAGTTGGCAGTGTTCCCAATGTTGTACACCGCAGTTCCAGTCCCAAACAACTTAATCTCTAGTTCTCTATTTCTTTGGGTCTCCTTGGTTAACACCAACCTCCCCCATCACCCTTTTAGTTCACATGATCTTAGGTCTTATCTTCAGCAACTGCCATCAGCATAATTTCTTCCCATTTCATTCTCCCTCTCAGCTGAGAGTTGTGCCTAGGACTAAATTGCTTTTCCCACTTCTGCCTTTAGTTCTAACCTTCAAACCATTTTGAGGGAGACAGTTTATCTGGGAGACATCACAGAAAGAAGCTTTTACAATATCAGTCCCCAACCTAGAACAGTCATTTTAAGACTTCAAAAGCAGTTCTGGTCTTTGTTTTCAGAAATTCAGGGAATTTCAAGAGAAGTGGCAATGGTTTCATCCCAGGCTCCTCCAACCCATCCACAAAGACTGAGTGAGTGGCTCCCAAATACTTGCCCTTGCACATTCTTATCTGGGGCAGGCATTACCCAGAAAGGATGTGTGCGTGCGCGCAGAGTTTGCTTTTTCTCCCCAGCCACACCCCTTTACTGAGCCAACGACAGTAATCTGAACAGAGATTATCTCGTCTGGTTCTAGACAGTGTTCCCCAGAGATCTGCAGAAACAGCTGGTCGCAAACTAAAATCCTGCTCGTTTGGCCTCCTGGTTTAATTCCACATGTTGCTGTTAAAAGCTAAACATTTGCAAGTGGCTCCAAATCCACCCTCCCTGAAGGCCGTGATGCTAGCGTTCTATACAGGATGCTACACTTCTCTACAGTGAGGCACTAGGCTCAAAAATCAACACTGAATCATGGTGCTCCACTGAGTCTGCTTGATTTGTTGGTAATGCCACCCACTCCCACCCCCATCCACAGTCTTGGGCTGGGCCTATACAACTCCCTTACACATGCTAGGACAAGATAGTCTAGATAGGTCTTTTCCATTCCCAGAGAGTGTCATCAGACATCTGAGGTGGTTGCTGGGAAGAACACTTTACCATTCTATGGTAGCCTCCTTACACCCTACAGCCCATTAATACTCAAAGAAAACTTGCCAACCCCTTTGACTGCTATGTCCTGTCGCATAACACTAAGTTCTAAAGTGACTTTCACCAGAAAAATCTCAAATCACCTTTAGTCATTAAGCAAACCTCACCCACACCCCAAGAAGTAGGAATTAGCTCTATTTATAACATAAATTGATTCATTAACAGATTAAGTAGCTTGTTCCTATGGTTGACCGAAGGATGGCACGGTGGTTAGGGACTTGAGACCCGGCTTCAATTCAATGCTGCACCACAGATTTCCGGTGGGACTGTCAGCAGACAAGTCACTTAGTTTCTCTGCACCTCAGTTCCCCATTTGTACAGTGGGGATAATAGCACTGCCACTCACACAAAGATTGTGAAGATAAATACACGGTAATAGGGGCCACGTAAGTAACCAAGATAGAGTAAAAGATACATGAGTCAAGTGGCAGGATAGAGAATAGAACCCAGGAAACCTGATTCATTAATTGCCTGCTCCAGCTACAAGGTTCCAGCTATATGACAATCCCCTTGGAACATGTCTTGGTCTCAGCCATGAGATCTGACCAGCCCCTTGGTGAGTCAAAGAGGTCACAGCACATTTCAACCAAAAACCCTCTTGGAGACTGCGTGCATGCCCAGAGCCATATAGACTTCGTTTTATTGGCTGATCTTCAAAGCTACCATGTAATCTGAGACTGAACTTTTTGTAAGGGAGATGAAGAGGGTAGGAGAACACAAACATGCTGAGGACACTTTTGCAGAGGGCTTAGCCTTCCTATTCTATTTCTGCCTCTCAGCAGGGAATGGCAATTTTAAAAGGTGTTCAGAAGGGCTGAACATCCGACACCTTTATAACAATGTCACATCCCCCTACAATGGGATCCTGAATCAACTGTTCCCTCCCCCCTCCTGGAGCTTGGGAACGGGAATAGGAAGGTAAAGTACATTCAGTATTTTAAAAATAGGAGGTTTTAAATTGAATTGTCACAGGAAACATTGGGTTTGTGCCACTCTTTATAAAGAAGGCCTAGATGGTTTTGTCCCTCTTAAAAAAAAAAAGCCTGTAAAATGTTTATCTATATTGTGGTAGTGCCAAGAGGCCCCAGTCAAGACTGGGGGTCCTCCACATCATGCCAGGCACTGCACAGACCCCCAAATGAGATTGCCCCCATCGTCATGCTGGGCACTGCCCAGACATATAGCAAGAGACAGATCCTGCCCCCAAGAGCTTACCATCTAAACAAAGGAAGGATTATTTTTCCCCATTTGACAGATGGGAAAACTGAGGTGCAGAGTGATGCGACTTGCTCAAGATGACACCAGGAGTCCGTGGCAGAGCAAGGAATTAAACCCAGATCTCAAGTGCTATTAATTATTAATATCTGTATGGCAGTAGCACCTACAAGCCCCAGTCATGGACCAGGACTCCACTGGGCTAGGTCCTGCACAGGCCATCCTTCTGGAAGTATCAAGGCTGATGTTTTCATTTAAAGACTCAGTGGACGGAAGGGGCTGTCTCACGCATTTGGGGAGCTCTTCTAGCCCTTTAAGGAGTAAAGAGTAGAAGGATGGTCCTGTGGTTAGGGCACTCGCCTAGCACTTGGGAAGTCCGGGGTTGAAGTCCCTGGTCTGTCACAGACTCCATGTGTGACCATCCACACGTTAGGATGGATGGATAGTCTGTGTGCCTTCCTATTCTATTTCTATATAACGGGGATAACAGTGCACTGCTCTACCTTACTGGGGTGGCTATGAGGATAAATACAGTAAAGATGGTGACATGCTCGGCTGCTACAGTTTACACTCGAAGCAAGAGACATGGAATTCTTGTATCTTTTCTACCAAGTGTTTTAATTAATCACTCACAAAAAAACCCCAACACAAACACAAGTTCTAAAAATGAAAGAAAAATCATTTCCTTCTCAACGGTAGTAGGGTTGAGGCTTCCCCAGGATTATAGCCTCATAATATAATGAGTCTCTAGTCAGCCACGGAGTCTTTTAGGCCAGAGATTTCGATATCAAAAGCAAATGGAAATTAGACCTTTCAGGGTATTTCTGTAAGTAAATAAAGGACACAAATCCAATTCCTTCACCCAGCCCTCCTTCTAGGTTACTTTCAAACTGATTTCTGTGTCAACTCTTATGCCTGCCCTCTTTAGGGGGGTCTGTCTTCACTGCACTTAGTCCAGGTGAGAGACCCTAGGTCACTGCCTAGCATGGGTGCAAGCAGTCACGCTGCAGCCCCATACCTGAGCTACTCTGTGCTACTGGTGCTTCATTTCCCTGTGTTGCCCGGGCTTCTGGGGGCATATCCCATGGTTCTCTATGCTGCAGTAAGCTGAGCTGCTCCGATTCTTTCCCAGTGAATTAGCAGAGACTCTGTCTGTCCTGGGCAGGCCTGGGGAACTGTGGGAAGGCATGGGAGGACTACGTGAATGTGCAGGTTACCAGCCCAAGTGAAAACAGAACCTGGGCTGTAACCCATAATCACAGCCAGGAGTAGCCCAGGCTGAAAGCTCCACTGGGGTGCTTGTCTAAACTGAAGCAAGAGGAATGACTGTGGATGGCAGGGGGCTTGGGGCAACTCCTGGAAAAGAGCCCGGGAACTGCAGCAAAGAAACCCAAGGAGAGGATCCCAAAGCACTTTACAAATGTTGGTTAATTAAATCTCAACATCCTGGGAAGTGGCTAAATAGGATAAGCATATTTAAAACAAGTAAACAAGCAGCACTGGGAGGTTTGGTGAGTAACCACTTGTTCACATTCCCATCCACACAGCAATTTAGCCCAGCTCAAGTAGCTACAAGATTACTAACCCGGATGCCCCTCCTCCAAAAGTCATACAGCAAAAGTTTAACTCTGTACAGCTGCAGATGAAGATGGTGAAGAAAGGAAGGAACTGACTAAGCACTCAATGTGGGAAGTTTCAACCTACTTGCCCAAGGTGGTAAATGAGATCAGGCATAAAACGTGAGCAGACCAGCCAAACAGGTACTTTCAAAACACAGGCAGTAAGAACAAATCTCAGCTGACTGGGGAAACAAAAACCTTTCTGGAAACAGATGGAACCTGGCAACATTACATTCAGTTCCTTGGGAGAATCAACTGAGAGGGCATTTGGATTTCTGAACAACTCTTCCTCCCCTCAGCAGACACGCTATGGAGGTGGTTTCCGGAAACTCAAAAATCGTTTTGGTTTCATAACTTGTGATTGGGTAACCAAACTGTGAACATGTTCAAAACAAGAGTTTTATAAAATCCCAGCATACTAGTGCATCTGTTTGAGGGTCTCATTGAATTATACAAGGGAATGGTTCAGTCATTTTACCTTAGGCCTAGTCTACACTACACAGTTAGGTCAACATAAGACAGCTTACGTCAACCTAATTATGTCAGTGTAAACACTACAGCCTTGTCCTGCCAATGTCATTGCCCTACTACACCGCCATAACTCCACCTCCACGAGAGGTGTAACATTTATGTTGGTGTAGTTAGGGTGACAGTGTCTATGTAGAATCAGTTTTTGGCTGTCTTGTCCCCACTCCCAGCCAGGTTGCTGCCCAGAGACTCCCCGCTCAGGGAGGCAAGAAGCCTGGGCAGCTGCTTCGCCCCCTACTTCAGGGTGGGAGTGGGGAGTCAAGAGCCCAGGGGGGCAGCTGAGCGCCTTGGCTCTCAGCGCCCCTCTCCAGTCAGTGGGAGCGCTCCTGGTGAGGACGCACACCACTGACAGAAGGAGAGTAGTGTGGACATCAGCCACTGCGGTGACTGTAACTCAACCTAATATAGGTCGACTTAGGGCTGTAGTGCAGACATGCCCATAGATACTTATCTGGCACCCATCATAATAGTAGCTGAGAGCCTCAAAATCTTTAATGCATTTATCATCCTTAAACCACCGTGAGACAAGGCAGTGCTATAATCCCCATTTTACAGATGGGAAACTAAGGCACAGAGAGACTATGCAGTGTTGCCCAAGGTCACACAGGAAGTCTGGGATGGGAGCACTCTACCTCTCATTTTCCCTTGGTGCAACGGTCTGCTGCAATACAGCCTCTGTCCAAGACATGGAAGGAGGGAGACTCAGCTCAAAATGATTTTGGGCAGCACTTCTAGTGACTAGATCAGAGGGGACAGGTCGACTTTGTGCTTCAGTTTACACCCTTTCCCCCTTAACTCCCCACAAGCTAATATTCTTAAATGAAGTCTAAGTGACAGGAAAGGGACTACCAAGCAATAGTAGTATCAATAATGACCGTCACTGGGAAAACGTCTGTGGTCCAGTGTATAGGACGCTGGCTTGGGAATCAGGATTCTATTTCCAGCTCAGCCACTGACCTGCTTGTGTTATGTCAGACAAGTCACTTCCATCACTAACCTTCTATACAGGATGCTGTTATTGTTCTTACACCACTGGCTCTTCTATAGCACTTCTCATCCATAAAGTGCAAAGGACTTTTCAAAAGAGGTCAGTATCAACCCCATTGTACAGAGGGGAAAACTGAGGCACAGAGAAGGGGGTGTGACTTGCCCAAAGTCACCCAGCAGGCCAGTGGCAGTACCAGGAGTTGAACCTGGTCTTCTGAGCCTCAGTCTAGTGCTCTATCCACTAGACCACATTGCCCCTACTATGAAGGAGCTCTCTCTAAGGTCTACACACAGATTTTACTGTGACAACTGTTGGTTACAGATGTGACTATATTGGTAAAAAAAGAATAATTAAATTACACCAGTACAAGCCCTAGTAGAGATGCAGATCTATCCGTATAGCTTATTCCCGTTCCCTGATGGGAATATCTATAGCAGCATAACCACCTTTACACTGGAATATCTGCACTCACAGTAGGGGAGTTGTATCAGTATAACTATACCAGTACAGTTAAGCGATGCAACTTGTGTTTGAGACAAGGGCTAAATGCAGTAACTCCGTAACCCCAGCTTTGCCATTTCCTTCACCATTGGGGGGGGGCGGGGCTTTGTCTCAACCATTTCTGGCTTTATACTAGGAACTCTCTTCCCTAGTCTCTACAGTCTAGTGCTTATTTAATGATTTTTAAAGTTACTCCTCCAGAGTTATCCAGAATTCCCTATTGGATGCTGGCCTCAGGATGCATTCCTTTCAAAAGATTTATCCTCAGAGTGTTTGTAACTGTGCCCATGGTGGCCCCTACACTCACTCACCTCCAGTCTAAATGATGGGCCCCATGCCTTCCTCCCCTTAAACAAAAAACAAAACAAAAAAACCCACAATACTCACAGGAAAGCCTGAGGAGCAAAGTGAGGTTTCCACAAGATCATTCCAGTGTGGGCCAAGGAGCTTATCAAATCTCAAATTCAGCAGCTGCCTCAGTGGAAGACTGGAAGCCCTTCTTTCCCCTCCCCCCTCCACATTTCCATAAGGCACCTGGCCAACCAAGCAGTATTACAGGGAGTTGGGGAGAGGAGGACAGATTCCTGCCTCTCCCAAGAGGGCAGAGTGCAAACCCTTTTAAACACACTTGTATGTAAATTAAGAGCCTTTTGACTGTAGTGCCCTGGCCTCCCTCCACCCCTTCCCGTCTGGGCAAGCTGCATAATCTTTTTGTAAATACTCTTTCAATTTGCTTTCGACCCCACAATTCTTTCAGGCATCTGCCTTTTTGTTGTTGTTGGTCAATCAATTCCATCACAATGTCCCACTGTCCTAACAAACAATTGATTCCATCCAGTACAGCAGCTAAAAGCAGTTTGCTATCCATTTAGATGAGCGCTGGGCTGGCTGTTTCCAACCCAGGATATCCCCATTGGGAAATCTGGACTGGGGGACCCAAGATATTAATTGCTTAAATGCTGGAGGTACATTCCACTGCAATGTCAATTTGCTAGTGTTTGCTGCCTCTTCTGAACATTATACATTGTTGCTGCATGCTGTTCCACCATCACTCACTCTAGAAGTGGCTGCATTGTATGGGGTTAATAGGGAGGAATTGTGAAGTGACATATTACACAGATAAATATACACACACACCCTTTATTTCACCTGGTTGTGGTGACGTTTAGTCAATATTAGCAAGATCCCTTTTAATCCGAGCATCTCAAGTAATATTACCAGCACGGGATGAAGACTGGACCAGAGGCCCAAAATACCTGTGTTTTAATCCCAACTGTGACATTTTTTTCTCTTACTTAATTGGCCTCTCAGAGTTGGTAAGACAACTCCCACCTGTTTATGCTCTCTGTATGTGTGTATATATCTCCTCAATATTTATTCCACTCTATATGCATCCGAAGAAGTGGGCTGTAGTCCACGAAAGCTTATGCTCTCATAAATTTGTTAGTCTCTAAGGTGCCACAAGTACTCCTGTTCTTTTAACTGTGACACACACTCCATCAGTGGAATAGGCAAATCATGCCACCTCTAAACCTCAGTTTCCCCAGCTGTAAAACAGGATGTCTACCTACCACATTACAAAAAGTAGGAGGACATTTGAAAAGCTAAGTGCATGGCGCAGGGCTGACCCGTTGGAAATATTCGAAGATATTTTAACAAAAAAAGTTTTCTGCAAAATGTGTGCACTTTTGATGGAAAATTTTGATTTTTTGAAATGCTACCATGATGCCTCCTGGGAGTTATAGTTCAGGTGCCTCGTGTCCCCATTCTCCTCTAAGGGCCAGGCTCCCTAGCTGGGCTACATCTCCATGTTGCCCCACAGCCACATGACTGCCATGATGCACCACCTCCTCTCACCAAAAAGGGAAAGTAATTCAACATGAGAGATCTAGTCCAACCAGGGAGCCTGATCTATAGAGGAGCATGAGGAATCCAAACTATAACTTCTACAAAAGCAACAAGATGGCATTACAGAATCAAAAAATGGTTTTTATTTCTTGCCAAAATTTTCGTGAGAACAAAATTTTCTAACCAGCCCTGATATGGAGTATTATGCCCTGGATTTGTTTCAGCCTCCATGATTTTGCTGCAAGCACCATATGTTCGCTCCAATTACATCAGACACAAAAATCAGGTATCCTTCCATCTGCGCTAAGCAGTAATAAATCGTCATTCTCTTCAGCAGATCCTCTGTCCCCAGGTGCTTTGAGAGCAAATGATTTGTTCTAATCTTGCAACTGTAATTTTCAAAACAGACAATTCTGGGAATGAAACTAGTTTCTTTACAAGGCTTTTTGGATTTTGAGAACATAGCTCCAACCGATGGAGGTTTTCAGCAGCTCATTTTCCATGAGACAAGAGACAGTGAGGACTGATTTTTATATTCCGCCTTTTCTCCCCAGAGCACTCAACAACTTTTTTAAGAAATGGATGACAAGGTACATACACAGGAGGCACTTCACCAAGGTGCATGAAAGGTGTTGTTCAAAGAGCAAAGATTGTCACTCACTGTGTGTCTGTACAGAGGCTAGCACTGGGCCTGTATCTTTCTTGGGGCACCCAAGTGCTACTGTCATATAAATTAATAATAAAGCTGTCAATCAAATGCAGCCACCTCTGGTGCTGCAGCTGTTTACAGCAATGCTACCAACCATTGAGGACTGGAAAGGAGGAGAACCACACCATTGCAAGGGGAATCTATCCATGGGTTTTTATACTGCTGCCAATTACCATAGTATCAGAGCACCTTCCATGAATTTAAGGTGATAAATTATCATTATCCAAACAAAACATTTGCCAGGTCACTGGGACTATGTGCTCCTCCTTTGGGAGAAAGCCATGAGATTCCAAGAGTCATACAGTGTGCCTATTCGAATGCTAGCCACATGGAACACATTCATAGAAACATCTTGAATTAAAATCAAGTTGACATTGGGTCAGCAAAAAAAAAAAAATCAAAAATTTGAAGGCACAAGTGCTCCAGACCTCACATTTTTCGAGTGTCACATGAAGAACATCAATAAGTTACCACAACATGGAGACCTAACAACTAAGAAATATACAGATTGGGATTTGTTTTTTTAAATAGGAGCCATGCAGAGTTGAAACTATACAAGCACTGTTTTTGTACTAGGCTAACTGCACAGAAAGCTGATAAATATTATCTGGATAAAATTACAAGCAAAGGGGGGTATTCCATAATTTAAATATCTACAAGAACAGAGGAATCTATTCAGAGCCTAAATGGTTTATTTAAAAAAAATGCCTAATGAAACTTTAACATCTAGTATTTGACACTTCATCATTAAGGGATTGGTTTTACAGCTTGTATTCAGTTGGATATTGGCAGAATGCCTTATCTGCTGTAGTTCACAAGCATTTTTTTTCAACATTTCAAATAGGGGTGGGTTTAAAAAACATGTTTAACAGTATTTCTTATTTTTTAAGGATTATTCAAAGAGGTGAAAAAAAAGAGGCTTTTATGCCAAAAAACTACTGTGGTAACAAGGCAAAAGGCATAGCTTACCATATGGTTTAAACTACACGGGACTGAACTTAATTTAGAATTTAATTGCTTTCTGCATTAAATGAAATATGAATTATTGGGACACTAATTCACTGAAGCATGTGTCCAAAACATAGTCTTACCCCAATCTACTTGTCAAACACGGAGTCAGACCAAAACAAAGGGCTGTCACCTAATCAATTAGCATCCATCCCCCTCCAAGGGGAAGATCAGAGTAATTAAGGCAAAGATTTTCCTCCCAAGAAATTCATGCAGTACTGAAGTGCTAAACCACCAAAGGCAACCCATTAAAGATGCTGTTTTCATTAGCAAGAATAGCACAGCAACCTGCATTCTACAGATAATACAGCAAAATGAGCTAGTCTTTCTCAAGAACTACCTTGCCTTAGAGAAACAGCTGAATTTAGCAGCTGGTTCCTTCACTGGTGTCTCAAGGGGTATCTTAGAAATTAGAAAATCCACTTCAAAGATGAAGAAAATAAAACATATGAAGAAATAATTCTCAAGGAATGGCTGATTGCCAAGTTCTGAAATCAGCCAGAGACCTGCTTCTGTCAGAGGCTGATTTCTAAAGGCCTAGCCGTGCTACAAAGCAACTAAGCCAGGGGCTCCTGTATCAACTGACCCCCTAATCATATTCTATAACTGGACTAAAGCCTAAGGGAGAGATGAAACCCTGTCTTCACTGTGAAATTCAACTGTGTCAGAACCAAGTTCCACGACTCTATTATTACAGAAGTGCCCAGAAACCTATGTAACAGGACCATATTTTGCTAGGAGCAGTACAAACATGTAGCTAAGCTCTTTAAGACAAGGGGTACGTCTAGACTGCCCATGTTGCAGCGCAGCCGCAACAGCACTGTGACACGGGCAGTGTAGTCACGCTTTATTGCTGGGAAGAGCTCTCCCAGCGAAAAAAACCCCACCCGAACAAGCGGTTGTAACTTTATCTCCTGGCGATAAAGCGCTGTCTACACTGGCACTTTCAGCACTAAAACTTTTGTCGCTCAGGGGGGTGTTTTTTCACACCCCAGAAGGACTAAAGTTTTAGTGCTGAAAGTGGCAGTGTAGACACAACTAAGGACTATTTCAGTGTAAGGGCTTGTCTACACCACGCAGCTTTTAGCATGTGAAAACGCTCTTTGTCGGTACTTTGTCAGCACTTTTGCCAACAAAATACTTTCAGCCCCGCAAGCAGCATTAGCTTTGTCAGCAAGAGAGCGCTCCTGCTGACAAATCGGCATTCACACTGTCACTTGCGTCAGCAAAACTTATCTTTCGCAGGGGGGCTTTTTTAAATACCCGTGAAAGACAAAAGTGTTTTCCACAACTTCGCAGTGTAGACAAGCTCTAAGTGTACTTTAGTGTGGACTGGCCCCTGCAAGTAACTTACAAGCCCCAAAATATTCTAGAAAGCCCAAGTGCTTACTTGTGCTGGTAGGCAAGAAACCCAAAATCGGCACAGTAAAAACAGAGCTAAAGGCCTGGTCTACACTAGGAAATGAGGTCAGTATAATTAAGTCTCTTTGGGGTGTGAAAAAGCCACACCCCCTAAGTGACACAGTTAAACCAACCTAGCCCCCCGGTGTAGACAGTGCTAGATGGACAAGAGAATATTGCTGTCAACCTAGGTACCGCCTCTCGATGAGGTAGATTACCTACACCGACAGGAGAACCCCTCCCATCAGCATGAGTAGCATCTTCACTGAAGTGCTGCAGTGGCCTCACTGTAGACAAGCCCTAAAACTGCAAGGACATTATCGTTTAAGCAGTATGTACAATACAATATGTAATTTGAAGCGGAAGCTAAGAAACATCCTCTTTCAACATCGTATTTCTTCTTCCACACACGGAAGCTTGACAAATCCAGTATTTAGACCATAAGAAATTATACTAAAACCCCAAATGCCTTTTCCTTCAACTTTCTGAAAGCAGCCTCTACAGACTTTTACCCAGATCTGATTTAAAAATTTTATTAAGATGATATTAAAAAAAATAGTGAACAGAGTTTGAGCATAGAAGTTTCTGGTTATCAGGGAACAACATACAGGCTGCAAAGTTTGGTTTAAGGTCAGGTGGCATGAGGAATACATAATCTGCAATATCCCCGATTGGGGTTAAAAAGTTAATGGGTTAAAGTACAGACATTGAGATATGAGGGTATGAAGTTCATAGAGTGGTTGTGTTCGGGTGTGAAGTATAATGAGTGGATATGATGAGGAGGATGGATTGACCCTCATTTGGTGAGATTTAATGTTTAGGGAGTTTATGTTTCCAGTTCATATGATCCAACGGAGAAGGTCACTTGGTCCCTTTCTCGTAGTGGGAGAACGATGTCACTCTGGCTCACGCCTCCTAGTACTGTCGGCGGCCAGTGAAGTGCTCGATGTAGATGTCCCTGGACCATCGGATGGCGTCTGAGACCATGAGACGTCGCATGAGACGTACATAGCGTCGACCGATCCCGCAGGTCCTCAGCACACACTCGTTGCAGGGGTCCCAGGCGCCCAGGGCTCCAACAATCAGGGCGTCCATCTGCACCTCATAGCCCTTCGCTCTCAGGGTGTCAGCCAGGGGGGCGTACTTTTCCAGCTTACGAGCTCGGGCTTCGCAAAATGCCGGAGTCCTGTTCTCAAAGGAGACTATGACGTCGACGAGGATGATCTTTTTCTGGGCCTTGTCGGTGACGACCACGATAGGTTGTAGCTGGCTGTCGGTACCGGGGATGGTGCAGTTCACGGAGATCTCCCCCAGGTGTGGCGCGATGGCTTTCAACCAGGCGGTTCTCGATGGCGTTGTGGCGCAGCTGCCAGGCTCTGGAGTGGGGTTTGCAGCTGCACAGGATGTGGGGCAGGGTCTCGTTGGGGTAGCCGCACTTCCTGCAACGCGTGTCTTGGTTCCCGTGGCGGACGGCTCCGTTGAGCAGGACACAGTTGAGCCGGGCACGGTGGATGAACCGCCAGTCTACTACACTATATAAGGACTCTACTATACTGTACAAGGTCACCTCAACTAAATAAAATTGGATTACAAGAAAGATGTCACACACTCTTACATTTACATTTTCCGTGTAGCCAGATAACGCACTGACACACTTCGTCTCTTCTCCATATTGGGGTTTTGTCGTCACTAGTAAAAAGGGTTTGTCCTTAACTCGTGTAGCTAATACAAAGTAAAATACATGTAAAGGCAAGACAGTTTGTAGTTTTAACACGAGTTACAGGTTAGGGTAAAGATATGGGGGACCCTAGGTTTACCCCAACCTGCTCACTCATGTTAAAAACCACAAACTGTCTTGACGTCCATAGAATTTTACCCCATGTGAAGGACAAACCCTTTGGGGGAGGAGGGGCCTAACAAAGATGTACCCTAGAGGGGAACTTAGCTTAGGTTAGACAGAATTTACATTTGTATTTTTAAAAAGTTTTTAAAACAGTTCTACTCTTAACAAAGCAATTAAGTGAACACAGGTGCCTTCCCACCAGCATCACAAACCCCATCACAGCATCCTCATACTGTACCAGAGCCAGAAAGTGAAAACTGGCAGTAAGAAGTGAAAATGACTCATCTGTTTTAATTGTCCAACCTGTGTTAAGTGCAAAAAGTAAACAGCATGGATGGTAAAAAAAAAGTAAATTAGCTTAACAGTAAAATATATATATTTTTAAATCTAGAGCAGGGAAGAATTTTGTAAACATCAATTTTGATTAAAAATAGGTCACTCAAAGTGTGTGTTCAGAACTGCTAACGTTTCTGTCACAAACTAGAACTCTGATCCTACAATAGGGTGACCAGATGTCCCGATTTTGGGGTATTTTTCTTATACAGGCTCCTATTACTCCCCCCCACCCCGTCCCGATTTTTCACACTTGCTGTCTGGTCACCCTATCCTATAATCAGATCCACGGGCCCATAGGCACCCCCTGCAGGATTGGGGCCACTGATTTGGTTTTCATTCCAGTAGTAGTCTGCACTAATTCCTGCTTGTTCTAGCTCGGTCAACTGTTGAGTTTAATGAACACTGCAGAATCCTAAGAAACATAAGCTAGATGGAGCATGTTCAGCTGTTAGTGAATAAAGGATACACTCCCAAAAACTCTCTGGTCTAATTAGGCACTGTCTACACCAGGGGTTCTCAAACTGGGGGTCGGGACCCCTCAGGAGGTCACGAGGTTATTACATGGGGGGGGTCACGAGCTGTCGGCCTCCACCCCAAACCCCACTTTGTCTCCAGCATTTATAATGGTGTTAAATATATTAAAAAGTGTTTTTAATTTATAAGGGGGGGGGGGGTCGAACTCAGAGGCTTCCTATATGAAAGGGATCACCGGTACAAAAGTTTGAGATCTACACAGTGTTTGTATCCCTCTAGGGTGAGATTTTTATCCCAATCTAATTAGACCAGTACAAGCCCTAGAGTGGATGCAGTTACAGCTTACTCCCCTTCCAGCATGGGAATAGCTACACCCATATAAAGGCATCTCGTACTGGTATAACGACATCCATGCTGCAGGGAAGAGGTTGTTGTATTGATTTAACTATCCCAGATAGTACAACTTGTATACAGACAAGCCCTTAGTAAGCATAGCTCCAAGCCCACTTCACAAAAGCCACAAGCCAAAGCACCAGAAGTTCTCTGAACCTGAATTCCGGTGGGCGTTTGTCATTCAGAGTAGAGTCAAATACAAGCACTCGGTTTTTTTAAAGAGAACAAAAGACAGATGGGAATAAAAATGGGCAGCTTCCAAAGGAGGCCTCTGGAATCCAGATAACCATGTCATGTGCGACCAAGCACAGAGCAGACAGAAGTCAGGGTACTGGATTTGTCATGCAGAAAAAACAGCTAAAGGGCTAACAGACATTTCTAACTTGGGCCCCAGTCGCCATTTATCTCAAGTACACAGAGTGCCAGGGAGAGGTTTTGTGCACCATGGACATTTTCAGCATTAGGTGGTGATAGGAAAAGTCTTCTCATGATTCCTAGTTTATAGTGTACTTACAGGAACTGGGGCAGGGATGCGTGTGTCAATTCCCTTTACTGCTTCCCGATTAAAAGAATTTGACATTTCTATAGCACCTTTTATCTGAGAATTTCAAGTGCTTTACAAACATTAACCAATTCTCAACGGCATCAAGAGGAAGCCAAGGATCAGTCCCACTTTAAGGACAGAGACTGGAGAGAGGGGTGAAGCAACTTCCAAGGTCAGACAGCAAGATGGAAATAGAACCTAGGAGTCCTAGCTCCACCCCTTCTTCTAGCCTTGGGAAAACACTCATTTTCCAAGACAATTTAAGAACAGTCCACAAAACAGCAAACACTCAAAAGGATCAGCCCAGAATATTGCTGACAGAGCAGCATTTGGACTCTGCATCATTACTGGCACCTAGAAACCACAACCAAAATCAGGGGCATCCTCTCCTGACTGTGCCAGGCACCGCATGTACAGAGAGACAGTCTCTACCCTGAAGAGATTACAATCCAAATAGACAATGGACGAGAGAAACAGAAGCACCCTGCAAGTCAACAGCTGAGCTGGGTAAAGAACCCCAGCTCTCCTGACTCTCAGTCCAGTATCCTATACACTAATTATTATTAATATCTGGTTCTTATACAGTATTGTTCATCAGCAGATCTCAATGAGTTTCATAAAGGAGGCAAGTATCACTATTCCCACTTTACAGATGGAAAAACAGGAAAGTGAGCTGCCCAGTGTCATCCAGAGGGCTAATGGCAGAGCTAGGAACAGAACCCAGGTCTCCCGAGTCCCAGTTTAGTGCTCTATCTACTAGGTCACACTGCCTTCCAAGCTGAGTACCTGAAGCTTCAGCCCTAGTTAGGATCTCTGCCTCCTGCTCTTCATACGATTAAAACAAGGGACTAGGAGCAAGTTTCTATTCCCATCTTGGTCAATGATTTGTCCATGGTCAATGATTTGTCCAGTGCAAGTCATTTGCTCTGTGCCCCCATTTGTGAAGTAGGACTAATACTGATCTACCACGCGTGAGAAATGTTAATGCCTGGAAAGTGCTTTTCAATTCTCAGATAGAAAATGCTTGACTATGTCCACCTTGCATGTCTAAACATCAAGCTTGAAGTGCACACAGCCCAGCTCCGAGAATGAACTTTGTAAGCAAACTAAGAATGAACACAAAACATCACTTGTGCATGGATCCAACATAATTAATTGATATGATTGTGTCTCATGCTTCCCCCTTCATTTCCCAGCAACAGTGGTAGATTGTTTAAGACAACAGATATTTAGAATCCAGAGGACTCCCCGCAACACACTGTAACAGTATTTAAGCTCAGAAGAACAGCAGCTGTGAAATACTCAGGTGCTGCTATTATGAACAGATTGGATTGCGGAGCAGAAACAGTTTTTAAAACTGCTGTTTAACAACCTAAGGGCAGGTCTACACTACAGCCGCGGTAACTCGACCTAAGGTACATTGACTTCGTTGCATAGCATCTGTCAACTTACCGTGGTAGTGTAGATATAGCCTAAGTATTCCCTATCACAAGTGTGAACATTCATCTATGATTAGCATTGTGGTAGGGCTTAAAGGTCCCAGTTATGGACCAGAACCCACTGTGCTAGGCCCTGTGCAAACGCAGGAGAGAGATGGTTCCTGCGCCAAACAGCTTACAATCTCTACTGGCCAGCAGGACACAAATATGAATCCTCGATATACCAGCCAAGAAAGGAATCAGAAAAGTTAATATTTGTATCAAAGCAGCATCTAGCAGTCCCAATCTAGATCAATACTCCAAAGTGATAAGTGCTGTATGTACAGACAGTATGGGGCATGGGCTAAGCTTATATCTAAATCAACAAGACAAAAGAATTACTATTCACATTTTACAGATGGAGACACCCAGAGATGGATAAACTCAAAACTATGCAGAGGCCTGGGACAGAGGCAGGAATTGAACCCAGATCTCCTGGGTCTCAGTGCCATGCCTTAACCACAGTGCCATCCTTCTCTCAATGGCTTAGTTTAGACCCATCCAGCAAAGGTCTGGCTTCACACCAAGCTCTGAAAACTAACAAATGTAGGCTCTGATCAAATAATGCCATACCCAAGAAGGTAACAAATGCATGCCTAGAGACTTGCCAATGGTAGGATCTCAGCTGAACCATGATGGTACATGGCAAGACCTGCCCAAATAAAAAGGAAGACACCTAATATTTAGCTGGAATTAGCTCATGTAACTTAGATCTAACCTGGCAAAGTCTGTTACCTTGCATGCCTTTAAACACCCATGTCCTGGTGAGACATGAAGCCTGCTCGTGTCCCCCTCAGCTGGCAACAAAGAGCCATTATGACAAGCTACTAGAAAGAATCACACACTGAAGAGGGGATAGCGATGCCAGGGTCTTGTCTATAATGGGGTACTGTCCAGCTCTTCCCTCTGGAAGGCCTGCCAAGGGCTGCTGCCACCACTGCTGTTTCACCAGCCAGAAACCCAGTGACTGGGAAAATAGACTCCAACAATACCTGTAGTCACTGCACTATTTCTACTGATCTCCCAAAGTCCAAAAGTGCCCCCTTCACTGGGATGGGAATTATCACCAGACATAAGTTAAAGGGGCAACATCACATATTGAAGGCCTGAGCACAGAAAAGTGTCTTATCTACATCAGAATGTCTTTACCATACAATCTTTGTGTGGACGTTCTTATTCCTGTACCAGAGAGCCTTTTATTGTTTTAGCTTATGTTACTTGGGAAGGGGTTTAAGATATACTGAAAAAAGCCACTCTTCCACCAAAATAAGGGGAAGGGAAAATTTATACCATTATAACCAGTGTAACTTTCCCAACCAGACATGGCCTAGAGAGAACTCTCTCCCCTCTGTGATTCTCTGGCTAAATTCCATCCCATTACTCTTACTAATACCCTCTTGTACCACCTATGATACGCTTTGGTCAAATGTAAGTTATTCGGCTCAAAACAGGGGTAACAGAGTGAGCTTTTCTGACCTATGTTATGTAGAAGGTCAGCCTAGCTAATCCCTTTTGACCTTTAAGGGTATGGCTTGAGAGTTAATATAGGCTCTTCTCTGGGTGTCTGAGGTTAGTGGTGCTTTCAGCCTGGGCTGGCTGGCCCAGCTACAGATGTTGGTTAAAGCCCAGGTTCCCTTTTCATTCAGGCTGGTAACTTTCCCACTTTGCAGCAAAGACACAAGCTAAGTCACTCAAGTGCTGGTAATCCAATGCCTTCCCTCAGTTCCCCCATGTGCCCAGGAGGACAGACTAGTTCTCCCAGAATTCAGTGGGAAAGAATCAGAGCTACTCAGCTCACCGCAACACAAAGAACCATGGGATACGCCCCCAGAAGTCCTAATGACAAATACAAGAAAGTGTAGCAACAATGAGCACACAGCAACAAGGA
The DNA here is from genome assembly GCF_013100865.1 of Trachemys scripta elegans. Classification (NCBI taxonomy): domain Eukaryota; kingdom Metazoa; phylum Chordata; order Testudines; family Emydidae; genus Trachemys; species Trachemys scripta. The sequence continues at coordinate 30,900,922 of NC_048304.1, forward strand.
TAGGGCTTTGCAGTGGCTGCTCACACCAGGGATAGTTTAATGCAGGTGTTCAGAGCTAGAGGTCAATCACCCATGCTAACTGCAGTGAACATATACTCTAGTCTATGAATCTCAAGTAACTCCTCCCTCCCTTTTGGCATTTACACCTAATACATATACTCCACATCAGCTCCAAGATCCATCCTTCCATCCCCACAGCTGGATCTCTTGGTCAAGCCCTGATGTCCGGTCTCAACTATTGCAGAAACCGACACTCATCACCCCTCGCCAGCCAATACAAAGAGGCAGCTGCTAAAGCCATCTCCCTTGTCTGTCAATTTGGTCACATCACTCTCCTCACTGAATCCCTCCACTGGCTTTTGTTACAGTAACCCCAGCACTTAGCTCATAAATAGCACTTTTCATCAATGCATCTCAAAGTGTTTTACAAGGGAGGCAAGAACCATTATCCCCATTTTACAGATGAGAGAAGTGACTTGCTCAAAGTCAACAAGCAGGCCAGTGACAGAGCCAGGAACAGAAGTCATGTTTCCCGAGTCCCAGACCAGCGCTCTATCCACTAGGCCACATTGGATCCCTTGGTACTTGGTCACCTCCTTTAAGGTTTATGTAACTTAGCCCTTCCCTAGTTGAGATTCACATCCCCCTCCACCTGCCAACATTCCTACCCTTATGTGCCCCACAGAGTCATCTCTGTGCCCTCTAAGCGTGGATATGTTCTGGAATGTTGAGCCATAAGGGCTAAACCCCCTTCATTATAGTGGATCTTCATGATACATATATAAAATTCCCTTCTTTTGTTCCCCTTCCCACACCTTTATCAGCCCTTAGACTCTGAGTGACTCTAACAGGGACTGACCACTCTTGTATGTCAGAAAGTACTTAGACTAGTGGTAGTCAATAGGCAGACCGCGGTCCAAATCCAGACTGCCAGATGCTTTTGAACAGACCTGAAAATCTTTTTATTTACTTATTATCATTACTTTTTCTTTTTATATAATTATTTCCTCCGGAGTCTGGACCTTGACGATACCGTGACAAAAAATAATTGACTACCCCCGACTTAGACTGTGGACAGTATCACAAAGAACGAGAATTTTATACCCTCACTATCACCTCTCCAAACTATACACACTAATGTTAAGTATTACTGAGCAAAGATTTGGTTCTACAGCCAGAAACGCACGAGTCCCATTCAAACTAGCGTCATACAGGACAGCACATTTCCCCATGGCAAAGAACAGTGAGAGCTTATGTAGCAGTTTAATCTTCAAAGTGCTTTACAATCATTAACTAATTAAGCATGTAAGACTCCAGCAAGACAGGTAGATATAATCGCCCTTTTACAGATGGGGAGGCAAGGAATCGACTTCCTCAAGGCCACAGAGTGAATAAATCTGTGACAGAGCTGGGATTAGAATTCAGACCACTGGAGCTAAATCATGCAGGCAGACGATGAATAAAGAATACAAGGCGGATTCTAGAACACTTTGTAATTATACAGTACTTCCAAAGAGGATCTTCAAATTGCTTAAAAGTTCCTCCCTTTTTAGGTTAGTTTACCACCATTTTACAGAGTGGTGGACTGAAATTAATTTAGGTTTCTTCCTTTCTCTTCTCAAACCAAAGATGAAACAGACAATCCTTGGTAGAGCCAGGAACATGAGCCAGGAGTCCTGACTCCCAGTCCCCAGCCTGGACCACTCGATAACACTCACAAGTAGCCAGAAGAAACAGCATGAGCTATGGATGTAGACTGCAGTGGTTCTCAAACTTTTGTACTAGTGGCCCCTTTCACACAGCAAGCCTCTGAGTGCGACCCCCCTCCCTTATAAATTAAAAACACTTTTTTATATATTTAACACCATTTTAAATGCTGGAGGCAAAGCAGAGTTTAGGGTCGAGGCTGACAGTTTGTGACTCCATGTAATAATCTCATGACCCCCTGAGGGGTCCCGACCCCCAGTTTGAGAACCCCTGATATACAGTTTCCTGTGAAATGCATTTCCAGCAAATTTTTAAAACGTGCAGTTAATTTACCTAGGGACGCCGTGGAGTCTCCATTACTTGAAGTCTTTAAATCAGGATTGGCTGTCTTTCTAAAAGCTATGCTCTAACTCAAACAAAAATTATGGGCTGGATGCAGGAATCATTGGGTGAGGTTCTATGGCCTGTGTTATGCAGGATGTCATATTAGGTTATCATAGTGATCCCTTCTGGCCTTTAAATCCATGACTTACCAGGGAAGCTGAAATTCACAAGACTCTAGGCAGGCCTTTACATTTTGATTTGGGACTTCAACCATCTGAGGTCTGGTCACTCAAAAGAACAAGTGCTCTTGAGAGCCTTCTATTCCTCTTCAGACACTCAGATGGTGCCAGGCAGGGTAAAGAGACAGGCTACAGAGAAGCTGTTGAGATAATCTCTGTCAGCTATAACAGGGAAGGGAGCTACTGAAAACATTTTGCAAATAAACCTACCTGGCTACAGGGAAGAGAAAGGCAATGTGCTTTTAGACCTTAAAATAGCAACAGTGTTCATTCTCAAACTTCCACTGGGGACTACAGCAGTAGCTACTCAGAGCAGCAGTTGTTCCCGAGACAGGAAAGGGGTTATTGCTATCAGAACACAAGTCTTTAGCCCAGCTGGTTTAACAAGTCAATTCAAAAATCTCTTCGTTAAAGACCCTGAACTATAGCCAACTACCTGGGTGAAATCAGCTCTTGTGGACATGGAGTTCACAGGAACCATTCTGCCCCATAGCAAGTATAGAACTGTGGAATGGGAACACAAGGGAAGCAATTGAAGCTCCAATGGTTGGAAACTAGGACAGGGCAGAGCACTGGAATATATATTTCAGAGATCGATCCCATCACTGGTATCTCAAGGTGGTGGAGGAGGGATATGGGTGATGTACTCTAATAGGGCTTTTCTGTCTCACCCAGTTAGGATTCCAAAATGGAATGGATGTGTGGCTTCAAACTCAGTGGAACTGGCTTTTTATTGTTAATCTGCAGAACAAACCCTTCTTACTCAATGCAGAGCTTCACTTATATGATCAGCAAGAACTCCATGGCCACAAGGATGAAGTTACAGCAGGTATGAGTACAAGGACCACTTGCAGGAAGGACCAGCACGAGGGGGAAATATGGGCCAGTGATTAAGGTACCAGCCTCGGACTTGTGAGACCTCAGTTCAAGTGCTCTGCTCGACCACAAACTTTGAGCATTGGCCTGCTAAACCCAGGGTTGTGAGTTCAATCCTTGAGGGGGCCACTTAGGGATCTGGGGCAAAATCAGTACTTGGTCCAGCTAGTGAAGGCAGGGTGCTGGACTCGATGACCTTTTAAGGTCCCTTCCAGTTCTAGGAGACAGGATATCTCCACTGCAGGGCTAATAGCACTGCACTGCCATTGTGAAGATAAATACAGTAAAGATGGTAAAGCACCGACATATTAAGGGGCCAGGTAAGTACCTGAGAGTGATTTTGGAGTTTCTTGGTTCAATGGTAGTTTCCAGGGCAAGTTGCTTTAGTTGTGAATTTCTAGTAATGCAGCCTCTTTTAGACACAGCCAGTCACTGTCTACAGAGCTCTGAAGCCAATGAGGCAAACCTGAACAGAAAGCTTCATAATGGTACCACACCATAAGGCACATCACACTAGCCCAATTGTCTATATTGCCCAAGCTAGAAACCCAGGCTCTCATTTCCACAGGAGCCTCAGTTAATTGCAAGTGCTCCAGCAATTTACAAGGGAACTACAGTTGTTGCATCTTCCCAGAGTAGCCTTATGACAGATAATAATACCCAGCTCTTATCTGCTGATGAAAAGCATTAGATCTCAAAGCACTTCACAAATTTGGGATGTATCATCATCCTCATTTTACAGCTGGGGAAACTGAGGCACAGAGAGGGGAAGGGATTTGCCCAAGGTCACCCTGCAGGCCAGGGGCAGAGCCAGGAAGAGGAGCCAGGTCTCCTGAGTCCTAGTCCAGTGCTCTACCCATACTACCTAATAAGACAGGAAGGACGATATTTTCCATTACATGACAGCGACGTCAGGAACAGTTCTCTTTTTCTGTATCCCTGTGCTTGCACCTCAAGCAGACTACCAACTGAATCTGTGCCTGTGTTTGGATAGATTTGTGAAGACCAAAGAAATTGCCAGACTGGATCATACCCAAGGTCCATCTATCCCAGGATCCTGTCTTCAACAGCAGCTAGCACCAGATGCTTCAGAGAAAGGTATGAGAACCAGACAGTGGGCAGATGTAGGTTAACTTGTCCCCCACATAGGTTTCATCCTAGTCGCAAACAAAGATTGAAACGTAAGGTTTAATATCCCTTAAACCAGAATTTTTTCCAATTAACTGTAACACCCTGGATATTCTTGAGATCCATTTAAATATCCAATCTCTTTTGGTACTGGCCTCAATGATGCCGTGTGACAGCAGAGACCAAGTCTCAAACTAATACTAAAGCCAAAAGAAGCAGGTGCTAATGGAAGCTTAAACCCATTTTGCTAGTGTTCAGGTTATTTCATTTCATAATTGCAGAAACGACTGTATGTTTGATCTTTTTCCTAGACACACAATCCAGGGGGCACGCGCACGCACACACAGAGCAGCCTTGGAAAGCAAACTGGGAAAGTAACAGAACATCCCATACAAATGACAGCCCCATTCTCAGAGCAAAGGAAGTTTAAGATGGATAATGTACAGGAGACGCTCACTAAACAAAAAGAGCCCCTGTAAACAGAATAGCCAGCCAATCAATTCAGGTAGATCAACTCAAAGTACATTTAGACATGACAGTTCCTTCCCTCGACACAGTTCAGCTATTGCACAACCTGGTGCTGTTTGCAAGTGTTTGGCTTCCTGATAAATATGAAATGCAGCACTCCAAAAACAGTGCCACTAATGCTTGGAAGTCCAGTTGCTTCAAAGACTGAGCTTTTGACCAAAAGCTTCTCATACCAAGCCAGTAGTTTTTCCTCTCTCTCAATTGTTAAAGTTATCAAGGGAAGAAGGCAGAATTCAAGGAAACACAGAGCTAAGGATCAGCCATGGGGGAAGTTCATGAAAACACAATGCCATTAGAGAAATGCTTTCCATGGGAACATCAGAATGACTAGCTTAATTTGCAATTCAAGGCACTTCCATTTAAGAAACACCTAGTCTTTTTTAGCTTCCATACAGCCAAACATGTACAACCCACCACCCCCACCTAACAAATGTATCCAGACATTTTGAGTTTCATTTTAGATTGAAAAATAAAAAAGGACAAGCAATGTGCTTATCTGACATTAATCAGAATCTGAGTCACAGATGAGGCGATATAGAGCAACTTTCTCAGCTTAGTGTAACCAGAAGGTTAACAGAAAGGATTGGGAGTCAGGACTCAGGACTCCTGGGTTCTATTCCCAGCTTTTTCCACTCACTTGCTACAATGATGTCTTCCAGTGTGAGGCTGTGGTAATTAGAGGGTTTGGGTGGTATTTCTGGTATGTTTGCTCCCTATACTTAGAATATGTTACTGCTCTTAATCTAAATCAAACAGTTTCAAACTTATTTTTAAATGGGGGGGGGGGTGGACCATACCATTTTTGTCTCAAGGGCATCACACAGATCTCCTTCCCAGTCTCAAATATTCCTGCAACGCTATGGCAACTGCTAACATGGAAGACTCATGTTAGGGGAATATTTAACATGCTCTTATCTTCTTTCAGCAAGAAGAGGGAGCTCCATGCAACACATGGATTTCTCACAGACTGCTAGTGGGCATGCCATGGGACACAGTGAGGAACCAGTGTTCTAAGCTAAGTCAAATGTAACTTGATATTACAGAGATAGAGAACTTATAAATGCTTGTCAGAATATTGTACAAGCCAGATAACATCTTTACGCTTTATCGTTTGCATTATAGTAGCACCCAGAGGGTGCAACTGAGATCAGAGGCCTATTGTGCTAAGTGCTGTGCAGACAGTGGGGAAACTGAGTCATGGAAATGACGCGACTTGCCTAGTGTCAAAGGGTTGGCAGAAAGGAAGGATGGTCCAGTGGTTATGGTGCTAGCCTGGGACCCAAGAGACCTGGGTTCAACTCCCTGTTCTGTTACTGACCTGCCCAAGGTCACACAGGGACTCTCAGTCTCTGTGCTTCAGCTCTCCATCTGTCAAATTAGGATACCATCTCCCTTATAGGAATGTTGTAAGAATAAGTACAGTCAAGACTGTGAGGTGCTCAGATACTATAAGCACCTTACAAAGCCAGCAATCAAACACAGATCTCCAGAGTCCCAGCCCACAAAGCAATCCTGTCTCTGCTTCAGTTCAGCCATCTGCAAAAGACTATAGTGGTACATCCCTTCCTCACAAGCAGGTCACGTGGCTTAACTAACTAGTGTCTGTAAAACAGAGACACGGCACTGGAGAAAGGCAGGGTATTTGTTAGGTGCTGCTCCCACGGTCTTCACCGTTGGCTTTATTTGTAGTCACTGCTGGTACAGGAAGTTCCCATCTACCAAGCACAAATCACCATTGAGCACCAACTAGTACAGGGACATCAGCTCTTACCAAGACCAGCCTAACCGGTTGAGCAAGCATTACCCTACTCTTTAGCCTCCAAGTAGGGAGGAAAGGGTGATTTAATAGCCCAGAAAAAAGCTCTGCAGCTGGGACTCCCCCACCCCCCACTACCACCATCATGTGACTGTTAAGTAACAGGATGATATTTTACCCATTACACTTCTTCATAAAACAAGGAAACAGAACAGACAGTTGGGGTTCATAAGGAAGTTTCATTTGTTTCTGTCCCCAGGAATTTATCACATGAAATGTCAGGGATAATAAGGGGAGAGAAAAAATAGCAATACTGTATTAGAAAACTGCCAGCAGAAGAAAGACATCTGCAGATATAGCTCCCAGCAGGAATTAAGAAACCCAGGACTGGAAGAGACAGTAGGAAAAATATCAGTTTTGCTTGATACATGTAGTAGGCAGTGTGTCTAACAGTTAGCTCAAGACTCCTGGGTTCTATGCCTCACTCGGCTACTGACTCTTTGGCTGTCTCTTAGGCGGTGTCTACACTAGACTACTGGTATAGTTTAGTGTGGGTACAATTATATCACCATAAAGATGCCTTATTCCCCTTCCAGTATAGGAAAAGCTATAACAGTAGAAGGCATCTTTATACCAGTATAACCCACATTAGCATTTGCACCATTTTAACGATCAGAAAAAAAGTTACACCACTAAGGGTATGTCTACACCGTCCACGTTACAGTGCGGCAGTGCTATGACATGGGCATTGTAGACACATTATTGCCAGGGAAGAGCTCTCCCAGCAATTAAAAAAAAAAAAAAAAAAAAACACACACCCCAAACTGCGCTCCTGGCGATAAAGCACTGTCTATACTGGCACTTTTCAGTGCTAAAACTTTTGTCACACGGTGTGTGTGTGTGTGTGTGTGTGTGTTTTCACACCTCTGAACTACTACAGTTTTAGCGCTGAAAATGACAGTGTAGACACAGCCTACCTAACAGTAAGTGCAAGCTCTTTGGAGTAGAGCCCTGCGCGGATACAAAATGTGTGAGCACATCGATCTGCAAACATAATCTGCAGATATCCCCAGATATAAAACGGATATCCATAGATTTGCAGGGCTCTACTTTGGGGCAAGAGCCCGTCTTCCTACATGACGGTGAAGCACCTACCATGCCTTGGGGCCATGCATCAATAGGAGTCTGGGCTGCAGTTAACTTCACAATTTACGCTCACCTCACACCATGGGAAATCACCATAGCTTGGATCTCCTAACAAAGAAAAAAACAGCAACTACACACACACTGCATCAGCACGCCTTAGAATCCAAACACTGCCGCCTTTGCTGGGAAGTAGCAGTTAGGCCAGTGTTTCTCAACCTGGGGGGTCGAGAGACAGGTTTAGGAAGGGTTACAAGCAGGGCTGGCATTAAGGGGTAGAAAGCAGGGCAATTGCCTGGGGCCCCCTGTCAAAGGGGGCCCCACAAAGCTAATTTACATGTTTCAGCATGGGGCTGAAGCCCAAAGCTCAGAGCTTACGGTGTGTGGGGGGGTATAGTCACAATTTTTTCTAGCAGGAAGTAATGATCTATTTTTTCCCTTTTTCTTTTTAAATCCAAAGGGAGTCACCAGCATAAAAAGGTTGAGAAACACTGAGTTAGGCCTTCCCACTCATGAGAACCAGGCAGTACCAATTACAGTATTTCCACTTAGCTCATCATCAGTCTCACAGTGGCGTTTTGGTCTGTTGGGTTTTAATACCTCCTTGCAGCTAATATAATCCTGAAAGTTGGACTTCCCCAGTTGGGAAGCCAACCTGAAGAATAAAACTTAAGGCAGAGAGAAGTGGGAAGTACATCACATAGGGAGGTTGCTCTGGGTCTCAGAAGCTGGACTTCTGCTCCAGTTGAGACCTCTGCTCTCAGCTACGCTGCACCATTCTGCACCATTAGCATGTGGCAAAAAGTGCAGAAGGAACATTTTTAAGCTGTAAAAACAACACGGATAGGGCCAGAGGTCCTCATTCAAAAAACAGGCAATAAAAGCCAAAGATTTCACAATTTTCTGCATCCGCCACACTATGCAGCTATATATTTTAAAATATTGTTAATTCCAACCGATGTAGGTATACGTGTAAGATGCACTTCCTGGGAGATTACTGAAATCCCTGCAATAGGGAGGCATTCTCTGTCAGTGGGTGCATTGGGAGGGTTAAGAGATGCATACGATTTCACAAAGTAGGATGTGAAAACAGCCTGGTCAAACAAGGTAATACAGTGCAACCCCTGTTTATCTGAAATGTTTCTGGGACAGCAAAAGCATTTGGATAATTGAGAGAGTTAGCCAATTCATGTGGAGGGTGAGGGTGGACAGAGACCCTGAGAAAAGGGAGTTTTGTGTTAGAGGAAACAGTGTAATACTGAGCTGTACATGTAGAAATGTTTACTTCGAGGACGAAATAGACGTCAGTTTTGATGGTCCAGACGCCTGAAATACTCATCCACAATGTTCTAGATAACAGAAATTACAACACTTCCTGTTTTTAACCTCAAAATAGTTGACTCTACCTTGAAAGCAAGAGGCGCTCAAGCTAAATTTTCCACCTAAAACAGTTTTTCAGATAAGGCCCACCTCAGTTTTGATCACAAAAAGCCACCATCACACAACAAAGTGAACTTCGGCAAAGCGTTGCTCTTCAGTTTAGATGATCAGTTTAGGATGGCTTATAGTTCTCTGCTCAAGAGAAACCAAGGGTGGAAATGGTACAAGTCGTGGAGGTCAGGATTTAGCTGAGTTGGCAGAGCTGCATGGAAAAGGATTCCATACAAACCCCCTACCCTGCGCTCTGATGCTGTTATCTTCTTAAAAGCACAAGAGGACTCCAAAGTGAAAAAGCAGCAAGAGATGGAGATACACTATAGTTTGCCTTCCTTGGTTTCAGTTCTCTGACACATCTCCACAACTCCCTCTTAACACTGCCAGAGATAAATTCTTATTTTATTGATAATTCAGATTACTGCCAACTCTCCAGTCTTCCAGTTTTAACGGAAGCAGATAACTGAAATCTTGGCTCTGAATTGTGTTCTGCTTTTGCCTTTCTTTATTATGCACCACAATAGTCTACTTGCAACCCCCCCCCCCCACCCCAAAAGAAAACAGGGAAGGACATAGCTAAAGAAGCCTAGATAATTGAGAGCCAGTCCAAAGTGTCAGAGTCAGAGATCTGAATTCTCATTATCCAGCCATACACACAGGGATAAGGGAAGCAGAAGCTTTATTTTTATGCTTCAGCAATTTAAAGTTGAGGCAGCTGAAGAGAGATCATGGAAACAGCTTTAGATCAATCATGCTTAAATGTCAGCCAAATTTAGTTATTTTGAAGAAATTGTTAAGAACACAAAATGAATGAATGTTATGAGACCAGTTAATAGAAACAGAGGGAGCCTCTCCCCATTTTGAAGTCGCATGCCTGCTCATTTAAAGGCACCTACGAAGAAAAGTCTATTAATTCTAAGGAGCACGAGGGAACGCAGTGAGACCATGTCCAACTTCATCCCTGTTGTAACTCCACTGACATAAGGCATGGATTAGTAGTCAAAGGGTTCAGCTAGGGCCCTCTTGACCACACGATGCACAAATGTATGTACAGTACACAATTCCACACCTCCCTGTGCTTCATTAGCAGGGAGGACACAACCGCATAGTGGTCTCTGGACTGGGAGGGAAGCCCATTTTTTAAATACCCTTTTTTTTTTGGACAAGGATAAGGGGAAGATTAAGTAGCACATGGCTGCTACAGTGCATCCACCATTAAGAATGAATCAGACTTCATGGAACGAAGGCTGTTATTAGAACAGAAGTCCAAGACCTTTCAGACTGCCCGGTCACCCCCTTGCCAGGCCTATCTAATACAGCACGTGTGTGCAGGTAGTTATCCTACCCATTAAATCAGTTAGCAAGTCACACAGGGTATTGTCCTGCAATGATTCTCAGCACCCCACCTCTCCCTTAATGAATCACGTTCAAACAGATCCTCTCCTTGTTTACAAAAAAAAAGAGAGAGTCAGGTATAACACAAAGCAATGAATAATTACCCTCTGCTATTATACAACCTGCCTCAACTGTACTCTTGAAAGAATACTCTTTACAAATAAGGTCAAAAACCACCTTTTGATTCCCCCTTATGCAATTAAACAGAACACTTCAACGGATCCTGGCTGCACAGCCAGACCCTTCTTTTCTCCACAAATCAACTCCAAAAAAAAAAAAAAAAAATCACTGATTGTGGGAAGCTCCCATCTACAGCAGGTCTCAACTCACAAAGACCAGAGAGAGAAAAAAAAAGAGGTTAGATTGGTGCATTCTTATGAGCTGTTTCCTAAATTCAGCTTGGGGAGGCAATTTGCTCACTAGTTGTCACCTCTCACAAACACACCCCTGAAAGAGCAAACCACCACCACCTCACAAAGCATCTTGAGCTGCATCAAATGAATGAGGCACTTGAGACAGAGGTAACCCCTTGGGTCTGAGCCCTAATAAGGGCATAGGGAGATACTCAGTGAGCATGGAAGTGGGATCTTCCATCCCTGAGAAACCCAAGGAAGGACTAGATGTGATATGGAACAGCAGAGAAGGCAAGGAGATTCAGAGCAGGGGGCCATTTCCCTTGCCCGGTCAAAGCCCCCATCATTCATCATGGATTGATGAGGCAATTAATCTGTGGGAGAGGAAGAAGAGATGGAAATGCTCCCTGCTCCAAACTGCTCATACACACCATAGGGGATGGATCAATCCACAGCCCTCTCCTTCCCTTTTCAGGGAGATTGTGTTGAGGGTGGGACATTAAGGGGGCACAGAGCCACTCCTGCATCATCACTCATTGGCCTTTGGATATAAGAACTAGAGAGAGAGCTCTCTCATTCCTGCAGCATGCCTCTCTTTCACCATGGGAGCATTACAGGGTTCTACAAGTGTCCCTGCACCCACTCTAGGGTGGGGGGGATTAGGAAGATACACAGGGGTCTACAGATCTGTGCACAGAGCAGACCTATAGTAGTCTCTCCCTTACCAGTCTCCATACCTCATTCACCAGGGACAGCAGCTAGTGATGAAGTACTGGGGTCATGGGTACACATACAGGGGTTATCTCTGACCTGCACCACCTCCCTTCCGTTCTGTTCACCATGGAACAGTAGAGTATGGGAGACATCTATGGAGCTCCTGGGTGGTGGATATTTAGGCACATGTAGGAGATTCTGTACGAGTCCCCTGTCTTCCTGCTCCACATCCCCCAGCACAGGGAGGGAGGGGGAGGGGGGCAGGTGGATACGTAAGGACCCAAGAAGGGTGCATATCGATCTATGGAGAAGAGTCAGGCTCCCACCCCTCACTTTAACATAGGAAGCATGGGGCAGAGATCTATAGGAGACGGCGTATTACCCACTCCATAGCACTGCTTGCTCTATGTACCCCATACGGTGCAGAGAACCCCTCTCCTGCCCCCCAGCATGCCCTCCCCTCAGTAAAACATGGAATCCCGCCCGGCCGCCCTCCCGTGGGGTAGGAGCCCCCCAGCCCCCTACCTGCTCCGTGTCTCTCTCATTCACGGTGGGGAGGGGGCTCCGGCCGCTGCTCGACATCTTGCCCCCCCCCTTGGCCAGCGGCTCCTGGGGCTCCGGCAGTTCCTGGGACTCAGGCCGGGGCTCTCCTCACACCGCTGGGGGGCGGCCAAGCCACCACCATGGGGGAGCCCCAGGGGGAAGGGGGGACTCAGGGAGCCGGAGGGCGCCGGGGCTCGGACATGGGTCTCCGCCGGGCCGCGGTGAGGGAAGCCCGGCCCGATGGCTCAGGCGAACCCGGGGATGAAGCGCAGGGACCAGGCCGCGCCGCCGGCAACCGGGCGTGCGCGTAGGCGAAGGATGTGCGGAGCCGGGGCTAAGGAGATCCGGAGGCCGAATGCCCCCGGCCAAGCCGCCTTCTCCGCCCCGAGATCCGGCTCCCCTCAGCGCATCTCACACTCACACAGCAGCAGCTCCCAACATGGCCGCCACCGCCGGCCTTCGGCCATTTCCGCCCCCGTCCGGAAACATCCGAGTCACCCGCCAGAGCCAGTTTCCGCCGGTTCCGGAAACACCAGCCCCCTTGCAACCTGCCGCCTCCTCACGGAAACACTCGACTCGCCCTCCCTCACCATCGCCAGCTCCCGCCTCCTTCCGGAAATAACCGAGACGGCGGGCGCAGCCCCTTTCACGGTCGGTCATTTCCGCCTCCTTCCGGAGAAACCCGAAGTTCAACTTCAGGGCAGCGATCGGACATTTCCGGACGATCGCCCGAGAGTACCCGAAGGCTGAAGATCGGCCGTTTCCGGAAAACTTCCCGCCCCCCCGATGCACCCCACGGCAATTTCCGGAAATCAACGAAAATAGCCGAAAAAGCTTCGGTTCTTTCCGCCTTCCCAAGGCGAGTAGTAACCGAGCCCGGGGACGAAAGCAGGCGGAGCCGCCCAGCTTCGGCTATTCCCGCCACTTTCCGTAAATAGGGTCTGAGTTTGCATCTGAAGGGGGTTATTTTCTCGTGAGGAGGAGGGTAGCGGGACGGGGGGGGGGGGGGGGGGGAGAATAAATCACCTGTCCAGGCAACTGGGCGTGCAAATGTGTACACATGGATGCACACCTGGTCGTGCAAACATGCACAAGCGTGCATGCACACCTGGGCACATATACCCACAAGTGCATCTACACAGGCACACATGGTAGGGCTGCAAGCACACACCTCCAAACGCCAGTGCCCAGCCATAGATGTGCATGCATTTCATAGACTCATAGAACTGGAAGGGACCTCGAGAGGTCATCTAGCCCAGTCCCCTGCACTCAGGGCAGTAGTAAGTATGTGACAGGTGTTTGTCCAACCTGCTCTTAAAAATCCCCAATGATGGAGATTCCACAACCTCCCTAGGCAATTTATTCCAGTGCTTAACCAGTGCTTTGCACCCCCATCTAAACCTGCGCCCCCTGGAGACACAAGACCCACCTGCACACACTCCCTCCCGGCCCCATGCACACCCGTGCGTCTCTTCCCTCACGCACCTACAACCAGCCCTCATGGAAACACAGGGTCCCCTTCCCCTCCCAGTGTCCTCCCTCCGTGCGTGGGGGCGCTGGTGCTAACCCCCCCCCCCCCCCCCCCCCCCCCCGCCCCCCCCCCCCGGGGGGGGGGCCGGTGGTCCCCCCCCCCCCCCCCCCCGCCGCCGCGCACGGCGCCGATCGGAAGACTTATTTTCCCATATGCTCAGACCCCGCCTTCTCTGCTACTGCTGCTAGAGTCTCATTACCCAGCTACATGGGCTAGTACAACAACTATCGCTTCGGACTGAAGTGCGCCAGCAGCGGCACCTGCTGGTCAGAGGTCGACCTGCAGTTGGTGGTCCAGCAGCTCATGGCCAGGAGCAAAGGCTGATGCGCTCCGGATGACGCTGGCGCTTGGGGGCGCTCAGAACCCCACTCAGCGTCCTCGAGATGCGATGGGAGCAGGGTGCTGTCAACGACGTCCAGCGCCCCAGTTAGCCCACGAGCACGAGGAATTCGTTGGGGGGGGGGGAGGTGAGCACACACACGCCCTCGCATGACCTGCACACAGCCACAGCTGCATGCACACACACACACACAGTTGCATACATACACATGCACATCTGTGCAAACACACATCTGCTTGCACGGCTATGTGTATGCCCACAGACACTCCTACCCTGAGTCACAGCTGCCTACACACACCTGTGCATCTTGACATGCAAACACATCCACACGATGGCCCAGTTGCATGCACACATTCACACCTACATGCACACACTTGTGCAACATCCCTTCACCCACACACACTCTAGAGCAGCGGTTCTCAAACTGTAGGTCACGATTCCATTTGAATAGGGTCGCCAGAGCTAGCTTAGACTTGCTGGGGCCCAGGTCCGAAGCCAAAACCCAAGCCCCACCACCCGAGGCTGAAGCCGAAGCCTGAGGGTTTCAGCGCTGTGTGATGGGACTCAGGTTACAGGCCCCCCTCTACACCCCAACCCCAGGGCTTCAGCTTTGCGCCCTCCCTACCCCACCCCCTCCTGCCACCCAGATCAGTGGGGCTTAGAGGGCTCAGGCTTCAGTTCCCCCTCCTGGGGCATGTCATAATTTTTATTGTCAGAAGGAGGTCGCAGTGCAATTAAGTTTGAGAACCCCTGCACTAGAGAATGCTCATATACCGCTTGGCCAACATTAGCACAATCAGCATAGACTAGCTGATGCTTGCATTTGTGGATCATTCCAAAATTTGGGTCTCTGTTGGTCTCCCAAACTAAATACCCTGTAAAGAGGGTTGAGATTCCAACCAGAGTGCTAGTGCATAGGGAGCTAACAAGGAAGCAAGTTGAGCTCTTAGTGGGGTGCAGCACCAGGTGCATTATTGAAACTGTTGTGTTCAAAACACACCATGACACATTCCACACTGCAGCAGAGCTACACGCTGACTCTCTGCTTAGCAGCTTGGCACACAGCAGCTAATCAGCAATGGGGGATTCCTGTCTGGGGCCAGCTCCCCGGGGATCCCTACCCAGATTTAATGGGTAACACACCAAGCAAAATTTCCAACCTGCCAGTTGAGGGCCCCAGCATGAACAGAGCTTCATGTCACACCTGAATGTCAGCCCAGAATCACACAGAGTGGGGAACTATTCTATGCAGCTTTATTGTTGTTCTGTGTATCTCAGGATCGTGTGGACCAAAATCAGGGTCCCCATTGTGCCAGAGGCTGCATAGACCCCCAACTGAAATCACAGCCCCATAGTAAAGGCAGCCTGGGCTTAAAATCTAAACAGACAAAGGTTGGGAGGAGTTATGTAGGCCCAAAGAGGGGAGGGCCCTTGCTTGAGGTTAGTGTCAGAGCAGGGAACAGAACCCAAGCACCCTGAGTCCCAGTCTGGTACTCTACCCTCTGGGACACACTATTCTCCATGGCTGTAATTTGCAAGCCTATAGGCAAAAGGACACAGTCACAGCCAGGGCTTGGACCCAAGAGTCCTAGCTCCCAGCAGCCCATGTTTAATTGCAGCTAGGGCTCATTGAGACAGACTGACCTGCTTGGAAGGGGGTTACATTGGCTTTCTGCTCCTCTCCCAAACTCCTGAGTCCTGGGGCTGGTGCCAGGTACAAGGAATGCCGGATAGCAGCCAGCTGGGTGCATGGGGTGGTGCAGAAAATTATCTCCCCCCATCCCTCTGCAGCTTCCAAGGCAGCGGGGAATATGCGATATGGGGGCAGGAGACTACTCCACTCACCCTGCCAGCAGGGGGCAGTGTTGCTCTCCACTAGCAACACCTGCCAAGATTTTAAGGGAACTGGGGAAATGCAGGTCACAAAGGCACCAGTCCCTGTTTACTGGAGGATCAGTTGCAGGATGGCCAGCCAATGGCAAGCAGTGCCCACTGGCTCTATGCCCACCTGACATGTTGGGGCTTGCTCGGGAACAAGGGGCAGGGCTCAGGAGTGACTGGAGTGGGTGATTTATGGCGGTGCAGCAGAGAGAATTGTCCCTGTGCAGAGACGCTGTCCCGATCTATGCCCCACTGCTGCTGCAGGGCATGGAACACACAGCCGCCTGCCATTCCTGTTCACATGAGTGGGGTGCCCCATATAGCTGGGGGCACAGTTTCCCAGGCACCCTCTAACCAGTCAGTTGGCAACAGCAGTTCTTACTAGCAACTGGAGCCTGGAGTGGGGGACAGGGGACAGGTTAGGGGAGAAAAGAGGCACGGGTTGCCTTGGAGGGGGCGCATTGGTGCCCGGGTCCATGGCAGTGCCCAGAGGAAGCGACGCAGCATTCTCCAGTGGCTCCGACACTGGCCCAGGAGACTAGGCTGTGGGAGGGGTGTGGGGTCTAGTGAGTTTGAGCAGGGAGGATGCAGGGCCTGACACAAAGGGGCCTCAGCCTTGGGGCAGGGGGGGTCTGTGTGGCGGTACAGTAACACAGGTGCCAAGTAGCAGAACCATGGCTGATTGAGGAAGGTGGGGAGATTTCTGTGCCAGAGACTGGAGGGTTGAACTAAAAACTCAGTCAGGTGTCAGCAAACAGCATGTGTGTGACTGGCAGGCTGGGCCCAGCAAGGCTGGACTGGAAATGCAAAGGAGGATAATGGAGTGGGGGAAGCTGACCACAGGTAAGGGGTGCAGCAGAAGGAAGCCTAAAGGTGGGGGGGGGCAGCAGAAAGCTGCCCACAGGATGGGGAAGACATCAGAAGGCAGCCCGCAGGAGGAGGGGGGAACACCTAGAGGGGAGCACAAGGCATTTAATGGGCTAGCTGCCAATTGGGGGAAGCAGAAGGCAGCACATAGTCTTGGGGGCAGCAAAAGACAGCCCGCAGCTGGGGGGGAGGAGTGGAAGGGAACCCACAGGCTGGGGGGAGAGTGGAGGGCAGCAGAAGGCAGCCCACAGGCTGTGGTGAGGAGAGGGGAGCGGAAGGGAGCTCGGAGGGTGGGAGGAGAGTGGAGGGCAGCAGAAGGCAGCCCACAGGCTGTGGTGAGGAGAGGGGAGTGGAAGGGAGCTCGGAAGATGGGAGGAGAGTGGAGGTCAGCAGAAGGCAGCCCACAGGCTGTGGTGAGGAGTGGAAGGGAACCTGCAGGCTGGGAGGAGACTGGAGGGCAGCAGAAGGCAGCCGGCAGACTGGGGGGAGGAGAGGGGAGTGTAAGGGAGCTCGGAGGGTGAGGGGCAGCAGAAGGGAACCTACAGGCTGGGGTGAGGAGGGGGGAGTGTAAGGGAACCTGCGGGCTGTGGGGAGGTGGGGGGCTGTGGGTCAGGATCCCCCCCCCAGCTCTGCCTTAGAGTAGGAGTTTCTACCTATAAAGCCCCATGGAGGGCAGGAGGGAGGTGCTGGGGGGGCCAGGTACATGATCAGGTGAGGAAGGCAGGGAGCTACTCTGCCATTAACCCTTCACTGTCTTGTCCCCATCACCCAGCAACCCCCTGGCTGCTGGACTGAGTGCCTGGGTTGCGGGGGGAGGGGAGGGGAGGGGAAAGGGAGGGAGCTGGGACTCAGCTCTCCCAGCTGCAGAGGGGAGTCCTGAGCACCAGCAGTGGAGGGGCGGGGGGCTCTGCAGGGACTATGGGGAGGAGCCATGCCCCCAGTGGAGAACCAGAGCAAATCAATGGCTAAAGCCAAGGCAGGAGCAAGACACCCCACCACCAGCTGGGGGTCATTAGAGGCACCACACACATTTTCTCTCCAACTACATCTGAGCCCTCCAGTTCTGTGCCCCCCAGACTCCCCACACTCCTGTGTCCCTAGACCACTTTCCTCTGAGCCTCTTAACCCCCCAGTACCTCTGCATCCCAAGCCCCTCTACCTCCCAAGGAGGTGGGGGATGCATCCCCTGGGTCCAAGAGGGAGCTGTGGCCAAGGGCACGATGCCCATCATACACATAGCTGCTTGGAGATACGAGGTGGGTCAGGCTGAGGAACCCCGTAGCACTCACAAGGGGTGCTGCTTCCAACAACAGGACTTGTTTAACACCAGGGGGAAGCTGCAGAGTTGAGGGGAAGGAAGGGACCCCCAAGACAGAGGGTACCCTAAAGCAGGTCACACTGAGACACAGGGGTTCCAGGGATCTGTGTTCCTTCTGCCCCCCCAGCAGGACTTTCTCACTCAACCCCCTGGAACCTCGGGAGCATTACTGGGGGGCTGCTACTCACCCTGCTGCACTGTAGGTAGGGGCATCCCCAGGCCCAAGTGTATTCTAGGTAGACTCCCAGGGCTGCCTCCAGGCCCTGTTGCATTATGATTCATAGGGATACCCCCAGGGCTGCTCCTGGGCCCCATTTCATTATAGCTAGAGGCATCCTCAGGCCACACATGGGACCCATTGCATTATGGGTAGAGGCACCCCAGGGCTGTTCATAAGCCCCAGTGCATTATGGACAGGGATAACCCCCATAACTGCTCACACACCAATTGTATTATGGATGGGGCACCCCACAGAACATCTCCCAGGCCCTAATGTATTATGGGCAGAGGTACCCCCACAAGGCTGTTCCCAGCCCTGTTGAATTATGGGTGGGGGCACCCCCTAGGGATGCTTCCAGGTCCCATTGCGTTGTAAAGGATTCACAGGGAGTGTAGCAAGATAAAAAGGGCCCATAATCCCCCTGCCCACTGGGTCGCAGAACTGGCAGGATGTCACCTGTGAATGGGAATCCTCTCCCCTTGGCATGGAAACACACCCACAGCAGAGGGAACGCAGTGCCATCTCCTAGCCAGCAGGGGGCATCCCCCCAGATGACAGGGGACATCGCCCCAGATGACAGGGGTCAAAACAAGATTAAAGAGTCAAGGAGGGGTAGGAACAGGCCATGAGTTACTGCCTACGAGAGGGCCCTACCCCCACTGCAGAGAACTCCATTGGCCCTGGGTGGGACAAAGAGAAGCCCCAGCCCACCCACCACAAACAGAATAAGACCCCCCAAAAATACAACCCCTCCAGGAGACACAGACAGAATTATGGATATGCACTCCACAACTTACCCTAAAGAGGGCATGACTGAGATGGGCTGGGATTTAAGGGCATCGGGTGGGGTGGGAGGTGGGCTGGCATAGCCAGGTGGGGGAATTATGGTTTTCAGTCTCACTCTTCCCTCTGTGATTCCACCCCAAGTCCCAGCCTCCCTGTTCACATGCTCACTGGGCACAAGCTACAGGAGAGATGATTGGATGCAGTGATACACTGAATTGCATCCGTGCAATACGTGAGGATGCTGGGGCTGTGTGTTGCACAAGGGCAGCAATGCACAAGGGCACCACCAGGAGCATGCGAGATCCAGGCACCCGGTGCCCAAGGATGCACTGGGGGAGCAGATGGGAGGCCAGCCTCTCCCACCTTCTTGGCTTGAGTAAGAGGCAATTCCCCCCCCTCCGAGAACACCCCCTCTCTCCACCCACCTGCTTTTGTCTGCCCCCTCAATCCCAGAGCCTTCAAGGCAGGGGGCCCTGATCCACCTCCATCGACCTGCAGACTTCCCCATCCCCCCTTAATTAGGGACGAGCGCTGCTCCTCTTTCCCAGTGCAATTCCTGCCCCCCCCAACATAGGGAAACTCCACAGCCCTCCACCCCCAGACCTCTAGAGCAGGGACCTGCAGTACAGTACATCCTTCTCCCAGTGCATCCCCCCGCCCCCCGCAGCCCCTTCCCCATGGAATCACACACACACTTGGTGCAGGGAATTCTGACCCCTCATCCCAACCCCTACAGCAAGGACTTGCAGTGAGCTCCCCTCCCAGAGCCATTTCTCCCCTCCCCCTGTAGTCCCACCAGTACAATCTCTCCTTCAACACTAACCCAGACCATGTAACTGTGGAGCACCACATGATCTTGGGAACCACGGAAGGATGGAGCTGGGCTGCATGCACCAGAGGGGGGTGTTGATGGGTGGGACCATGTATAGGATGGGGGGACATGCTGAGATACATGACAACATGCCTGTGATCTAATATGCATGGAGGATGTTGACATACACTGGGGATGTGTAACAGACATGAGCACATACATGGAGTTGCTAACATATATGACAACATGCATGGGAATTAACACGCATGGAGGATGCTAACATGAATGACAACATATATGAATTACGCTAACATGAATGGCAGGTGCTAATACATGTGACAGCATACATGAATATGCTATCACGGAGAGAGGGTGCTAACATATATGATAATATGCATGGGAACTAACGTATCTGGAGGATGTTAATATGCATAACAACATACATCAAGTATAACACGTATGGGAGACTAACATGCATGGAGCTGCTAACATTATGACCCAATGCTAATGTGCATGGATGCTAACATGAATGACCACATATATGGAATGGTAGCATGCATGACCATGTGCATGGGGGATACTAACATATCTGAGATTGCTAGTAGCCACAGCAACATGCATGGAGACAGTAATACACGTGGTGTTCTTCACATACATGACAGCAGGCCTGGGGGTGATAAGTCATACACTATGCAAGCAGCGGCGGCTCTATGTTTTTTGTCTCCCCAAGCACGGCAGTCAGGCGGCCTTCGATGGCATGCCTGCGGGCGGTCCACGGTCATGCGGATTCAGCGGCGTTTCTGTGGGTGATCTGCCGGTCCCGAACCCGCTGCCGAATTGCTGCCGAAACCGCGGGACTGGCGGACCTCCCGCAGGCACGCTGCCAAAGGCTGCCTGATTGCCGCCCTCACAGTGACCAGCAGGCCGCCCTCCGCGGCTTGCCGTCCCAGGCACGCGCTTGCTGCGCTGGTGCCTGGAGCCGCCCCTGTATGCAAGTATAGTCTTTCCCCCTTAGATCCATACCTATGCCATGGCTGAGATGCAGCCACCACTGGGGAGGCGTAGCACAGCAAGGGGAGTGGGATTCGGGTCAGGAACACCACGCTAGAATCTTCTCCTGCAAAGCATTCTGGATAATGACATATGTAAATTGTTAACCCTGATGTGCTCAGGGGGAGCTTTAGGCAGGTGGTCTCTGAGGCCAGGTGGGTATGCCCTAGTCAAATTAATAGGGTTATGCGATGGCAGGGGTTAAACCCTGTGTCCTGGCCTAACTCCAGTTTGGATCTTTCTATTGCCACCCACCTCCTTGATTCTTCCTCACTGTGTATCCTTAGGTGTTAAACAGTCCCCGTGACCCATCCCAGAGGCAGCTGCTTCTCAGCACCAGGCAAGGTGTCCCTGTATCAAAAGCCCTTAGCTCTGCCCCACAGGTGGCTGCATCTAAGTGCCTCCCCTTGTGTTGTTACTCTGAATCCCATCCCCTCCTGTGCTGCCTGCTTTAAATCCTGTAGCTGGCACATCCCAGGCTAATGGGCCTTCACAGGGAGTGGTGCTGATGGGTCCCCCGGGGGCAGGTCAGCTGATCACCACCCACACAGTGTCTGTCGATACCCATTAGAGGGCAGGGTGGCAGTAGCACTGTGTCCCAGCTGCATGGCAGCACCTGACTCAAGGCTGGCGTGGGGAGAGCTATCCAGCTGCATGCACCCTCTTCCTTGCATTGCAACCTCTGCAGACGCCAGCTACTGTCCGATCACCCTCCTGCCCCACCCTGTGTGCACATGCCCTGTCCATGTGCTTGAGAAGCAAAGATGCAAGGTAAGGAAGGGCTGTTAGCACCCACTGTGAGCTGGTGTGCACCTTGGCACCTGACATACCAGCTCCCTGCCCCCCCTGCAGGCACCCACCCTCAGATTCCCCCTGTGTGCTTGGTGCCAGCTGGATCATTTCCACTAAGGGTCAGGAAGGAAACTTCCACCAGCACACCTGCAGCACTGGCCTGTCAAACAGGTGCGTTATGGGGGTTGGAGAACCCTAGGTGGGCCCAATGGTCTGTTCCAGGGTGGAGGGGAGGGAGGGATACCAGCTGGATGGGCCCATTGGTCTGATCTGGGGTGGCAGGGAAAGTGAAGGATGCCAGTCTGGATAGGCCCATAAATCTGATCGGGAGTAGATGGGTCACCAATCTAGCTGTATCTACTCCCAGGGCAGGAGTGGATTAGAACCAGCGGAGGGCTGACCGGAAGGGAAGGTTATGAGAGCAGCACACCAGAGGTTGGGAGACAGCAGTGCTATGGGGGGCGAGGGGGATGCTGTCATGGAAGGGGAGGCAGCATTATCATGGGTAGGGTGCTGTGGGTGAGGGGGCAGTTGTGCCATGGGGGAGGCAGTGCTGTGATGGGGGGAGGCAGCGCTGTCACATGGGGAGGGGGACAATGCTCATGCTCTCAGCCTAGCGCAGGGGACAGTATCGATTTTTCTGCTGGGCCTGTTCTGGCTGCAAGGAGATCTGTGGCGTCAGAGATCGACCGGGTAGCGCGTGGGTGGGGCAAGTTGCTTGTCTCAGCAATCTCCCTCCATGTTTGGGGCAAGATGGGGGGAGGGGGGGAATCCAACAGATACCTGCAGGACTGACCCGTCCCCCTATCCTCCTCCCCAGGATTCCCTAAAATAGCACAACCCCTGCAGCATCCCAGTAGGCGCCCCCGCAGGGGCTCCCAGAAGATGCTGCCCCACCACCCCTGTCCGTCTAAGCTGATCCCCTGTATCACATTCCCTGCCCCCTAAGCCACCCAATTCCCTCATCCTTTGGCTGGATCAGAGCCAGCACCCCCTAGAAGGAAAAGACCCCGGATCCCAACTCCCACCCCCAAGTCACTGGTAACACAAGCTGTTCATAGTGTGAGTTAAATAACTGTTGGGTCGTTAAAAATAAGCTTTTACAGCCACTGTTGTCCCCAGTAACAAAGAAGAGCTTACAAGCAAGTTACACAGTGCACGTGAGAAAATAAGTGGGGAGACAAGGGGGCTGAGAGTCAGGACTCCTGGGTTCTGTTTTCAGCTCTGGGAGGGAATTGGAGTCTCACGGTTAGGAGAGGGGGGACTGTGTCTGCACGTTACTCTGCTCCAGCCTCGGAACCCAGGAGTCTTGACTCTAAACCCTTTCTCCCTCGCCCCGCCTTAACCCACTTAGACCCTACTCTGCTGGGAATAGAAATCCCGGAGTGCTGACTCCCATCCCCCCACTCTAACCCACTAGACCCCACTCTCCTCCCAGAGCTGGAGATAGAACCCAGGAGTCCCGACTCCCCAATGGCAGGAGAGACAATCTGATAGAAAGAGAGATAGAGACCCCAGACGTGTTATAATGGTTAGTTCCATTCTCCCCCCGCCCTTCCTGTTTAGCTGTGACAATGGAACAGTCCCAAGAGAATCCCCCTTCCCCCAGCCCACTGCAAAATTATGAAAGAGATTTACAACTCAGCACGGAGCAACCCATTCTGATTGGCTGATGATGACATCATTCCTGGGACCCCAGGAGTGGGATCTCTGTGGATGAGCCCAGCTGGGTAGTGCACAGTGGGTCTGGCCCTGCATCTCTAGGGAGCACCCCTACCACACACACACACACACACACACACACACACACTGCTGGGGCAGCCCAGACACTCAACCACACAGACCCAGCACAGGGCTATAGGGTTGGGGGATCAGCCTGGCCCAGGGTGAGGCTGCGTGTTTGATTGTACATGATACACGCTCACGTTTACATGCACACCCACCCAGCACACATGCACACAACTCATGCCCACACACCCACGTGCTTAAATGCACACACACCCTATACAAATATACACACATATTAGGGAAATCATTCTAACGCTAGGGCTAGGTCTGGAATAGGCTTCCAGGGGGTAAGATAGGTGGCAGGGATTCCACCCCTTTCCCCTCCCCATCCAAGCAATAGGCCTCATTCTGCTCTCCCTCCACCCAGGGACATGATTCTGGAGTCCTTGCAGCACTTCTAGATTTGCGCCTAACCACGGGATCTGGTCCTGGCTCTTTGAACCCAGCAAGGCATCCCAGCGGGCATATATAGTGCCTGGTTCGATGCTTTCCTCCTTGAAATCCCCGAGGAGCCAGAGCTAGGAAAGCCCATTTAGCTCATGGGCATGACAGGACTGTGCTCAACCCTGGTGACTCATAACTTTGGAAAGGCCCCATGGGAGGGTGCACTGGCTCCCACGCCAGCGCCAGCAGCAGGGGGAACGAGGATGCAAGGCAAGCAGTCCTGCAGCGTGACTGCTTCTGAATGAGGGATTCAAAGAGACAGAGCCCCCCCAATGCTGCTGCATGTCAGCTCTAGCAACGGGGCTAGTCTGGGTGGTCTAGGCTGTTGGATTCAGTATGGGAGCAGTTCTGGCTCCATGCTGGGTGCTGCCCCAGACAGATCGGAGCGGCAGGCAGGAGGTCCACCCTAGGGATTTGTGGGATGGGTCCAGAATAGTCTACCACACACACACACACGTGTGTACGTACGTATGTAAGTATAAATCAGTAGGCAATAAAGGAACACTACCTCGGGCTCTAGTTCCCATTGACTCCAGTGGAGCTGTTTACACCAGCTGGAGATCTGGCCTCTGATGTTGTGGTGCCTGAGTCACCCCCACCCCATGACCTCACCAACGAATGGGCAGGCTCCAGCTCAAGACGTTTCTCGTTGAGCCAGTTCCAGGCTGGGCATGTCCCTGCTCAGCTGTGTGTGTCACCCAGTGAGTAACATTCTATGCGGTCACCAGCCACACCTGTGTCAAAGTCCCCTCCCGAGATGCCAGTGGGAGGGAACCCACAGCATTCAAAACAAAGGCACTGAGATGCAAAGACAAAGCTGCCTGTACCAACCCTCCGGAGCATGCTCGGGGGCGGGGGAGCGTGGTATGGTGTTGGTGTGAGAGGCAGCGTGGACTGCAGGGCTTGGGATCGGTTGGTCGTGTACAGTGGGTGTGGCTTGCATGGATTTGGGATTCAGTGGAGGTAGAAAATTAGCATGATGTATTATCATGTGTTAATTCATTAACACATCTGTCACACATCTGCACTCTTACATGCTTAACACATACAGACAAATATGCACATATACATATCCTGTGCATGCATGCATGACCCCATGCTTGCCCCATGCACACGTGTGTATGCATGCAGACATGTGAATTCCTAGGCATATACATGTCTGTTGACACATGACACCACATGCACACACACCCGCTTGACATTTCTCCTTACTTCTCACCACATGTTCATTAAATACCTCCACTTGTCCAACACACAGATTCCCCCCATTCCTCTGCCTAGATTCACCTCCCCCCACATCTCTGCCTGTCCACACACAGAAACATGCTCTCACACACCAGGTTCAGAGCACAGAGAGCTCTTCTGGCAGAAGGCACCAGATGTGTGAGCACTGGAGACACGTCGGGGCTCACACACTAGGCCCACTGCACTCCACACTCCCGCTCAGCACGGCGGGGGTGGTGAGGGAGATTTGTTTTGAACCAATGGCTGTGAAGGGTTCAATACAAGAGCCAGGTCCAAAGCTGGGCTGGGTTTGGGGGGATATGACTCTGTTCTGTTTAATTTCTTGCTCACTTGATTCCTACCGTTCTTGGGAACCCCAGATATAAACAGCTCCTCCTGCTGCACTAATGCGTAGAGGGGATGGACAGACAGAGGGTTCCTAGCAGTGGAAGGACAGAGACACAAACAGACATTATGCTAATTTAGTGATTCCCTCCCAGGATCTCAAAGCACTTTGCAAAATTCATGTAAGCCACCCCGCCCCCACACACTTTGTAATGCAGCCTTTAGAGCACAGAACTCCTGAGTTCTCCTCCCAGCCCTGCTGCAGACACCCAGCATAACATTGAGCACAAGGCCCTTCCCTCTCACATTGCCTCAGTTTCCCCAGCTGTAAATCAGAGTGAGGGAAGGAGAGTGATAGTTATAAGATTGAAATAAAATGTGTTGCAATGGGAAGCGCTGCACTAAGGAAAAAGGTGGTGGTGAGAGGGGTGGACAGATAGATACCTGGATAGATGTGTATGGGATGGATGGCTAGCTGGATGTATATGGGGTGGATGGGTAGCTGGATAATAGGATGTGTATGGGCATTGATAGGTAGATAAATAGATGTGTGGGGGATGGATGGATGGAGATCTGGTTAGATGGATGTGCATGGGGATGAATGGATAAATAGATCGTCTTGGATGGATGGATGGATCTAGGGGATCTATGGGGTTAGGTAGATCGGTTGCTGTCTATGGGAGTGGACGGATGGATCTAGGTCTCTACGGGGTTAGGTAGATCGGTCGCTCTCTGTGAGAGTGGATGGATCTGGGTCTCTACAGGATTTGGTAAATCAGTTGCTCTCTGTGGGATGGATGGATCTGGGTCTCTATGGGTTAGGTAGATCAGTCGCTCTCTATGGGGGTGGATGGATCTGGGTCTCTATGGGGTTAGGTAGATCGGTCCGTGTGTTTCTCCAGCGCCCTCCCCCGTGGACAGACAAACACACAGACAGGGCCAAGGGGGTCTCCTTCCTTCCTTTCACAATGAAGCCAGCTTGGGTCACGTGCCCCTGTGCTTCACCATCCCGGAGATCCGGGCTCGCTCTCATTGGCTACAGATGATGTCACCCCCCCATAGCCCCTCCTCCTCCTCCTCTTCCTGCTCCCCCCCCATCAAAGCAAGGCTTCAACACCAGATAGTGGTGAGGGTGGGGGGAGTAAATAGACAACCCGGGGGGTGGAACCTGCCTGGGCATTGGGGGGACGCAGGGGCTGGCTTCCAAGGACCCCCCTAACCCTCTACTCACATGGGCATGAGCCACAGCGTAGGGATCTGATGCAGGTAAGAGGGTGGCTGGGTATCTTGTACCCCCTCACCCCTGGGGACATGGGGGGCTCTGATTGGCACTCAGTGGTGCTAGGGGGTTGGCACGGAGGCTGCCTCTCCCCGGGGGATTTGTTTTGGGAAGGGGAACGTTCTGGGCAAAGGGGGGGGGCAAACATCTGGCTGGCTCAAGGGGGCCGGGGTGCGAACATGCGGGGGAAGGGCGCAGCGCTTTGTGGGCAAGGGTGCAAAGATTTGGAGGTGGGGTAGAAGCGTGTGTGTGTGGAGAGAGAGAGGAGACCTCCCCGAAAGTGGTGACCCCCCAGCGTAGGGGTTCCTAGCATGGTAGCAGCTTGGGGGTGTATTGTAAAACAGCTGGTGGGGGGGCGCCCATCTGGAGCGGGGGCGCCGGGCGCTAATGAAGGAAGCTGGGGCAAGGGACCGGTTGGAGCCAGGGAAGGGTTAAGCTGTCAAAGGTGGTGACTGGCAGACAGAATGGCGTGGGGTGGGGGTGGGGGGATCCTGCTGTCTAAACGCGGGGGACACGGGGAGGAGGGGTGCGGGAGCGGGGACACCCAGCAGAGCGTGTGGTGGCTGGCAGCACGGCTTGTTACGGCAGAGCTTTGGGGCGCGTGGGAGGGGAAGGTTGGAGCCGCGATCATGGGTGACAGACGGGCTCCCACTCCGGGCAGGGAATGCCAGGCGGGGGCAGGATAGAGAATCGTGATGCCAGGACAGGTGATGCCAGGCTGGAGGGATGATGCCATGCTGGGGAGACGGGGGGGCAATTCCAGGCTGGAAGGGGTGATGCCATGTTGGAGACATGTGGGGGCAATGCCAGGCTGGAGGGGGTGATGCCATGTTGGAGAGACGGGGGGGCAATTCCAGGCTGGAAGGAGTGATGCCATATTGGAGAAATGGGGGCGCAATTCCAGGCTGGAAGGGATGATGCTATGTTGGAGAGACAGGGGGCAATGCCAGGCTGGAGGGATGATGCCATGTTGGAGAGACAGGGCAATGCCAGGCTGGAGGGAGTGATGCCATGTTGGAGAGACGGGGGCAATGCCAGGCTGGAGGGGACCAGAGGCAAAGCAAGATTGCAGGAGTGGGTGGCTGCAATGTCAGACTACGGGGGGGAGGATGGATGTGGGGTGATGGCAGGCTGGGGGGGACCATGGCAGACTGGGGAGATGGGGAGCAATGCCAGGCTGGGGGGATGGGTGGCAACGCCAGACTGGGGGTGCAGGACAAGTGTGATGTCAGGCCTTGGAGGGGTCTGAGTGGGATCCTGCAGCTGCAGGTGGTAACTGGGTTCATGGCTCAGCGCCATGGTGGGAGTGGGGGTATTGTCAGTCTGGCCGGCTGTGACCTTACCTTACAGGGAGCTGGGAGGCCCGTGGGACCTTGTGCCCACTCTGTGCTCAGAGCTGCAGTGACACAAGGGGTTATTTTTGGGTTGTGATACCATATTCAGGGGCTCAGGAGGGAAGTTACTGGTGGCACTCCTGGGGATGGCCAATGAGCTCCTGGTCTTTACACCCCCACCCCCACATGAGCCGTGTACATGAGCATGAAAATGACTGCTAGAGGAACATGCATGATTGCACTCACCTATGCTGTGACACACACACACACACACACACACACACACGCCCATGCTCAGGTATACAAAAATAGACACCCACCATAACCTGCAAAGCTTGCACAAACACACACAAAACACGCAAAGTGTGCACACACACCCTCACCAACCACAACACATGCTTACCACAACACACCCTCCACAACAAGCCAAAGCTTGCAAAGTGCACACACCCACCAGAATACACATTCACCACATCATGCACAAGTGCACAAACACAGACTTGCACAACTCAGCATGCCAAAGCTTGCACACAGATGCATCCTAGCATTGGTGCATGCTCACACCACAGCACGCAAAAAAAGTGCACATGCAACATACAAAAGCTTGCATAGGTACATATCCCACAGTGTACACTCCCTCCCCCGCATGATGTGCCCATGCAGCCCGCTCAGCATGCGTATACTCACACATGCCTGTCCTGACACACACAGACACCCAACCACCTCATGCTCCTGTTAATTACCCCCAATCTCTCCATCAGAGGCAGGCAGCTGCCCACTAAAGAGCCACATGCTCCCAGCACTGGGATTATTTCTCAGCTTGGAATGGGGCAAAATGTGGGAGAGGGTACACCCACCCTATGTGGGATGGGGGCTGTAGCTCTACTATGGGTGTGTGTGCAGGGAGATGGGAGGGGAGGGCTGGGGGTAAGCGAGTAGGAGTAGTGGCATGGGGACAGGAGCTGGAGGGGGGTCTAGGGACAGGAGGAGACTGTAGCAGGAAGGTGGGGTGGGGGGCAGAGGGGCAGGAGGAGCTGCGCAGCATTGCCCCTGTCCCTTCCACTACCCCCAGCTAGAAAAGCAGTCTGGTCCCTAGCCAATCAGAATTTCTGCAGGTGGAAGAACAGCCCTCTCCCCAACCAGTCAGAATCCACGGGGAATCTTTACGGCTGATTGGCTGGCAATGAGTATCACATACTGGGAGATGGGGTGGCCAAGGATACAGCCCCTTGTCCCCAAGAGCTGGGGGTGCTTTGGTTCATGGGATTAGGGCTGCCCCCTGCTGACAGAGATGGGGACAGCTGTCTGAACAGTCCCCTGCCCTCCCACCTCACTCTGCCCAGCACAGCACTTCTGGGGCCAACTGGTGAGCTCACCCCCGGGTGGTAACCTGAGGAAGCACGAGCCCCTGTCGGGCGCTGCCAGCCCCTGAGCTCAGCTGGGTATTTTTAGAAGTGCCGTGATTTTGCTTTTCAGGGAGGGACTAAACATGTTGCCCCAGGGACCTGGACTCGCCAGCTAAAGAGCAGAGCATGTGGGCATGCATTGGGGTGAGCGTGCACCAGTATGAGTGTGCACTGGTGTGTGCATGGGCGTGCACTGGGATGAATGTGCACCAGTTTGTGTGCTCTGATGTAAGTGTGCCTATGCATGCACTGAGGTGGGTGTGCACCAGTATGAGTATGTGCCCTGATGAAGTGTGCCCTGGTGAGAGCAGGCACTGACGTGAGCACACATGTCCATGAGTACAAATGGGAGTGTGCATGGGGGTGAGTGCTGGGGGTGTATGTGAGTTTGACTTCACATAGGCGTGTGCGTGCATGGAGGTGAGTGTGGATACAAATGTGCATCTGTGCGCGTGTGTGTGTCTGAGTGCGTGTGCTGGAGAGCGTGTGTGAGCGTGCATCTGTGTATGCGTGGGGCTGAGTGTGCAGGAGTGTGTGAGCCATAGGCCTATGTATAGCTGCGACTGTGCATGGCTTTCCTCTTACGTGGATGCACGTGGGTGTCCTTAAGAGTAGCTCAGCCCGGGCTCTGCAGCCCTCGATAGCCCCTGGTCTGTTGGGGAAGGATCCCAGGCTAGAAGGGCACAGACACTCCTCTCTAGTGAGGGGGAACCCCCACCCCCAGTTCTGTCCCTCACGTTCCCCCCGCTGCCAGAGGCGCTGATGGGAGTAGCCGGCCCTGTCACCCCGCTTTAGAGCAGAGCTGCTGGCCTGGGGGAGCATGGGGAGCGAGTGCTCTGGGGCTGGCCAGATGGGGGACAGAGTTACGGGGGAATGCTGACACAAGGCAGGTGGTTGTGGGGAAAGCAGAGACCATTACAGGTGTGGGGGGGATGGAGAGGGAGTCAGAATGGAATGGGGGATGGGGCATGGACCCTCACTGGGAGACGAAGAGAGGAGTGGGGGGAGGTCAGAGTCACTCTGGGGGCAGGGGCTGTGTGAAGATGGGGGGGATGGAGTGCTGGTGTGGAGATAGGCTGGGTTGGGGGACACAGAGTGTAATTTCCCACATGATTCCTTCATGGCCCCAGTGGGATACGCTTTCCCCCAGGAGCCCTGCACCCTGGCCACGTGGGTGATGTGGGGCTGCTGGTAGCCCGAGCCCCCCAAGGCATAGGGGAGGGGGGGTTTAAATCTCTGTTGGCGCAGAGAAGGGAGACAAATTGGACTCTTTGAAGCTTACTCAGCCTCAGGGGAGCATGGGGTGCTTGGAACTGATAAGGGACCAAAATGTGTGTGGGGGGGAATCTGCAACCAGGAGCTTGGATCAGGAGGGCCTGCCCAGAGCACCCCCCAACCCATCTACTCTCCCCGCCCCCCAATTGCTATGGTTTATATAGGGACCTCCTTCCCAGCACTGGGATGCAGGCACCTGAGGGGGAGGGAAGGGGACTATTTAACTGCAAAGCCAATAGGGAGCCAGGACTCTAGTGCTCCACCCCCTGACCCTGGCTGCAGTGACTGGACCTCATCTGAAATATCAGAGCCAGAGTGTGAAGGGTTAAAAAACTTTTGGAAGGGTGTGAAATGAGTTTACAGGGTCTCAGCCCTGGTGCCCATAGCATGGGGGGCAGGGGGTTGCACAGGGAGGCACAGCTTGTTTGGGATGTGGGGAGGATCGCTGGTGTGGGGACCACCCCTCTGTGCCCCTTTAGTATCCCACACATCCCTGACCCTCTCTCCCCCCTCTCTGCAGGTCACCCTTCCCAATGCCTCCCTCACCCCTGGAAGACCGCCTCTCCGTCCTCCAGCGCCCCAAGACCTTGGCTTTGCGCCTCAATCACAGCTTCCCTGCCGACAAGCAGCTTCTGTCGCCCCGGGTGCGGAGACCCCCGAGCCACCCACCCCCTAAGGACCGAACCGGGGCTACCCCACCCTATCAGGAGTCCCAGGCCTGCCTCCCACCCCCCCACTCCCACACCATCGACATCAAGCTGACGGTGGGGGCTGGGCAGAGCCGGGCGCGCGATCGCAACCTCTCCCTGCAGCTCGACCTCCAGCAGGGCAGCAGCAGGTCCTGCGGGGGGCCGGAGCTCAAGGTGCTGCTGCCTCAAGCCAAGCTCAAGAAGCGCTGCTTTAAGGAAAACTCACGGCCGGCTGGGGGGGACACCCCGTCACCTGCTTCCTCCTGCCTCTCCAGCCCCAGAGCGGGCACCATGCACCCCTTGAAAGGCGGCTGCCGGGGCTGCTGGCGCTTGATGCGCTGTGACGACACCAGCCCCAAGCCGGGGCTGCGCTCCCTGGGGTGCCTGTCATGCCGCTCCAGTCTGGCCTCCCTCAGCTGCTCCCCGCCCTCGGTCAAGAAGCTGGGGTGCTTGCCCTGTACCCCATCAGCCCTCAAGTCCCTGGCCTGCCTGGCATGCAACCCCTCAGTCAAGTCGGTCAGCTCCTCCTGCAGCTTCTGCAGCAGCGACCCCATTGTGGCCTACGACCCCCCAGCCAGGGGCTCGTCCCCCTCCAGCTACGACGAGGATGACTACAGCGTGCGCACCATCTGGCCCGAGGAGCTGGCCAAGAAGATGAGCCGTTCCCGCACCCAGCAGCAGGGGGCACCACTGATCCTGGATTGCCGCAACCTGATGCAGTACACCAAGAGCCAGCTGCAGGGCGCCATGCACTTCAGCGTTTCGGATGCGGCCGGCAGGCGGCGCCTCCAGCAGGGCAAACTGGCCGTGCTGGACTTCATGGCCTCCAAGGACCCCCACGACTCCCTGCAGCGCCTCTGGCCCAAGGAGCAGCAGAACGGCTGCTGTGCCGCAGTGGGGGAGACCCCTGCCCCTCCGGCCCCTCCCGAGCCCCCCAAAACCCTGCCCGCCCAGAACCTCCACCTGGTGCTGGACTCGCTCAATAAGGAGGTGCAGGGCAGGAGAGGTAGGTGGGCATGTGGTGACAGTGGTGCCAAGGGGGCGGGAGGTGGCAGGCTGTGGTGGGCATGGTGCCCCACCCTCTGGCAGGCTGCAGGGGGTTGGATGGGGGGAATGCACAGAGGGGAGAAGAGAGAATCTGTCTTCTCAAGCATGCCTGTCCTGGCTGAGACCTGACAGGGCTTCTCACAGAGATTCCTAGGGCTGGGGAGAGATTTCCCCCCCCAGCCAAGACCCCTCCCAGTGCACCCTCCCCTCTCCCAGGCTTGACCCCCAGGCCCCTTGCAGTCCCAGACCCTCCAGCTCCTGCACAGTGCGCCCTGCCTTCCCTTCCTGCCCCCCAGCCTTGTACTGCCCCTCCCATGGCCTCCCCTCATCCCCTAGCGCAGGACCCTCTGACCTCATCCCAGCAGGATCCATAGGGAACAGATGGTGGAGTTAAGGGGGGGGGGGGGTTAGTGCAGCTGTCCCAGGCTCCCCCCCTCCCCCACCTGCTCTGAGCCTGTTGAGCGGGATTGATCTCAGCCCAGCTGGTGACATGACATCACTCCCCTCACTGCCCCTCCCCCATTCCCTGCTGGGGCACTGACAGCCATTGGACAAAACTGTGACCCCCGTTTGTGATGGGAGCCAGGCACTGGGCTACTACCATCCCCCAGCTCCCCTAGTTCCATTGGCCCATCCCCCCAGATCCCCCCAGCTCCCCTAGTTCCATTGGCCCTTCCCCCCCAGCATTTCCCTTCCCTGTCCTTTCCCTCCAAATCTCCCCCCTCCCTCCACCCCAGCTTGGGCCCACAGAGAGACTCCTGCACATTTTATCCAGCTGGCCTTAGGGCGCTGACTGCACCCCCAGCCCAGCCCAACAGTGCTTGCAGGCTGCAGAGTCAGGGTGGGTGTGGGGGGGTGCCATTTTCTATATCCCCTTGTGCAGCTCAGAATTTGGAGTGAAGGGTTGGAGGGAGAAGATCAGAGATTGGGGGTTAGTCTGGGTGGGGGTAGTTCAGGGCTTGAAGGTCAGTGTTCGGGGTCTTTGGGGTCAAAGGTCAGGGACTGGGGTGCATGGTGTGCTTGGGGTGAGGGTTCAGGGCTGGGGGGACTGAGGCGATGAAGGTCAAGGTGGAGGAGGTTTGCAATCCGGCTGGGTTGAAGGTTCCAGGGCTGTAATTTGAGCTGAGTTATGAGGCAGGGCTGGTGTTTGGAGGCTCAGGCCAAGTTTGGGGGATTCATAAAAGCTGTCGGGCTGGGAGGGTCTGGGGTGAGTTTCTAGTCTGGAGTTCAGGGCAGAGTAGGAGGGGCTGAGTTTCAGGAGTTCTCAAGGGATGGTTTCAGCTGGGGAAGGCTGAGTGTGGGTGGTCAGAGTGTGGAGTCAGGCAGAGAGAATCTGGATTTGGGGCCTCAGGCCAGAGGGGTTCTGAGTTTGGTGATTCACAGGCTGGGGGGCTCTGAATTTGGGCCAGTCTGAATTTGGGGCATCAGTTGGGAGGCTTCTGAGATTGGGGGTTCACAGGCTGAGGGTGTAAGTTCAGGGGATTCAGGCCAGGGGCAGCTGAGTGTGGGGGTTCAGAGGCCAGAGGTCTGAGTTTAGGGTATTCACAGTCCGGGGTCTGAGTTTAGGGGGTTCACAGGTCAGGGGTCTGAGTTTAGGGGATTCAGGACAGGCACAGTACTGAGTGTGGGTCCATGTGCCCCCTGTGATGTTGAGCCGTTGCCTGCAGGGAGTGTGGCGGTGCCGCCATCAGAGCCGCTGGAGGAAGCTGGGGGGGTCCTGGAGGGGGTGGACGGGGACCCTGAGGGGCCACCCCTCACCCCCGACCTGGAGAGCGCCGAGCTGAGCCCCATCCTGCCCTTCTTGTTCCTGGGCAACGAGCGCGACGCACAGGACCTGGAGCGGATGCTGAGCCTCAACGTGGGCCATGTGCTGAACGTCACCACCCACCTGCCCCTCTACCACGCCCAGAGTGGGCACCTGCGCTACAAGCGCCTGCCCGCTACCGACAACAGCCGCCAGGACCTGCGCCAGTACTTTGAGGAGGCCTTCGAGTTCATCGGTATGGGGGGCAGCTCGGGAGCGGGGCTGGGGTGGTGTCCCCAGGAGTAGAGGGGGTTGGGGACAGGAGCTGTACCCACCCTGAACACTGCACCCCTCCAACCTGAGGAGATGGGCCAGCATGGCAGGGGGGATAGCTCAGTGGTTTGAGCATTGGCCTACTAAACCCAGGGTTGTGAGTTCAATCCTTGAGGGGACCACTTAGGGCTCTGGGGCAAAATCAGTACTTGGTCCTGCTAGAGAAGGCAGGGGCTGGACTTGATGACCTTTCAGGGTCTCTTCCAGCTCTATGAGATAGGTATATTTCCATATATTTTATATTTATTTATATTTAATGCAGGGGATTGGATTGAGGGTATGCAGGGGGTTAGGGGTGCTGGGCATAGTGGGGGTGCAGGGGATTGGGGGTGCTGGGCATAGTGGGGGTGCAGGGGATTGGGAGTGCTGGGCAGTGGGGGGTTCAGGGGATTGGGTAGCAGGGTTGGGGTATGCAGGTGTTGGGGCAGGGGGTGCTGGGCATAGTGGGGGGTGCAGGGGATTGGGTAGCAGGGTTGGGGTATGCAGGGCATAGTGGGGGGTTCAGAGGATTGGGCAGCATGTTGGGGGTGCTGGGCACAGTGGGGGGTTCAGGGGATTGGGTAGCAGGGTTGGGGATGCAGGGCAGAGTCAGGGGTTCAGGGGATTGGGTAGAAGGTTGGGGGTATGCAGGGGGTTGGTGTGCTGGGCATAGTGGGGGTGCAGGGGATTGGGTAGAGGGTTGGGGTATGCAGGGGGTTGAGGGTGCAGAGGATAGGGTAGCTGGGCTGGTGGTGCTGGGGATAATGGGGGCTGGAGGGGGTTTGGTGCAGGGCTGGACCAGTAAGAGGTGCTGACCCCCCATCTCTCCCCTTCCCCCAGAGGAGGCACACCAGCGGGGGAAGGGTGTGCTGATCCACTGCCAGGCGGGTGTCTCACGCTCAGCCACCATCGTCATCGCCTACCTGATGAAGCACACACTGATGACCATGAGTGACGCCTACAAGTACGTCAAAGGCAAACGCCCCATCATCTCGCCCAACCTCAACTTCATGGGGCAGCTGCTGGAGTTCGAGACAGATCTCAACGCAGGGGTCACCCCCCGCATCCTCACCCCCAAGCTCAAGCTCACTGGGGTGGAGACCGAGGTGTGAGCGGGGCCTGGGCTGGACCAGGCCACCCATCTCAGGGCGGGGAGGGGAGGGAAGGGGAGTGTGTGCAATAACTGGACGGACAGGCTTCCAACAGGCCAGGTCTGGGGGCCAGATACCAGGGCACCAATGCCCATCCTGCCCACTTGTGCCCCATGTGCCGCCAGGTGCCCGTTGATAGAGGGCTGAGGAGAGGGGCCAGTTTTTACCCCAGTTTTTAATCCCTGCGTGTGCGTGCGGTGGCGAGGGCTGTTGCCTGCTATTTATTGGGATGTGTGTGTATATTTTGGGGGTCCCCATGGCCTGTTGCTCCTTTGGCCTCTCCGCTCTGGGTGCTGCTTTGCTGAAGTCCACTGCGGAGAAGGGGGGCCCTACAGGGATTTGGGAGGAACACAGGCCAACCCCCCCCCGCCCAAAAAACAAACAAACAAAAAACTAGCAGATTTTTTTGAAAACTCAGGACGATCACAGACTTTCTTCCAGACTGATTCACAGCGCCAACATGGATGGAGTTTGGGGGCCCCCATAGCCTCCCCACCCTATATTCTTTGGATTCTGCTGCTCCATACCTGACCGTCAACCTGTTATACTGACTGATGTCTTAAAATGACAGTAGCACCTTTCCTGTGTACATGGAGGGGGAGGGGATTACATTGGACGGGGAGGTCTCCTCCCCCAGTGCCCAGTGTAGGAGAGAGACCCCCCCACACA
This sequence comes from Trachemys scripta elegans, assembly GCF_013100865.1. NCBI lineage: Eukaryota > Metazoa > Chordata > Testudines > Emydidae > Trachemys > Trachemys scripta. The sequence continues at coordinate 30,937,365 of NC_048304.1, forward strand.
CTCCCTCCAGGGCAATACAATTTAGTAAATCAGAATAGTCTTCCATTAGGGGATATTTATTTTTAAAGACTTGGGGAGGGGCTCCAAAGTGGGGGGTGCCTCCTTTGCTTTTGTACCATGCTGGTCCATTTCATGAGGCTGCTGGTTACTGTCTCTTTAAGATGCCCTCCTCTGGGGGGAGGGTGAGATTTGGGGGGTCTGGGGAGAATTATGGGGAGGGGAGTTTCTTATTTATCTGAGATGTAATAGGAGTTTTTGGCTTTTAACCCTTTCTTCTCCCTCCTCCCCCAAATGGGGGGGCCTCTACAGTTAATGGTCACACAAAATCCAGGGGAGGGGGAATTTCTCTTCCCCCCATTTTAATGTCTTCCAGTCCCTCCCCCTTCTTTCCAGTGCTAAGTTTGGCTCCCCCCCACCATGGAGGGTACAGATATGAGGGGTGGGTGGGAGTGTGGAGGAGCCAAAAATGAAGGGATGGGGACAGTTTATGTTGGGGAGTGACAGCAAAGAGGGACCCCTCCCCCTGCACAGAAAGAGGCACTTCCCACATTCCCCCCCGCCCCACCATATGCACACTCATCCACACCCCCTCTCAGGCAGCCCTGCACACATACTGCCCACAGCCCCTGTGACCCGGGCACACCCCACAGGAGCCCCCATACATGTCCCCCCCCCCCCGAGCCATGGACATGTGCCCCCTTGTGCCCTCATGAGTTCCCAGGTGCCCCAACACCCCAGCTGGAGCTTCAACCACAGGGAGGGACCCGTTCTGCTGGCTGAGCTGTAAGGCCCAGCTGTTAGCTAAGGCTGCAGCGGGGGCTAGTCAGGGCCCAGCCCCCACTGGAGGAAGGCAGAGCCCCACCCAGGGCAAGAGTGGGTCAGACATGTAGGGGCAGCCATGCAAGTGCATGAACCAAAGCCCCCCACGCACTCACCTGCCCCACCCCCATTACACACACATTCACAAACCCCCCTCTTCTCCCCGCAGACACCGCTCTCCCCATTCACGCAATCCCATCCTGACACAATCACACCCCTGTCTACCCCAGAGCCAGTCATTCAACCCCCCCCCCTGCCCTGCCCTGGCAGCTGGCTAGGGGGCACTGCACAGCCAGGGGCTAGCGAGCGTGCAGCAATCCCTGCCCCCTCATCCCCCAGGGTGGAGGCTCGTATCGGGCTCCCCCCTTTTCCCCACGGATCTCAGAGCTTTGTATTTAAAGAGGCTCTCCCACCCCCAGGCGTAGGAGCTTGGAGTGGCGGGGAGACTCTGCTGTTTCTCTTTGGAATTTGTCTTCATTATTTATTGAGGCCAGGAATAATTTATTAAATGTGGATTCATTTTTGTAACAAGGCTGCCATGTGCTCCATTGGGGGGTGGGAGGGACTTGGGAGGGGACAGGGAGATCTGCGATATGGGGGGGCCTGGAATGGAGGCACCCCCTGGTCACCCCCGTCCTGCAGCACAACCTCACCTAGAGGGATGGGAGCCCCCCCCCGACACTTCTGCACACCAGGGTTGAAGGGGCCAGCCCCCACGAGTGCAGGGCATGCTCTGTGTGGGGCTGCGCTAAAGCTCAGCCAGGGGGCGGGCAATTCGGCTGCTAAATGGCTGTTGGTGAGATAGACCCCCCTCCTTTGGCCATGGGAGCCCCCAGCTGGGCTCCAGCCTGGAGGAGAGGTGGCACAGGACAAGCGGCCTCCAAACAAGGAGAGCGCCAAGCCTGCCTAACACCCACTGACCCCAGCCTAGTGCCCCTCACCTCACCATTCCCCCCCCCCCTGAGTCCTGCCCCCCCCCCCCCCCCCCCCCCCCCCAAGACAGCCTCTGCCCACCCCCATCCAAGCCCCAAGCCTTCCCAGTGATGACCCGGCTGGAATGAAGGGGCTTGCAGCCACCGGGATGGTGCATGAGCCGGGCCGGAATCCAGCTCCCCCAGGGGGCAGCAAACAACCCGCAGCACCCGGGACGGTGAGGGCTCCTCCCTGGAGACAAGCGCAGCATGCAGGGTCAGGGCACTCCAAGGATTAAATGCCACTCGACTTCATCAAAAATAATTTATTGCTCCTGGCTCTATTTACATTCTGTGGGGGTGCCCTCATGTGGCTGCTCTGGGTAATTGCAGGGGGCATTCATCCCACCCCTGCCTAGGCAAGGGTGGAGTGGGAGAGATGGGAGCTTGCTGCCCCCTGCAGTTGGGGCTATAATGCAGCTTAGGGAGGGCCAGTTGGCACTGTGCCCCAGCACTCCCTGCCCCCACTGGCAGGGGGCACAAGGACAGGTATTTTGAGGGGAACAGTGCCAGGGGGCAAGGAGGCGCTGGATCCCCCCAGGCATGGAGGGAGAATGCTGGACAAAGGAGGCAGAGATCAAAGGCCAATTCCATAGGGTAGGGGACACCTATAGTGGGGAGGGTTGGGGGTGTGTCTCAGTATCCCTGTATGGCTGGGTCGATCGGGAGCGTCCTACCTCACCCCCCCAAGATGCTCCTGCCCCCCCGCAGGTCACCCCCGGCAGTATGTGGGCAGCCTCCCCTGTGGCGCCCTGTGCTGGGGTGGAGCAGGGACAGGTCCCCAGGTCCCCGTTCCCCCTTCAGCCTCACTCCTTTCCCTGCAGCGCCCCGTGCTGGGGTGGAGCGGGGGCAGATCCCTGGGTCGCTATTCCCTCTTCAGCGCCCCATGCTGGGGTGGAGTGGGGACAGGTCCCTATGCCCCCCTCAGCCTCACTCCTTCCCCTGCAGCGCCCAGTGCTAGGGTGGAGCAGGGGCAGGTCCCTGGGTCGCTATTCCCCCTTCAGTGCCCCATGCTGGGGTGGAGCGGGGACGGGTCCCCGGGTCTCCCACACCTCACGAATGGCCCGGCGCACCCCCCGAGGCAGGTGCAGGGTCTCGGCATGGCACTGGCGGATGTGGCGCATGACAGTGCCTAATCGAATAGGCAGCAGTGAGTACTCGCAGACCATGCACACCATGGTGCCAGCACCGGCATCGTAGTCCATCAGGAAGTCGGCACGCCATGCTGGGTCAAAGGGCTTGGCCTGGGGTGGGGAGGGTGCTGCTGGGGCCTTGCCCCGCGCCTGCCAGCTCTGCAGGGTGCAGCGGACAGTGCTGGGGCTCAGGCGGAGGCGCCGGGTGATGCCATGGTGAGAATAGCCCTTGCGGCGGAGGCGGGGGACACCTGGGTCCAGATCCTGGCTGGGCAGCGCAGAGACGGGGCAGTTGCCAACTGCAGAGAGGGCAAAGGGTTAATGCTGAGAACCAGCAGCCAGCACTGAAAAGCAGCTAACTCTGGGGTGGGGGCTGTTTATACAGGCACCCGTCACCAGGCACTGAGATGCAGCTGCCTCTGGGATGGGGCGTATAGGGGCTGTTAATATAGGGATCCCATGTCCAGCAGTAAGATGCAGCTGCCTCTGGGCTGGACTCTAGTGGGCCACTAGGGACCCTCCCCACTAACCCACCTTGCCACACTCACCTGGGTTCCCTGCGCCCCGTCTCACGGTCCCTGCTTTGCCCAGCTGCTTCTGTCTCTTCCCCAGTGCCTGGGTTTTGCCCCTGTCCCCTGGGCTTTTCCGTTCCTGGATGCTTGGATTCTTCCTTATTTCTCTCCCTCCAGAAGCTGCAGGCAGAGAGGGGTCAGCGAGGGGGGGGGGATCGCTGTGCCTCCTCTCCCTTCACCACCCACCCATGGGTGTCCTCCCCAGCTCTCCCAAGGCATGTAGGTTGGGAAGGGAGTGCCTGCCCCTTGTCTCCACCCGGGTCAGGATGGAGTCACCAGTGGGTGGGAACTCAGCTGGCCCCCAGCCAAGGGGAACCAGCATCTGGGGCTGGGAGCTAGCTGAGATCCTGGAGGCTGATCTGTGGGGGCTGGGATGCAGCTGGGACCCTGGAGGGATAGGACAATGGGGGCGGAGGGAGGGGGGGGAAGAGGTGTGCCTTCAGCTCTGCTCTGGGGGAAATGGGGGTGGCTGCAGGGGACGCCCTCTTTCCTACAGCGCCCTCACCTGACTGGGGTCTGCAGTACAGCCTGAGCGTGAATCCGGCTGGGAAAGAACCGTCAGTGAAGAGGCGGATTTCGGGGGGCGCTGAGCTGGGGGCAGCCTCCTCTGAGGGGGACGTTGTCCCTGTGGGGAGAGACACAGCAGTAAGGGTAGGGTAGGGACTGAGAAAGAACCAAGATCCTGGCTCCCAGCTCCCCTGCTCTAACCCACAGACCCCACTCCCCTCCCCGGGAATTGAACCCAGGAATCCTGCTCCCTCTCCCCTCCACCCCTACCACTCACCTGGACTCACGGTGCCCCTGTCCCGTCCCTCACTCAGCTGCTTGCTCCTCCGCTCCCTGGCTGGTAGCGCCATGCCCTCCACAGGCCCCACGCTCTGTCGTCTCCTCTGGCCCCGCGGGCGCTGCCCAGGCTCCGGGGCCCTAGCATCTGCGATGAGACACCTGGTGTCACAAGAGGAAGCCCCGAAACAAAGGGGATGGGCACCCACATGGCTGAGCATGGTCCCTGACCCCCAGCACCCGCCCAGGCCTGGCACTCACCTGGGCGGGGGGCAGGGCGCCCTCTGGGCTGCCCACGTTTCCGGGTCACCGTCTGCTCCTCTGGGTCAATTAGAACCTCGATCTCGGCCGGTTCCCTGGCCCCATGGTACTGACCTAGAGGGGGAGTGAAATTCTGGGATGGCTGCATCACTCCCCGCCCTGCTGGTGCCCTTCAATCCCAACCCATAGCCCTGCTCCCTCCCCTGCCACAGCTCTCCTGGTGCCTCTTGCTCCTGGTCTGCAGCTGCCTGCTACCCCAGCCCTGTGCTCCTCCCCACCCCCACTCTGCTGATGCCCCTCAGTGCTGACCCACAGCTCACCTGCTACCCCAGCCCTGGGCCCCCCTGATGCAAGAGGGGCTGGGGAACATACCTGGGGTGCAGGGTGGGGGTGCCCCCTCGGGCAGGTTGCCCCCCTGGCTCCACGCCTCCAGAATGTTGCGCTTCTCCTCCGGGCTGAGGCTCAGCGAGTGGGCGTGGTGCTGCAGAACATGCTCCCGGGCAGCACTCGGCCCACAGGTACCCAGGAAGGTGCCACAGACCATGCACACGGCCCCGCCGCGCCCCGGGCAGTCTCCCACTAAGTACTCCTGCTGCCAGGCCCTACCGGGCCCTGCCTCTGCTGGTGCTCCCCCTAGCCAGAAAGACAAAATGTGCTCAGGGGAGCGAGAACCCAGGAGTCCTCGGCACCCAGCCCCCTTAGCTCTCACCACTAGACCCCGCTCCCCTCCCAGAGCAGGGGCTAGAACCCAGAATCCTGACTGGAAAGTCCATACCTCTGTCTAGAGGCTCCTTGTCAGCCTCCTCCAGCTTGACCCCGGGGGCGAGGCCACCCACGGGGGCACAGAGCTGGGCACAGGCTGCAATTGGCACTGGTTCCTCTGCCTCGCACTTCAGCGAGACGGCGATGTACTCCAGCCGGGGCACCTCTGCCTTCACCTCCATGGCTGGGCCTGGGCAGAGCTAGGAACAATGGGGGGAGGGGGTTAGTCAAGGCACTCAGGAGACCCCGCCCCACTCTAACCACTAGACCCCACTTCCCTCCCAGACCTAGGGAGAGAATCCAGGAGCTCTGAGCCCCTCCCTCCCTAGGCGCTGGCTGACCTTGGGCAGAGCTCCCCCACCTTGCCTTCTCTTTCACTGCCCCCAACTTCAAGGCCGCCCCCGCCCCCACCCCCTTCTTATCTCCAGCCACTCAGGCCTAGCAACAGCCCCTTTGTGCTCTTCTGTGGGAGGCAGAGTCCCAGCTATGGGACAACCCCATCCCCAGTCAGGCCACTGTGGCAGGGAACCCCCAAAAGGACACAGTGTCTTGCCCCTCTCAGGCCAGGGGCCTGGATCCTCTCCCTTTCTACCCTGGGAAATACATCCCTCTCCCCCCGCAATCCCTGTGAGCCTCCTCCCAGTCCCCCCACATCTGCTCACTGACCCCTGAACTAGGGATGCTGGAACAATTTGTATAGTAGGGGTGCTGAGAGACATTGAACCAAATTGTAAACCCTATGGAAATTTCTTCAAGCACTCCCCACTCCAGCACCTAAGTCCTCAACACTTCATTCCCAACCCTCTTTCCCCACTGACCCTGGAAACCTCCCCTTCTTCCCAGACCCCCATAACCCTGGGCATCCCCTCCGAAGCCCCCGCCTTTTCAATTCCCCTGCTCTTGGGAGTGCCCCCCACCCCCAGGAACTGTTGGCCCCAATGACAGTTGGAGCCTTCCCTTCCCAAGTGTCCACCCCCACCCTCTTGACCCTGGGATCACCTCCAGATTCCCTCCTTCCCAGCCTCTCCAGTGACCCTGGGAGCCCAGCTGCTCAGTTGTCCCTTCATCCCCGTCTGCTGGCTGCCCCACACGGGATGGTTGCAGGGCCATCCGGCAGCAGGAAAAAGGAAGGGGGAGGGTCACTCCCACTGGAGCCTGCGTGGGGCCTTTAAGGCACCAGCTACAGGGGGGTTGAAGAGCCAGGGATCCTCTCCCAGAGCCAGGGAGGGAACCCGGGAGTCCTGACTCACTGGCTGAAAGATTCCAAGATGGACACGCCAGATTGCAAAAGATCCCAAAGTGGTTTATAACCAATGCACCAGGTACCAAGATGCAGCCACCTCAGGGGCGGGGGGCAGGGCACAGGGGCTGATTAATAACCAGACATCCTTTGCTATGGAAGAGGGGCCCTCAGAACAACAGACCAAGCTGCACCCCACCCTGCAGGAATAGAGAACCCATCGATCCTTCTATGGGTCTGGCCTCCTGCCCCCAATCCATGCACAATGACACCCCCTACTGCATCCCAGCCCTCTTCAATAATCCACTCTCTCCTCCAGCATAACCTAGTCCCCACCTGGAACCCATTCTTCCCATGAGAGTCTGCTCAGTCCCCTAATTCTCCTTCCATAGGGCCACCCCACTGGATCCCAATGACCCCATGCTAAACCTGTGCAACTCTTCCCATATTGGATCCCACCCCCCGAGTGACCCGCACCATCCACTGGATCCTGATGTCAGCATCTTCTTCCTCCCCAGTGGGACCCACACCCCCACTCGATCCCAGCCCCTCTTTCCTCCCCAGTGTGACCTGTGCCTTCCACTGGATCCCATCCCCTCCCCATGTGACCCATTCATTCCACTGGATCCCAGACCCTACTTCTTCCCCAGTGTGACGCACACACCCACTGGATCCTAGCTATAGGTGCTGGAACTAGGGGTGCTGGGTAGCATCCCATGGCTTGAAGTGGTTTCCACCATATATGGGGTTTATAGTTTGATTCAATGGCTCTCAGCACCCCCACTATAAAATTATTCCAGCACCTCTGATCCCAGCCCCTCCTTCCTCCCCAGTGTGACCCACACCCCCGCTTGATCCCAGCCCTACAGCACCCCCATTAGATCCCAGCCTCCAGCGCCACCCGCACCCCCACTAGATCCCAGCCCCTCCCCCAGCCTCCCCGCTGGATCCCAGTCCCCTCCCCCAGGCTCCCCGCTGGATCCCAGCCCCCTCCCACCACCGGATCCCAGCCCCTCCCCCCGCTGCCGGATCCATCCTGGCGACCCCTCCCCATTCACCGGCTCGCGCTGCTGCTCCCGGGCCCGGCACCATAGAGTTTCGCGGAGGGAGCGGCACCACCCACCTCCCATCCAGCCCCCACAACCTCCCTCTCTATGGTCTCATTGTCCCGGCTCTCTTAGCTTGGGGCTCCCTCCATTGCGCACAGCCAATCGTGAGAAGCCCGCCGTCCTAAGCTCCGCCTCCTTCAGCGCCGGCCAATCAGTGCGTGGATACGGGAAGGAGTAGGAGGAGCCTGGGGGCGGGGCTGGGCCATGCGCCACCTACCGACCGAGAGGGGGATTGCAGGATGTGGGAGGGGAGGGGCGGGGATTGTAGGGGTGAGCCCCGCTCTGTGGGGACAGGGATGGGGACTGGTCTATATGGGGGCATTCTACAGGGGCAGGCAGAGGCCCACCCCCGGCACAGGGAAGGGAAAGGGCTGAGCCCAGCCTCACGGACATAGGGAGAGGGAGGGAATTCTGTAGGAGCTGAGTCCCGTTCCCTGGGCACAGGAAGGGGATTCTATAGGGGAGGGGATAGTATAGCGGCTGAGCCCCGCCCCTGGGGGACAGGAAAAAGGAGAGGGAATTCTATAAGGGATGGGGATTCCATAGGGTCCGAGCCCCACCCCCTGGACACGAGGGGGGCGATTTATATGTGCTGGGCTTTGCTCCCCGAACACAGCGAAAGGGAATTCTTCAGGGACTGAATCGTGCCCCTCAGGAACGAGGAGGGGGAGGGGATTTTATAAGGGACGGGATTCCATGGGGCAGAACCCGACCCCCAGGACACGTATGGGGGATTTTGTAGTGGATGGGGGTTGGAGCAGTGAGACAGTATGGGGATGGCACTGGGGATGCCCGTGGAGTGGGAGACAACGTTGGGGGCAGAGGTTTCGCCCAGGCACAGGGATCGGTCTCCTCAGTGCGGGGGCGCTCTGTGCTGCATGGGGTATAGTCGCTCCCAGCACCCCCCTTCGATCGGGGTAACGGGGGCCTGCAAGGAGCGCACCGCTCTGTGTTAGAACTGGGCGGTGCATTGATGGGAGTAGCAGAGACCTGGGGCAGTTCAGTGTATCGCAAACGCCCCCTTATAGCCCAGCTCCCCCACTCCCTCCTGGGTTGGGGACTCAGAGTCGCGGGGTGTGTGTGAGAGAACTGGGGCTGCTAATAACCATCGGAGCCCCCTTATATCCCAGCCCTCTACCCCATATATCCCCGTTCCCCTCCCCGTATCCCAGTCCCCGCCTTGAGTCCTCGCTCCCCTCTCTAGGGCTGGGGAGGGGACTCAGAGTCGGGGGGGGGGGCGGATGAGACCCGGGGGGTGCCCCCATCTCCTTCCCCCCACGCTGCAGAAATAGAGCGCGGCCCCTTTAAATTTACCCAGGAGCCCTTAAAGGAGCCCCAGGGGCCCCAGGCAGGAATCCCCACCCCGGCCGGAGCAGCCTGGCTCGGCCGCAGCCGCCGTACGGAGCCCGGGAGTCCCCTCCCCGCGCGGGCAGGGCTCTGCGGCAGCCCCGAGCCTGCCCCGCGGCCCCGGCGCGGATGGACAGGCGGCCGGAGGGGGGCGGGTGCTGACGGACGCACGGACAGAGGGATGGAGCCGCCTCCCTCTCCTCCCCCCCGCCGCCCCGTCAAACGGGAGCCCCTGGACCCGGAGGCAGGTGAGAACAAAGGGGGTGGCCGGCGCCCCCTGCCGGCCCTGGGGTGTGCAGGCGCCCAGGGGACCCGGGTGGGGGGTGACGGTCCCTTTAAGACTCCCTCCAATGGTCCTTTGAAGCCTTAGAACCCCCCCCGCCCCTTTAAGACTCTCGCCCCCTCCTTTAAAGCAGCAAGCCCCCCATTTTGTAAGGAACGAATCCTCTCTCCTGCTCCCCCTATGCCCCTTTAAGACCCCCCTTCCTAAAGACACAGTCTTATAGAGCAGGTCTCCCCCCGCCACTGTCCACTTCCCCTGCCGCTTTAAGGCCCCCCACCCATCTTATTGGTCAGGGTTCTTGTCCCCTGCTTCCCTCCCCTCCCCCAGGTCTCTTAAAGGGGTAAGTTCCTCCATCCCTTTTATCCTGTGGCTCTAAAGGTGTCTCTAGGGCATTTAAAGGGGAGGGGGCACCCACGTTTTTGCTGAGGACTTAAAGGGGCAGCAACCTCTTCCCGTTGCGCTCTCAAGCCTCAGCTCTTAAAGGGGCAGGACGGTCGTGCCCTTTGCTGGGGTCCTAAAGGGCATGGAGCCCTCTGGTCACCGGACTTCTCTCTTTTGGGTAGGGGAATGGAAGTTGAGGTTGATCCCTCACCCTTTGTCCCTCTAGGTCTTTTAAAGGGACAAGAGCCCCTTCTCTTCTGAGGACATAAAAGGACAATGTCCCCAAACGGTGTACATAGCTCTGCCAGTGCCCCTCAATCGCCACCCGCAGCCCCCTGCTATCGCAGCCCTGGGCTCCCCCCCACAGCTCTGCCAGTGCCCCTCAATCCCCACCCGCAGGCCCTGGTCTTCCCCCACAGTTCTGCTGCTTGCCCCTTCAGTCCCCACATGAGACCCATCCTCCCATGCATACACTCTTGCCAAGATGCCAGGCTACAGTCTCACACATCCCTGCCCATATGGTTTGTTTCACCAGGGGAATCCCCAAGCCAGGACAACTCCGGCAGCACCGAGGCCCCTGAGTTGATGCTAGGGGGGTCCCTGGCATGGAGGACCCCCAAGGAGCACCCTTTAATAGCCCCAGGGGGGCGGAAGTACTCAGATCACTGTGAGGAGCGGGCATCTCGGCCTGGGAAGAGCCGCATCCCTGGGCGGGACCATCGGCGCTATTATCACGAGCACTGGCGGGCTGAGTACCTGATGGACTTCAACCCGGCACGGCATGGCATGATCTGCATGGTGTGTGGCAGCGCGCTGGCCACCCTCAAGCTGAGCACCATCAAGCGTCATATCCGCCAGAAGCACCCCTACTCCGGGGGCTGGGGCCCCCGTGAGAAGCAGGTCATCATCCAGAGTTGGGACGCCCACCTCGGGCTGGACGGGGAGCTTGAGGGGCACGGAGACCTCGCCCAGGCACCTGACAGCCTGCAGGGAGCACAAGGTAGAGCACAAGTCCTATGCCCCAGGCACGCCCCCCCATGCAGCCCTCCGCACTGTTCCTGCACATCCCCATCTCTGAATACCCATCCCCCTGCCCCTCTGCACCCCCAGCACTCCTCCACTGCCCTGGGCACCCACATACTGCCCTAGGCAACCCCTCCCCTGAGCGCCCCTCTCCTGAATACTGACACATTCCTCAACCCTTGGCACCCCCATTCCCTGGGCAGCCTTCCAAAGCATCTCCCCACCTTTCCTTTCCCACAGGCATGCACCCCCACTCCAGAAATCTCTCCTCTAGTCTCTGGGGGCACCTGGGTCTCAATGAGGGCCTGCCCCCACTCCCTTAGGGAATCCACGTTGCCCAAATCCCCATTAGCACCAGGGACCTCGCACTCCCCCCTGCCCCACGCACCCTTCTTGTTGGGCAGCTAAGGCCCTTCCGCTGTAGGGGATGCTCCACTCTGCCCTGGTGTGAGCCCACGTGGTGCCTAGCCCTCCCATTTGTGATGGGGGCAGCTAGTAGCTGGGGAGAACAAGATGGGGGGGGTTAGTGGGAGGGTGAGGGCATGGCAGGGGATGGGGAACTGGGGGGTGACTGACCCATCTCCATGTCCATCTCTCAGGGGGGCTGAGAGGGAGGGGTATGCAGAAGAGCTGGGGTTCAGGGTTAGGAAGAAAGGGTGGCTGGTGCCAGGGTTAGGGGTATCTGGGGAACTGCCCCATCTCTGGCTGCTCCAGGGCACTGTTGGCAGGGGCAGATACAGCCTGTGCCCCATGCCCATTTTGCTCAGGTGGTGGGGTCAGGGTTAGGGTGATGCAGGGCGCTGACCTGTCTGTCTCCCCCAGGGTTGCTGTCGGCGGGGGGCGGGTTCCGGCGTCGGCGCCGTGCCCCATGCCCATCCCCACGGGGGGCTGCCCGGCGGCCGGCGCTCGGAGGCAGGAAGGCATCACCCAGCGCCCGCCGGCTGGAGCGCTACGTGCGTGAGTCCCTGCAGAGCTGGTTCCAGGCCGAGTTCCTCATGGATTATGATGCCCAGGGCAACCGGCTGCGCTGCATGATGTGTGGGCGTGGGCTGCCCAGCCTCAACCTGGATGACATCAAGCGCCACGTGCTGCAGGCCCACCCCGCCTCGCTCGCCTTCAGCCCCGCTGAGAAGGGCGCCATCCTGGAGGCCTGGAACTCCCGCGCCCTGGTGCTGGCTGCGGGCAAGGGCTGGGCGCTGCAGGGGGAGCGCCCTGCAGGTGAGGGAGCAGGGAGACCAGGTTGAGGGGACCCCCTCGTGGATGGGGGGGCTGGGGTGGGTGTGGGACCTCAGTGGGTGAGGGGGAGGCTGGAGAGACTGGGGTGAGGGCTGGAGAGTCTGTGGGTGAGGGGAACATTCCCTCTCCTGTGCCCTCTCTGAGGGGGTGGGCTGGGGTAACAGCATGTGTCACAGGTGGGGGCAGTCCTAGCCTGTGATGGGGAGGGAGGGTGTGTGTGATATCGATCTGTGGGGATGGGAGCAGAGTATGTCGGTGCTGTTGTGGGACAATCTGTCTGTGCCTATGGGGCACCCACATGTGAACACCCCCGAGCACCTCTGTCTTGATCCCCATCTCTTCCTAGAGCCCGATGCCCCCTCCCCTGGGGACCTTAGTGCTGAGGCCTCTGAGCCAGGCTCGGCAATGGCTGCCCCAGAACCAGAGGAGAGCAGCTCCCCGGAGAGCTGGGCCAAGGAGGAGCCTGTGGCGCCGTGGGAGCTGGATGCGGGGGGGCCGCTGCGGGGTAAAGACCATCGGCGCCACTTCCAGGAGCACTGGCGGCTGGAGTACCTGATGGACTACCACGGCGAGCGGCACGGGCTGGTGTGCATGGTGTGTGGGGGAGCACTGGCCACCCTCAAGATGAGCACCATCAAACGCCACATCCGCCAGCGGCACCCTGACTCCACCCTGCTCAGCCACCAGGTCAAAGCCCTGATCGTGGAGGAGTGGAACCGCAAGGTTGCCCAGCTGGTGGAGATGGGGGCACCCCTGCCAGAGCAGGCCTCAGGTGAATGGGGGTTGGGGCTGGGGCCAACCAGCTGCTGGCCTTCCCATAGGTACTTGAGACGCTGAGGAGCAAGCCCTGCCATCCAGCCCTGGGCACCGGGGTGTTCCATGGGGCAGAAGCCGGGGGCCATGCCCTGCCATCCAGCCCTGGGCACCGGGGTGTTCTATGGGGCAGAAGTTGAGGGCCATGCCCTGCCATCCAGCCCTGGGCACCGGGGTGTTCTATGGGGCAGAAGTTGAGGGCCATGCCCTGCCATCCACCCCTGGGCACCGGGGTGTTCCATGGGGCAGAAGCTGGGGGCCATGCCCTGCCATCCAGCCCTGGGCAAGATGGGTAGGGGGAGCTGCTGCTAGCGTCTCATGGGGAGAGGGACAAGCAAAGAGGATTCAGTGCTGTGTGGCTGTCTCAGAATAGCCAGGGACAGGGTGACAGGTCAGATGGAGGCAGGGCTGCTGGGGACTTCGTCCCCCCAGGGAAGATGCCAGGGGGTGCCTAGTGTCCAAAGCAAGTGCTAGGGCTGCAGGGAGTAGAGGCAGCTGGGACCACATGCAGAAGCCCTGGCCTGTACTCTGAACGGTAACAGCCCTCGTCTGCCTCCCTCTGCTACCTGCAGTGCATGTGCTGCAAGGACCAGAACCCCACCTGGTGGCAGCAGGTGGTACTGCACCCTGCAGCCCCTCCTGTGTTCCCCCACAGTAGCCCCAGGGGTATTGCAGCCTGCAGGAGCGCAACACGTCCCCCCCTAGTGGCAGCAGGAAGCATTGCACCCAGTAGCAGCTCCATGAGTCCCCCTGGTGGTAGCGGGCGGCACTGCAGCCAGCAACAGCTCCACAAATGACCCCCAGTCACCAGCAGAGAAGCTGTGTGCCTGACCCACCCCAGGACCTGTGTGAGCACTGGCTTCTTCCAAACCAGCTCTGAAAAAGACTGGATCAGAATCAGCACCAGAGAGGCCCTTCCCCCACACAGAGCCAAGCTGGATTGGAACCAGTGTCCAAGAGGCCCTGAGTCCCCCTGCATTTGGGCTGGATCAGAACAGCACCATAGGTGAATGTCCCCTCCCCCTCCCAGCCAGGCTGGGCTCAGCAGCAGTGATCTAGAGACACCCCCCACCACACACTGCAGCTGGGCTAATTCCCCCTTCCATGGGGAGGGAGGTGGGATGTGCCATGTGACATATCCCAGCTGTGCGGTGATCTCTGAGCCATGAGGGTGGGGCCATGGAGCTCTGCTGTGGAGCCACAGGGTCAGCAATTCCATCAAGCCCAGGGATGTGGGAATGAGGCCTGAGTCTGTGCAGTGGGGGGGGAAGCAGGGGGGCCAAGCACGGTACCTAGCTTGACTTGACCTCGCTCTGTCGCCTTTCCAGGAGACTCCCAGAATCCTTTGCAGCCATCTAGCCCCGAGGAGCTGGATGAGGATGTGCAGCTACCTGCAGAGGGGGAGGGGGAGGAGGAGGAAGAGGAGGAGGAGGAGAGTGTGTTGGTGGTGGGGACGCCCCCATCCACCCCACAGAGCCCCGCTGACCCCACAGCTGGCCCCCAGACGGGCCCGGCACCTGCACCGCGGCGGGAGCAGCGGCGGAACTACCAGCTGCACTGGCGCGTGGAATACCTGATGGACTACGATGGCAGGCGGCATGGGCTGGTGTGCATGGTGTGCGGGGGGGCGCTCGCCACCCTCAAGGTGAGCACCATCAAGCGCCACATCCTGCAGGTGCACCCCTTCTCCTTGGACTTCACCCCAGAGGAGCGGCAGACCATTCTGGAGGCCTACAATGAGACGGCCCTCTGCTATGAGCCTGCTGTGGGGGAGGAGTCTGAGGTTAAGCCCTGCCCCTTCCTCCAGGCCACTCCTGCTGATGGGGAAGAGGCAGAGTTGGCCTGTGCCCCACCCACCAGCACAGCATAGTTGATGGACAGGACTCCATCTTGACTCTTGGGAGCAGGGGTGGGGGGTCCAGGCTATGGACAGACACCCCTTGCTTAGAGCGCTTGTTTGGGAGTAGGCTAGGGGGTTCTGCACCCACCCATGCTACAGACGTTGCCCCGTGAACTACACAGCACCTTCCCCCACTCCCATCCCCACCCTGATGCATCTGGTCCTCACGCACTGATACTCCATAGCCCAAGCTGCGGGGTGGGGGAAAGGGCCTCGCATGGCCCCCTGTAGCTTTTAATCCCCCCCATCCCAGCTGGGGATGGCACAGAAATGGGGTTGTTGGGGATGGGGACACATGGGGCTGGAACCCAGCTGCTCAGCGAGCCAGTGGGATAGGGTGTTTGCAAGACATGGGTGGTGGGGGGAAGGGATGAAATCATCTCCCTGCCTGGGGCAGGCACTAGTGAGCAAGGGGGCAGCTGCTCTATTTAAGGGGCCAGTTCCAAACCCCTCCTGGGACTCTTCCCGGCCCCCAGGATAGCTGGTTTGAAAAGCTAATGCTCCCCGGCTGCTGCTACCAACTCCCAGCCTCCCCCGGATCCCATCTGGCCTCCAAACGGGGCGCATCTCTTCCTGTCATCCCCCCCCGCATCCTCCCCAGCTGCAGGTTTTCACCCCAGCAGCCTCTTCCTGGCACAGGTGCAGACTGGAATCCATGTCCCTTGGAGCTAATTGGATGTAAGCCCAATGCTCCGATTGACCTCCCCTTTCCCCCACCCACTCCAGGGAAAGTGCCACCCTCTGTGGAGAGTCTAGACTGGCCTTTGCAGTTGTTTATTAGCTTAATTAGCTGCTGGAGTCATCGCACCTCATCTAGATGCAACATCCTAAGAAACTTCCTTGGGCTGAAGTTAAACTGACCCTCCCCCGCCGGCACCAGAGAGCCCCGGTAAGTAACCCGCTCCCCTGCCGAATGCCAAGCAGTGCCGCTCACGTGAGCTGTGCAAGGCCTCGGCCTCCATCACACCCATTTTTATACCAGCCCCAAGGGCGCGTGGATGGTCACCCAACTGGACCACAGCGTTTTATACTCGCTTCCATCTGGTGTCAAGGGGGGAAGCGGGGTCCCTGCCTTGAGCCGTGGGGGCTGGAATTTCAAGTACTGAAGCAAGGTCGGGAGCAGGGCTGCGGCTGGGGGGCCTCGGACGGGGGTAAGAGAGGTCGAGGCTGGGCTGCAGCTGGGGGGCCTCGGACGGGGGGTAAGAGAGGTTGAGGCTGGGGGGCCACGGACGGGGGTAAGGGAGGTCGAGGCTGGGCTGCAGCTGGGGTTGGGGCTGAGGTCTGGAGTGGGGACAGAACTGCGGCCAGGGGCCGAGGCTGGGGGCGGGAGCAGAACCACAGCTGCCAACTGGAAAAGGATGGGTCATTTTCTGCTCGAGCTGCCAGGCTTCACAAGGGTCCTGTCCTAAGCTCCCAGCTGCCCCTTGTGGGGCCAATAGCCCTGTATCCCTCCACCATGCAGAGGCAGCATCTGTTGAGTGGCAGCGATCCCTCCCCTTCATTCTTGGCTCTGCACTGGCCCCCCTGTCCCCAGTGATGGGGGTGGGGATTGATGTAGGTGCCCGTGGCACTCCTGCATGGTCCTGTCTCTGACGTAGGCTGGCAATGGGATACTGGGCTAGATGGGCCTATTGTTGTAATGAGGAGGGGGACACTGGCTTTGATGGGCCCGTTGGTCTGAGCTGGGGCAGGGAGAAGGGAGACCTGGCCCCATAGGATGCAGGATGAAAACTCCTTGCAAATCCTTGACAAGCTGGAGCCGCTGGCCCCTGACTGCCGTAGACAGACAGGGGCAACGCGGTCTCCCCCTTCCCTGCTTGCCAAAGCTGCTCCTGCTGGCAGCAGAGAACATGATGCCGCCCTACACTGAGCACACGGGGGCCTGTTCCAGCTGCTACTTTGCTAATGCTAGCCAATGTGCCCCTCCCTGCTGCATTCAGGGGCAGTGGTAAGTGGCTGCCACTTTACAAGGGGGAAACTGAGGCACAGAGGGGCTTTCCCTGTGCTTGACTCTGGCTTTCTGGAAGATGGCCCAGCCTTGCAACTCCAGGGGGTGGGAGAGCCGCTGGAGACAAACCCACCAGCAACCGCCTGTACTTGCACCCTTGCTCCTAGCCTGCTCTGAGCAGGGTACTGAGCCAGCTGTGGATCCACACTAGTGCACCCAGCCTCCTTCGCACAGGGGTAGAGTGTTACCCTAGAGCGTGGGGGGAGCCCTAGGGTTACCCCACCAACCCCTTGCTGCTGCCCCCACTTCTCCTCCAAGGCACTGGGGCCATTCAGTTTTGCTCATGTCACTCTAATCATCCATACTTGGAGATCTTTCAGTGCTTCCCCCCCGTGTCATCTCTAGGCTGGGGGAGGAGGGGGACCCGCTTTCTGCTCTCTCTGACACAGCAGCTGCCCCCTTGTGCTGGGGCAGCTCTGCTCATGTGCAGCCAGGCTCCAAAGTGATGGGTTTTAAGCAGCCTCCTCTTCAAAGTGCACCGGGACAGCCCCCTTTGAGGCTCCATCTCCGAGCAGCTGCATGAGCCCATCATCTCCACTTGCTGTAGAAGGGTTGCCTATCAAAGAACAGCAAAATGCAGCCCTGGGGCTATAATGCTGCATGGGAGGCAAGAGGGAGGCAGACCTAGTGGTTAGAGACCTGGCTTCAATTCCCTGCTCTGCCATAAACTTCCTGTGGTTCCTTGGGGAAGTTATTTAGGCTCAGTGCCCCTCTCTCTACAATGGGGATAATAGCACTGCTCTGCCTCTTGGGGGGAGGAGGGAGAATAAATGCATTAAGGATTCTGGGGGGCTCAGATCCAGTGGTACTTTAGATGAAAGGTTGCAGCTGATGGGCTGTAGGGGTAGATGGGGGCCCATTGGTCTGATCTGGGAGCATAGGGGAAGCAGCCTGGCTAGGCCCATTGCTCTGAGCCGGGGAAGATACTGGAGGTAGGAGGGGCTCGAGAGGCCTCTGGTTCTGATCCATGCTGCATAATCTAGACCAAAAAGGTGCTTAGATGTTACAGCAGAGTTGCCTTAGCACAGCTGAGGGGGAAGTGAACTGGGGATAGAAACAAGGCCTCATTCTCGTACAGCTCCTCTCCTCTACCGCAAGGAGAAACCCTGGGCCCTGGCTTGGCTCAGGTTGTGACAGTGGAAGGGGGCAGAGCTAGCACGTTACGATCTAGAGCCCATTATGCAGGGCTGGATCTGCTGCTAAACACTCCCCTCCTCAAGGAGGAATAGTCCCCGGACACGCCGGGCTCCGGTAGCTGTGAAGAGCAGAAACCAGCCATAGCACTGGGTGGTGCTGAATTCCCACCCCACACAGCTCTCAGCCGAGAAGGGGCAGGTCCTCCTCCCAGCCAAGCTCTGCTGCAGCCCAGGGTTGGCGGGGGGAGTGAAATGCAAATCTAACAGCCCTACGGCAAGCCTCACATTTACTGCCCCATGGCAAGCCCCTCCTTTCAAGAATAGCTTCGTGCTCCAGCCAGCACTGTGGCCCCTGCCTGAGCTCTTAAGAGCTGGGTGTAGCGATGGGAAGGCAGGAGCTGTGCAGCAGGCAGCTGGTAGAAATACCCAGCTCCCAGCCTTCTAGACTGAATGGCTCTTTCCTGTGAAGCTGCATAGCTAGTGTTCAAGAGCTGCCTTTGTGTAATCACGCTTCCTCACGCCTGGGGAAGTGAGCTGGGTAGGGGCTGCGCTCCCTTGTGTACACCTGGACACCAACAGCACTAGGGCCCATTCGTGCAGGCCCACCCCAGCCACGCATGGAGGTTCATAGCTCTTCAGCTTCAAGGTAGAGGCCTGAAGAGCAAAGTAGGACCGTGAGCCCAGAAATCCCTTACCCCACACAGCAGGTTTGGCGGGAGGGTGGAAGACACAAGTTAACATTCCAGGCCTTCATGGGTAACACGCCAAGTGACATCAAGCCCCTGCCCCATGGCATGGGGCTGCTTTTTCACAGGAGCTGCAGGCTCTCCCTCTGGACTCAGAAGCTGCCTGCACCCTGGAGGCATTTTGCTTGTAGATTCTTACCTTGGTTTTAGTGCTAGCTCCAGCATCTCAGAGCATGCTCTAGTGACCACGCCTGATGTGTTGGAAGTGGTTATCCAAGGGGAGTCTTCGTGGTTCCAACGCTGTTGCATGGTGTTCAGAGCCATCTTCTTGGGCTTCCCTTCTTCCATTCCAGCTCTGTATATACCCTGCTCTGGAGAGCAGGGAAGGTGGGTTCTTAACATACAAAGATATGCAAAGTTGGGACATTTCACCGTCTCCATTGGTGCATGCTGCGGGCAAGTCCAGCAAAGCCGGTTTCAGACTCACATGAAGTCTATAGTGATTGGTAGCTGCCATCGGTTTAGGTTTTTATACTTTACCAGCATAGGTACCACTAAGATGGTAGGTCACTAGGCACGGGAGCAGTCACGCTTGCCAGTGTAGGAGGTAGGTAGCCCAGCGTAGAGGCCTCACTTTCCAGAATTTTCCAGGCGTATGGAGAGTAGCAGCTTGATTCAAATCTCAATCTTCCCTACCATGAATGACGTTACAGAAACCAGATGGCAGGTTGGTGTCATTTGTTACGGACTTAGCTGTGCCCATCTTGACTAGACGCTACAATCATCTCAGTTAAGCCCTACCTGAAGCTTGAGTGGTTCCGAGTGAAATGTTTTTATACACCACCCCTCCCTCCCCCCCAGAGAGCGACTTGCTCCTTGTAGCTACCATGTAAATGTTCTGAATTATATTTATATGCCTATGTTACACTTTAGTGACAGTATTGGAATATTTGTACGTGGTCCTCGTGAAAAGGTGTTTTGCATCAGTATGTTTTTTTATATGCATATGTTTTGTAAACATGTTAAATAAAGCCTTTCAAAAGATGCAGTTTTGAAGTGCATTAATTTGCAGGGTTATCGCCTAAAAAGAACCCTACTGCCATTGCTTCTCCACTGCTTAAGTCTGCAAGATCCTTGCTTTAGGAGCTGGAGTCAATTATAATCCTTTAGGGAAAGAGGAGCATTCAGAAGAATAACTAAATGGCTCAACTGCAGAGTTTTGTTCACTGATTGAACACCTGGTCTAGCGCAGATGCTCTTAGTCACTTTAGCCGTCTTAAAAATGGTTTAGTTTCTTCCTAAACCAGGTGAACTAAATGTGCGTAGAAACAGATTTAATCATTCAGTGCTACACCTCAATGCAGACAGACTCTTCAAAACTGATTCAAGCGTCTGAGATGAGTTTGGATTCCTCTCGACCTGAGTTAGGTTGGTGCCCTGAGCTAAGCAAACTGGTAGAAACGGTCAAAGTGGTGGATGAGGTGAGTGAGTGTTTATAGCTCAATGGCAACTTCAAAATACCACACAGCTATTGCGCCAGGCAGCATGTCTGTGTTGCCATCTTTCCATAGGAGTCTTGCTGATACTCTCCTGCAGAGATGAGCTTTAGCTTGATGACAGAACGGGCCTGAGGAGTGGAGTTGTCAATCACGATCCTCAGCCCAAAGCTTTTAAGATAAGGCCTGAGACTCAATGGCCCAGCCTGAAGAGCAGGCCCGAGACCCTGACGTCAACAGAGACAGTGGAAGAGAGCCAGAACAACGCCCCATGCTCTGCTCCCTGCTCCCCCAATGACAGGTGAGCTATGGGGAATGCAGATGGCTCGCGTATTCCAGCTGCTGAAGCTAACTCCATCCCACCCACCATCTACCCCGACAATCCCCCAAGACGACTGACACAGGAAACGAAGCTGGGACCTGTCCATGGTGTTTTTTATTAATACCACATCATTTGCAGTGTGACAGGAACCGGGTTATCAGCTCCCGGGGCACTACTGTAATTTATGCTGCACGCACGCACACGCACACACACACACAGAGCTTCATTAGTAGTTTGTTTCCGGTTTTTTGTCTACATGTTCTCTTTAAAAAAAACAAAAACAAATTGCCTGGCACAAAGATCTGTTCAACGTATCTCACAACAGCAGTAACAGAACAGATGTAAGAGCTGGGCCGACAACTTCCAGTGCAGAAGAGGTCCTGGGGAAGGGGTGGAAAGAAGTCAGGGCAGGATGATCAGTGCAGTTTCCACAGGGGAAAGCAGAGACTGTGGTTTGTTGCGGTGATGCTGAGAAAAGACCAGGGCAGGAGCAAAGAGGCTTTGAATTCCCTGCACTCATCCCCACAAGCTTTGCTTGGGAGGAAGAGAAGGTGGCCCAGCCAGTTATAAGCCCTATGGCTGTCAGCACGTGGCTTATAAGGCCTGGGGGCATATTCCCTGTAATAGACTACCTGCATCTAGGCTTTGAGTCAGTTGGGCTCAGTTCAAAAGCAGAGTTGTATTTTTTGTTTGAACGCTGCCTCGCAGGGCTCGGAATTCCCATCTCCATTAGCAGATGCTGTGCTAAAAAGGAGCCTGAGCGTCTGTCTCTAAAGCAGCCAAAGCCTCCCTTCTCCCTGCCCCACTAAACTGACACGAGGGAGGTGAGAATCCCCCTCGCCCCCTTGAGCCCAAATGCTGAATGAATGGCTCATTCATCCACTGGGCATTTTCCTTCCTCTCCCCTTAGCAGTGCTTCCTTCCCCCTGGAAAAGCAACAGAGGTGGGCTTTTGGTCTAGGTCTCAGCGCCGCCAGCTTTCACCGGGCACAGCAGGCTGGTTAAAGACTGACTCCTTCTGACCAGAGGAAACTCAAAGCTACCTTCAAATAAAGTTCAGCGAGTTAACAGTGTACAAAAAATACAAATTGTGAAATATGCCGCTCTAAGACTATTCTGCACACTAGAGTGTTAAGTACCATTTCTCCACCCAGCTGGGGTTCAAAGGGACCTTTGCTCCCTGCTGCCAGGACGGCAAGCGGGCAAGGCAGCATGTGGCGCTGTCTCAGTAGTTCAGCTCAGTGGTCACCCGCCCTCCGGGGGCTGAGATAGGAGTTATGACAGCAGAGGAGTCACATGCAGAGTTCGGGGGTTGGGGGGTGGGGTGTTGTTTTTTCTCTACACAAGTTTACAGCAGTGTACAGCAGATACAGACATTTTCATCTCAGAGTAAGAAATAAAAGGTACAACCTGGGAAAGGGGTGGGGAGCACATTGCAGGAACTGGAGAGGAGAGGGATGAACCAGACTAAAGCACAGAACTGATGTCACGTAGGGGTACAAACCCCCCTTTCGATCAGCAAGGGGGAGGAGGCAGTTTCCTGGACTTCCCACCCCACCCTTTTCAGTACAAGTCCCTGACCCCCAAGGAGCTGGCTGGGGGAGTATTTGGGGAGCAGGGAATGTGGAAGTGTAGGAAGCCAAGGAGAGGGAGAGAGGGATGTCTCCTTGCAGCGATTCCCCTTGGCAGGCAGGCAAATGTTTGGTCGAGCAGAGAGCCACCCTGCCCTCATTGGAGGCTGGGAACCGAAGAGGAGCCAGCGTTCAGAGCAGCATTCGGTTCCCTGCGATCGGGGACAAGACCCTTACAATCGTTCAGGTGTGCTGAGGCCTCCCCTAACGGCTTTGACACCAGGTCTCCTTTAGTCTGGTGCACGTTCTGAGCCCAATTCTAGGCTTAGAAAAGCAAATGCCAAATAATAACAAGAAACGCTTGGAATGCAGGCTCAAGCTGACTCAGCATGTTCCTTCATAGGTACAAGTAACAATGGTTATAACTATCGCATGGAGTTTAGTAATGGCTGGATCCTGGGGCTGCCCACCCCCCAGCTTATTCTGGCTTTTTCTTCACCATTCCTGGAAGTTTTGCTTGGATCCTACAGGAAAAGAAGTGGGGAGAGGGTGAGTTTTAAGGGCCAAGAGGTCAGCTGGATGCTCATTAACGTGCGACAGGCTAGTGGTTGGATCATGCAAGACGTACATGAGGCTACAAGCTACTGGACCGGAGGCTTTGGCTCAGGCAGCAGACACCCATGCTTTGAGGCTTTCTACCTCTGCAGACATGACTGGGTTGTCACTGCACTAGGTTTACTGAGGACCCTCTGTGTGGCTCTCTTCTTTCTGTTCAGCACCTGTTCTGAAGAGCATCTTGTGCCCCAAACGCTCTTGGCTTGAGGGCTTGTGGAGGAATTTAGCGCTCACGGAAGCTGTGGAAGAATCAGACTAGACTGAAAGCTTTTGGGGCTGGAACAGTCGCATGTATGTACACACGGACAAGCACACTACACTGGGAGCTACTGGAATGCAACTAAGGGAGGGATTTTCAAAGTGTCCAACTCCCCTTACAAGTCAATGGCAGTCAGGCATCTAGAGCAGAGGTGGCCAGACTATGGTTCGTGAGCCACATGTGGCTCTTTTACAGTTTAATGGTGGCTCCTGGAGCCCACCATGCCCCCCCTTCTCCACCTAACAGACTGGCAGGGAAGGGAGCTTGGGGCTTCTGCTCTCTGGCGGGGCTCTGGGCTTCAGCCCCGCGGGGTGTGCCTGCTGGGGCCCCGAGCCTTGGCAGGCTCCTCCCATGGGGCAGAAGTCTCAAGCCCCACCTCCTGCTGCAGGGCTGAAGCCCCGAGCCCCGGCAGGTGTGCCTGGCTCTCGAGGTTCTGAAGATTATCGTATGCGGCTCAGAGAGTCAGTAAGTTTGGCCACTCCTGATCTAGAGTGTCAGATGGAACAGGCCCAGTAGCTGTAACCGCTGCGCCAACCACCAACATGCCCAGCAGAGATGTTTCTCTTCTGCAGTAGGAAGCAGCGCTCACCAGCAGCGTTCCCTCTAATTTTTTATGTCCATGTGTGGAGTGAATTTTGCTTTGTGCACCAATATGGTGGTGCACAGAATTCATGTGATGGTGGTGGGGCCGAGGGGTTTGGGGTGGGGCTCGAGGTGGGGCTCAGAGCTGGGGCAGAGGGTTAGGGTGTGGGGGGAATGAGGGCTCCGGCTAGGGGTGAAAGCTTTGGGGTGTGGCCGAGGATGAAGAGTTTGGGGTGTAGGAGGGGGCAGAGGGTTGTGGTGCGGGCTCTGGGGTGGGGCCAGGGATGAGGGGTTTGGGGTGCAGGCTGTCCCAGGGCTGCGGTGGGGAGAGAGGACTCCCACAGCCCTCTCTCGCCGCAGCAGCTTGGGGCCAAGGGAGAGGCACCTCTCCCCGGCTGCGGAAGCTCCAGTTGGGCTGGGCCAAGAGAGGGGCTCCTCTCACCAATGGCGCCGATGGGGCCTGGGGAGCTGATCCTCTCCCCCAGCCACGGCAAGTCCAGGGCAGGTCCGCACTGGGGCTGGCGAGAGGGGCGCCTCTCCCCTCCGTGATAGGTCTGCGCTACTTGCCTCCAAGGAAGCCTTACTAGCCAAGAGCAGTTTGAAGAGACAATGAACTTGCATGGTCCATATGAAGTCAGCAGATCAGGTGCACCCCAACCCCTACTAGCAATGCCTCTCAGTCATGGCTCATTCACAACAGCTAAGTCCAGTTCAGATTGAGTCGGTACTGCTGCACCTAGAAGCCCCACTATGCTGGCAGCTGTACAGACAGAAGGTCCAATCCTCAGGAGAGGAGTCGTCCTCTGCCTGGGACTCCTGGCTCTCAGGTGACAGGGAAGGTGCTATTTTGATAGTGGGGTTTTTAGAGAAGTGCTGAGTGGACTCACTTTGCAATAATCGACTTAGTCTGGTCCCGGATGATTCCAACGTAGTGATCGATCTGCGTCTACGGAAGAACCAACGGGTTAGGACAGCTGTAAGGGGAAGTGTATCCAACAGACAGCAGTAGTGCTTCCCTGAATGGCTGCCTCAGTTTACCTTTTAAGGCCAGATAGGGCCATCACGACCAACCTGACCTCTGTAACGTAGCTACCAACTTAGCATAGGCAAACTTTAGCTAGGACCATGGAGACTCCAGATATTTCTGCATTTCTCCTCTGACGAAGCCACTGCCTTAAATTCACATGCAGCACATGGGATTCTGACAAAGTCTATTGCAGGGTATTTTTACAGTGTTTGGAGGAGGATCCAGTAGCTAAACAAGCTGCTAAACGACGCGTGTGCTGGGAGACTGTGATGACTCACCTTATATTTCTCATAGACAACTGGAATACCGAAAATCAGCAATTCTCCTGCAAGAGACAGACAGGTCACTGGGAAGACAATAGCTCTTTGTACTCTGGCTGCCCATGGAAACGTACTGCCTTGTGTAAGGAGCAGCCCTGTTGCTTTCAGAGAATTACTGCAATACAGTCAGCATCAGGACAGGGCTCTATCTATGCCCTCTTTACTTCAGCCCCTCACAATCTCTAACAGAGCTATCCTCCCAGCACCCCGGAGGCAGGGCGGTGCTGTTATCCCCATTTTACAACTGAGTAACAGGCACAGAGAGACCAAGTGACTTGCCCAAGGTCACACAGGATATCTGTGCCAGAGCAGGGAATTGAATCTGGGTCTCCTAGGTTCCAACCTAGTGTGCTAACCACTTGGCCATCCTTTTGGCTCCTTAATACCCATTAGTAAATGCTATGGGGTGCTCAGAGTAGAACCCTGGTTTCCTAACTGCTAGTCCCTTCCCGTAAGAGAACTAAGGGGTTAAACAGAGGTTCGTTGGTTAGGGACGGACAAACTAGAAGCTGATGAAATGGCTCCCAAAGCCTAGTCTTTGAGGTCCACGTTAATCTACACTGGATGGGCTCCTTGACTGACAATGAAAGGAATAGGTTGCTAGATAGACCAGGAAACGCCCCCACCTCACAGAGGCCCATTGCCTTCTTGAACTGAGGCCGCTCTCTTACCAAGAATGAGGAGGGTGATCCCATTGAACACAGCCCCGACGTACGTCATCAGCCACATGACAACTGCCAGCTGGAAAGGGAACAGTGCAGTTCTGTTAACGGGACACAGCCATGCTGCTCAGCAGCACTGACCTGCTTCCATGCAGGCTAGATCGGCGCCATGTTAGCGCACCAGTCACTGTATGCTGATCTGGGCACCTTGGTATTGAGTTTTGTTTTATTAGAAAGGTCACAACAACACTTAGATTCTAAAGTCTTTGGGGCAGGGAATGTCTGTTGTGTGTGTACAGCACCCAGCACAAAGCCTGGCCCATGACTGGGGCTCCTTGGCGCTGTAATACAAATTTCTAATGTTATTTCACCAACTATCTTCCTCAGGCAATGGCCTGTCCCATTGATCTCTGGTTTATCTGTTTGTGCCACTATTTTCCCGCTTCAGATCTGCCCAGAATTTAGCTCGGGCTGCAGAGCAATAAGGAAGATTCCCCAAGGCAGATATCACCAGAGCCAGGCTTCCCTCCTGAAGAGTCACTGCCCAACAATACCCCCTGCCACCAGGGAATCCCCCCACCAACCTTCAGGGAATCCACCAGGTCCTCCACCAGGAAGAGGCGGATGATGAGTTTGAGAGCTCGGTTGACATGCACCATTGCATCATTTACGTAGTTGTGGAAGGCCTCTGAAGAGAGCGTGATATCGAGGTCCAGGTAGGCTCTGGAAGAACAAGAGAGTTGCACCCAATGAGAGACATCCCTCTACTAATAGTATGACTCTCCCCCCGCCCTCGGGGCCAAACCATGCACAGAGGTAGAGGAGTGTGCTATTGCTTATGGTCTAATGAATCCTTTAGCTCAGGCAGTAGAGCCTCATCCTTTTAGATTCGGAGATCCCAAGTTTAGACCCCACAGATGATATGTTCGGGGCATTGTTACTCAGGGAGGACTAAAGGTAAGAAGCCCCAATGGACTGGATCCTTCCAATGCCTTCCACTAGGAGCAGAGAACAACACTGAGCAGGCCCCACGGCCAGGAGGAGAGGGGAAATTATTTGGGATTTGACCCTGGAAGTTCAAACCCGTTACACTTACTACAAGAACCAGATAGGGTGGGAGAAAGGGCAGTGGTGGGGAACTGGGACAGCACCATCCTGAGTGATAACTGAGGGAAGAAGAGGTCTTCAAACACATTTACACTTGCTTTGGAAGCACCTGCTGCATTTGAAGTGGCATCAGCAGGATTAGTGTGGAAGAACATCCCAGTATGGGAAATCTTCAGAATTGTGTGGCTCCGATCCAGTTAGTTCTTCCCTGGAGGATGCGGACATTTGCAGTGTTTATGCACTGACCCCTTCACTGTGGACTTGACATGAATATTGATGTTGAGAGGTGTTTTTGAGAGAGGAGATCACAAACTGTCAACTCTGCGGCAAGGGTAGTCATTTAATGTTTGTACAGCACCTAGCAGAATGGGGCCCAGCCTGGCCGGAGCTTCTAAGTACCACGATGATGTAAGATGGATAGTATGGATATCATCACTGTTCGGGTTCTAAAGCCACAGGTTCCACCAATTACTTTGGGAATCTTCTCTGCTGCAACCACTGGCAAAGTAAGGGCTTGTCTACATGGGGAACTACTCCTGATTAGCTACCTGCATGGATGCTCTTATTCTGGAATAAAAGCACTTTACTCCAAATTATCTTAATCCACTTCCAAAATTCCAAATTAACTGTTCCTAATCTGCTTCAAATTCACATCCGATTTTATTTCAGATTAATTTTCAGGTTTAGATAAGCCCTAAACCATTTGCCTGATTATGGTAGCCACAAGGGACTACAAGTCAGGATTGCGACCCCACTATACATACACAATACGAGGCAGTCCCTGCCCCAACAAGTTTATGTTTAAGTAGTTTTGTTGCCCCACAAAGCTTGCTGTGTGTATAACAACCAGGATGCTGCTAGAAGCTCTTACTCCAGCAGGGGGCACTGACAGCTAGTATCACAAAGTCGCTCCATTCTGGGCAATGGTTCCAGTGGGGTGGGACGGTACCTAGCTCATGAACTGCAGGGCAGTCGCTCTCCTGGCACAGGACACAGATTAACCAGAAGAGGGGAAGGGAACATGATATTGTGTGACCCATCTTGCTCCTATTTCCACTATACCAGTGCTACCACATGCTGAAGAGCTCAGGGCACGTCATTCCAGTTAGCTATGTAACTGTAGGGGCTATCCAATGGCTACACCTATAAGAACAAAGGATTGGCTCACTTGAATGGATGTCCCTCTTCAGACTTCTGTACGGCTTGGATGACAGACTTGTAGACTCTAAAGCTGATAGTGACTGACAGCAGCGCCAGGATGAGGTAAGAAACCACGCTGATGACGCTGAAGGCAGCCAGAGAGAGTAGCATGATCAGTGACGTGCCAAAGACAAAGCCTGTCTTCTTCACATCCCGCCAGAAGATCAGATCGTGCACTGCCAAGGAAAGGGACAAAACAAGAGGAAGTTACGGAGGCGGTAACAGAAGTGGAGAGTGTTGGACAGTGCGGGATCCAGTACAGGCCCTTGTTAATCGTCACTCAGATGTAGCTTTATTGGCCTATAGCATAGGTTCCCTTGCACTATACACTATGGATAACAGGTCCAGAGGCCCAATCATAGTCACAAACGCATTTGCAGATATGTAACATTAAGCAGCTGTATACTTCTTTAATGAAACCAAAAGGGAAAATCCTTTCTAACTAGTGTTTCTTTAGCACCAGGTAATCAGTCTCCATACAACATATCTCACAGAACACAGGGGATGGACTCAAAGCCAGACAAGAGGCAACAAACCCAAGGCAGAATTCTCTTAGCTTTCAAACTCTCGGCCCCACTGAAGAGAGGCAAGTATGAGCCTTGCTTCACACTCCAGGAAGCAGCAATGTTAAGCAGTTTGTGTGAAGTCACTCTGCAATATCAACAGCACAATTGGTAACCTCCCATCCTCTGCTCCTGCTAGGCAATGTTACCCTGTCAGAGAAGTGGGACTGTCCAGAGTAAGTGGTCATGAAAGACAGTCTGAGCAGGGAAATACCTGCTTGTCAGTCACAGTGACAGCTTAAAATCAAGTCTTTAAAAACAGCATGTAAGTTTGCATGGAGAGCATTGCCTTTATCATTGCAGATTTGTGTTTGAGTAAGGGCCTCTCCCTTCCATCACATCCCATTCCTTCGAAGCCTGAATGTGCCAAGAAGTCAGCCCTGTGCCCCAAAGGCCTAGGAATGGTTGGGATATTGCAACACAGAATTCTGATTTTGCTGGAGGGTTAAAGAGCAAGGCCACGCAGTGATGCACCAAGAAATATGATGGAGGGAGTCACCTGAATGGAGGAAGGCTAGCAGTCAAGGACACTCACTAACTGTAAAACGAGAGGAGCCTGTTTAGTGCTGAGCAAGTCTTAGCAAAAGCGACACACTGGGCAGAATTGAGTGAGCCGAACTCCAGAGACTGGAAACACAACTGCAGTAGCTTCAAAATGTCTATTAGCTAGGATGAAGTCATCACAGTCCACTTATTACACTACCGCCCCCATGGGTCTCATTTTCAGTGCAGCCCTTGTACGTTTACCCGAGAGGGACTGAAGATAAGTAACATTTGTCTTTCCCCAAAGCTGATACACCAGGTTAAATCACACCCCAGGCAGCCTTCTCATAGCTTCCCACACCAGTGTGTGGTGGCTGGGTACATCAGCCCCTACCTGTCACCAAATCTACTGCTGGGTCTGTGGTGCTTTCACAGCGCCCACTGCTGTGGTATCGAAGTACTGATAACATGGGTGACATGTCCTACTTACAATACAACAGCATCATCTGCAACTATCTTTGGACTAACTTCCACACCACAAATTGCTCTCTAAAGCTCTACTCTACAAATAAGCTAACTTCTTTAACAGCTGTTTAAAACTGCAATTGGGGAACCTGGTCCATGCCCAGAGTTTAATCTCCGTTCAGAATAAGGCAGATCCCTTTGTGTAGCCCCTAGATTAGAGGGGCTTTGTTTTTCCAGCCCTTGTAAATAATGTCTCCTGATAGGAGGTGCATGCTTTGGGTATTAATTGCTTTGCCTGCAGTATGCTGCTTCCGCTAGAAGAGGGCGCCATTGTCATTAATGGCAACACCAAGCTGAAGGATTTGCAGCAGTTCCCAACCGGTTTCCCCCTGCCGTTTATTCTATTAGTGACAGGCTGCTGGGGGGAGTTGGGGTAGGGGGGTTGGTAGGGAGAAGAGAATTGGGCAGCCAGTCAACCAGCACCACGCCCAGTAACACTGGCACTTGTCCATGCTCCCAGCTCAAACTCTGCAAGAAAACTATTCAGGTCTCCTCCAGGCAGAACAAAAAGAAAAGGAGGAATTTCCAGGGTTTATCCCATGTTTTTCATGGCTGCTTTAGATACGTTTAAGGCAGGGGTCGGCAACCTTTCAGAAGTGGTGTGCCAAGTCTTCATTTATTCACTCTAATGTAAGGTTTTGCGTGCCAGTCATACATCTTAACGTTTTTAGAAGGTCTCTTTCTATAAGTCTCTAATATATAACTATTGTTGTATGAAAAGCAAATAAGGTTTTTAAAATGTTTAAGAAGCTTCACTTAAAAATTAAATTAAAATGCAGAGCCCCCGGACCGGTGGCAGGACCCGGGCAGTATGAGTGCCACTGAAAATCAGCTCGCGTGCTGCCTTCGGCACGCGTGCCATAGGTTGCCTACCCCTGGTTTAAGGGTTTGGTGAAGCCGCAACTTTGAGAGGGAAAGTTTTTTGTTTTGTTTAAATATCCAGAGATGAACCCCACTAGTGTGGCAGCTTATTTAAAAACAGACCCAGCAGCGTAGTGTGTGGGGGCATTGTGGTTAAAAAACAAACCAAAAAAAAAAAAACCTCAAACTCTCCCTTCTGGCCATCTTCAGATTGAAACTGAGCAGAGAGCTAGCCGTCTGGTTGTTTTGGAGAAGCATAAAGGATGTCCATTTTCTCAAGTTCCTCTCCCAGGCAGTTTCTGCACCAGCAGCTTGGCATAATTGGTTTTCAGTAACTGTCAGAACAGCCAGAAGGGAAGTGTGGTAGGAGAGGAAGTGAGAACAATCTAAGATCTCTACGTTTGAATTATAATGCTGTTGAAGGCAGATCACAGGCTGCTGGAGAATTAGCGATTTTATATTTATCTTGTGCAAGCATTAAGGAAAGAGAGACAGGGCTGATGGATGAATTTTGATGAACATGGGAAGTGCAGTAACTCAGATCAGAGGTTAAGGAAACATTCCAGAATCTCTAACAGACTTTGGTTCCATCTAATTGCTCTATCTTTGCCTGCCTGTTTACAATTCCCAGCCTCCTGCTGGTCTGAGGATCATAGGCTGGAATCAGCTGCACCTTCATGTGTATACAGTATTCTAGCTTGGATTCTTGCAGCCAAGCAAAATATGAAAGCGGTGGGTTGGAAGGGAGGAGCCATATTAGGCGCCTGGATTCCTTTAGCATGCAGTAAGGACGCTACATGCACTGTGAGCACAGGACCAACTGCTCAGGTTGTGAAAGCAGATGCTTCAACCCCCTTTGGTTCAAAACACAGCCCTCTCCACTCGCATTAAACTCCTACACTGCACAGGAACCAAACTAGGTTAATGGAGTCCGCTTCGTTCTTTACAATTCATCCCCAGCCAGATCCAGAGCCCTCAGAAGAGGACAGAGGAGCCATTTACAAAGCAGCACAAGGCTGTTACTGTGAGAGACGGGAGAGGCGCTCTCTGTGCTACGAAGGAGCCTGGCAACGGGCCAAAGATAAATTTATAAAAAGCCCTTTTCAAATGGGTCGCTCTCTCCTGACCTGTAGAAAAATAGTTTATCCATGAAGAGATGCCTGGCTGTCAATCTCACATGTAACAATGCAGAAGGGAATCACGTCTGCTAGCCAAATTGCTGGAGAGAGTGAAAGCCAAAAACCACAGTTTGTCTGCACGGTATTAGACTAAAGGAGAACAAAGCCAGCCTCCCATAGAACAGGCAGGAAGAAATACACCGAGGGGATGTAACTGCCTGGGACACATTCTCACCACAGAGAATTTTGGTTAGCAATTCCTAGGTCATCTTTCTTATGCTGGAATTAGAATCCAAGCGTCTCTCAAACATGCTTTTAGCCCAGTATCCAAGGATAAAGCTCTCAGCACAACAGCCATATGAGGTGCCTGGATTTTTATGCCTCAACACAATGCATAATACCTCACTTTTATGAAGGCTGGCTTCACTTGATGAAAGCAATGCCTATGGGTGAAGTGTGGTCTAATTTTCACACAACAGCATCTTTTTGTTTGCTGCCCACACCTCAGGTGAGTAGGTTTGTCAAACTAAACTCAACTTCCACTTGGCTTTCATCTGTTACTTAAGCTTTCCTCACTTCCCTAGAGAACTGAGGGATTCATGACCTTGCATTTGTGAATGTAAGATCAATGATGGGATGCAAATCACTCAGGTCATTTAAAACCCCACTGAGATGTATTCTTGTATGAACACTACTGCACTGGCAGTCTTATCTACAGTTCCTATGGAAATATACCCCTCTGTGGGCTGAATAGAAGATTTAAGAGATTCACAGGAACTGGATATGGAAGGGTCTCATCTCCCAGGCAGTGCAGGATATAGAATTGCTCATTACCATGTATTGTCTAATGCCCAGTCCAAGCAATGCGTCTTCCACTGCTTCCCTTGGAACCTACAGATCACCCCATTTCTCTCAGTTATCCTCCCAAATAACTGAACTGTCCTTGGTGGTTACACCCTTTCCCAACTCATACTATCCTCTCCCAGGGCTGCTTCCATTGAATCTCAAAGAAGAAAGACACATGGTATCTTAATTTTTTTGAAAACATGACTAAAGGAAGATTACACATTCTGGGCCCCACCTCCAGCCGACTCAACCACGCTCTCGGCTTTCCAGCGTTTAATTGTTCCTTGCATTCAGCCAGTATCTGAACACCAAAACAGGGGCTGGTCACACTGATGCTCCAAAGACAGAAGCGATTTCATTCAGTGCAGTTCAACAACTGATCAGGACAGACTATGGCCCCTCGCATTAATGGAAATGTTACTGGTGTCACCAGTGCCGTTCCATTCACTTGAATGGACGCTAACTGAACCCAGCTATAATCTGTGCATGAACTTCTTCCCAATACCCTTGTTATTTTATGTCCATACACTAGATGGGGAGCTTTGAAAACCAGATTGAAATTCATCTTCCCAGCATAACCACACTGGAAGTGTGAACAGAGTTTTTATTCAGGCCTCTTTCCAATACATACTTCCCTGCCAAACCAAGCCTTTATCTTCTGTAAAGAAATTTTCACAATAACCTCTTACAAAATAATCAGTGCTTGTGTTTGCAGACATTTCGAAAATGAACCACATGATGCAAAAGCCTCAGGGGCTTCATGTTATTAAAAGAACTGTTTGTGGCCCTGAGTATTTGCTATTCTAGCGGGCCAGCTGATTTGTAGGTAATCTGGATTAACATAGAAGTACTAGTGGAATGGACATCGGTGGGTCTTTTATTCCCAACCTTCTATGCCCCAAATTATTCCCCAAGCAGAGTTCTGACCCCAAGACTCCAGGGAATCCACTTGGGACATTGCTATTATTTTTTTTACATGGAAGGCATTTAGAAAATACAGAAATGGGTAGCAGTAGATTCAGATTACAGAGCCAGAAGGGAACACTGGGATCTAGTCTGATCTCCTGTATAAACACAGGCCCACAGGGCTGCCCTGAATTAATTCCTATTTACTCTGATTCAAACCTTTCAGAAAAACATCCAATGTGGATTTAAAAAATTGCCAGTGATGGAGAATCCACCATAGCCCTTGGTAAATTGTTCCAATGGTTAATTCCTCACTGTTCACGATTTGCAACTTATTTCCAGGCTGAATTTGTCTAACATCAGCTTCCAGCCATTAGAACTGGTCAGACCTTTGTCTGCTCAACTGAAAGGCCCTCTATTCTATTCTGTTCTCTTTGTAGACTGATCAAGTCACCGCTTAATCTTTGCTTTGTTAAACTAAACAGATAGAGCTGCTTGAGTCTCTCACTATAATGCACGTTTTCAAATAATTTACAACTACAAGACAGACAGACGGACTTCAGCAAGCAAACAGCCCTGTTTGGAGAATGGTAGAAAGCACATGGACATTAATGAAGAAAAGTTCTCAAGGAAGGAGGAAAATATGATTAGAACCACCCAGAACCCAAGATGTGCTCTTATACCCATAATGCAAGTTGGCTGGTTTCCTTTGTAAACCTAGATTTCTAAGGGTACGTCTACACTACCCACCAGATCAGCGGGTAGTGATCGATCTATCGGGGATCGATTTATCGCATCTCGATCCCCGATCGCTCTGCCGTCGACTCCGGAACTCCACCACAGCGAGAGGCAGAAATGGAGTCAACGGGAAGGGGCGGCTGTCGATCCCGCGCCGCAAGGACGTGAAGTAAGTGATTCTAAGTTGATCTAAGATACGTTGACTTCAGCTACGCTATTCTCGTAGCTGAAGTTGCGTATCTTAGATCGATCCCCCCCTCCTAGTGTAGGCCAGGCCTAAGGGTATTAACAAGGTGAGTGTCTGACAAGCAAATAAGGACAAGAGACTGGTATTGTATTTCCAATATAAAACGTTTACCTGAAAACCCAGTCAGTAGCCTCACTAGGGCATGTTCTACTGGAGATCCAGCCACACTATCCCAGACAGCTTCTTTGGGGATTTCACCATCAGTACTAATGTGAGCTGTGGCAGGGGCGGGCTTCATATCTGTTTGCTGATGGATGCAGAGAGGTCTTTTCTCCAAGGGAGATTTCTGAGCTGCTGAGGGGTCATGGTCCTGTGCTTTTCTTCCCCCTCCCGGCAGGGAGATTTTACTTTGTGTTGGAGTCTGCTCGTCATCCAGTTTTCCACCTAGTTCTTTGAGGGCCTTAATTGTCAGCTGCTCCTGCTCAAAGTCTTGAGCTACCGTGGGAGATCTTTGAGAGAACAAAGGTTTCTGGAAGTTGCCCTTGTCATCAGTGATGCTTTGCACAGCATAATCACCATCCACTTTCACATCTGACCTATTTACCTCATCTTTATGAGGAGCTCTTCCTGGAGCAGTGGTTTTTAGAGCTGCAGTTTCAGCCTCTGAGAAGGTGTCTGTCAGGTCCTCCAGAGAGTCATTACCCTTGGACTTCAAGCATTCCCGCATGAAATCCGCCTCGTTCTCCCCACTTAAGGCATCTGGATGATCTTGTTCTTTCAAATTACCCAAGGGCAGAGAGAGGGGGACTCTCTCGTTCGGCATGTTTTTAAGATCCTTCAGTGGAGCTGCTGTTGGAGAAATGCTGAGAATTTCACCAGCCTTGAGTGGTTTCCCAAGGAGACCTGGATCCCAGTGGCCTGAATGCTGCATATTTATAGACGTCAAATCCAGAGTGGATGACTTGGGATATTTTGCTTCAGCAACTGGACTCCCTCCAACATCTGGATGCGCTTCTATAGTTTCAAAGTCATCAGTGAATCCCTGATTATCTTCTGGTGTCTGAGAGGGCAACTGACCCTCTCTGCTGTGTTTGTGCAGCTTGTTAGGTGCCTCTTCATTATCTGCAGTTATCCAGTCTCTTGTTTTGCCAGCAGTAACTGGAGCGAAGGTCAGCTTCTCCACTGGTGCCACGCCGCTATCTGTGGGTTGAAGGACAAGCTTCTTGTTTCCATAGGCCAGATCTACGGGCACATCCTCTATCACTGTGTCATCAGATTCGCCAGAGCTGTCTGCATCTGTGATTTCAGCCAGGCCAGAACTTGGCCAGCTCCCATCAGCCTTCAGTTCAACTGCAGTAGGTGAAGCATTCTTCATTTTAACAGCTTCTTTGTCCAGAGGAACATGTTTCTCAAATCGAGGCGATGCTAAGTCTGTATATGCTCGGTCTTTCTGCTGGACACTGACAGTAACAGGATGAGGCGAGGGTGCTTTGCATGCTTCTGTCCTGTTGCCTGCTGGCTGCGTAGGAGTGCCGCCAAACTCTTTGGAGGGCACTGCAGGTAGGTCTGAGGTTTCAGCAATCTTTTCAGAATGCTCTACTTTAGGAATCAAGTCCCAGTTCAACAGCTCATTCGTGAAGCTGTGCATCTCGCGTACACACTTGGACACTTCTTCCAATGCAGCTGTTGTACCTGAAGACTGGCGTGATAGCCCGGGTCCTGCTGGAATGCTGCTCCCGCTGCGAGGTTTCACCTGGAACTCACAGACACGGTCTTCTGGGATATCCGTAAGAAGCTCTCTCTCACTGTGCATCACCCAGTTGCTACTGAGATCGCTGGAGTTGCTAATTAATGAATCCTTGTACTCTTTATCAAATGCTGCTTTGTCGATAATCACCTCGAATGGCGATTCGGGAGAGTCTTTTTCTAGAGCAGTCTCCCCACCAGATGGAGTGGAAGACTGCGAATAGACACCTTTGCTCAGAGGTTGCTCAGCATCTTGCTTCTGGTCAGTCAGGAAAGTAAATCTGGATTCACTGCCTGTAGTGACTCTCTTGTTTTGGTCCATAAAATCTTGGTCTTTCAGTCTGCTTTGTTCAGCCTTACCATCTTCTGACAGGCAGATAATGGTGCCCCTCACATATGTTTGTTCTGGGGAACTAGTCGAAATCACTGGGCTGTAGGAATGAGGTTCTGCTCCAATAGAAAATGGGGAGCCTTCCGACCCAGGGGACCCAATGGATGTTGCCTCTATTCCAGAATCAGCACTTGGCCCACGGAAGCTATCCATTCTTTTGCTGTCTACAGCAACCACCAGTTCTTTCACGTCATTTGAGGGAGGGGGCTTGCTGTCTATTTCTCTGCTGCTGTCTGCCCAAGCTGTCAAGCCAGGGGTTTGATTTTCAGATCCCAGAATCCCTGAAGCTGCCTTATCAGAGAGAGAAGCAGTCCCCTCTGAGGCCAGGATTTGAGAGAGGGAGAGATTCACAGAGTGCAGTTACAAGTTAAAAGTCAAGCAGGCAACATGCTATCTTGGGATCTAGAGGAAAAAAGACAAGACCCGAGACACCAGCCTTGGCAAACATGCATGGAACTGCCAGTCGTAGGACAGGGAAGCCACTTTACACAAGAGGTTGCAATCTACACCAATACTTTCCAAGCTGCCAGTTTATAGCTGTGATTTCATAGCACATGAAGGGGAGTGTTAAGGCCTGCAAAATTAAGTACGCAAAGCAGCTGTGGAGGAACTTAGGCATGCGGAGAGGGTTAACAAAAGCAATACAAAATAAGTGTGAACTTCGCTGCGTGCTACTTAAGGCACTGATGGGATTGCAAAACAAACAGTTCCAAGAAGAGCCTAAATTCACCATCACCCAAATTAAAGTGACTCCTGAAAAAAACCTGAAAGCATCAGGACACTTGCACTCTAGTGTCAATGCTATAGCTATTGCCTCCGAACTATTCACCTCAGTATATGGAAAGAGTGAGTTCTAGTTCGCTTTCTATGTGGAGTGGAAGGCAACTAGTCCTCCCTTGCTCCACTCAAGCATGTGGGTAGGGTTCTGCCCTGTTCTTGCAGCAGGGGGGCAAGAACGTTAGTGGCAACATACCCTGCAGAGCTGGGATGGCAGTCCCATTCCAATAGTGTCTAGAAAGGCAGTCTGGTTATAACATCATCAGGTGGTGTCTCGTCTACAGCCCTCACAGTCTGAAGTGCGGGAGTTTATAGGGTGTGTGTGTCCCACCATCACCACTCAAATCTCCTTGAGCTTTGATGTGCTATGAGAAAAGCTTCACCCAGTGTTATTGCAGATTTGCTCAGAGCAGTTTCTCTGATTGCACTGCCAAGGGAACTAGTCTGGGCTACATGTGGTGTAGAGTCATTGGGGAAACACTCCCTCCAAACGGAATTACAATTGTGAAAGAAGCAAAGGTGAGGCCAATCCCGTTGCAGGTGGGAGCGAGTGCACCTCTGGCATAATTTAGGTCTATATGGCTGCTGTTCCTGAGTGATTCAGCCATGTTGATCAGCTTCTGAACAACTTCATACAAGATGAATCAGAACAAGTGCCTGGGAAAATATGTGCTGTATGCTAAGTTGAGCTTCGAAAAGCCCATCATAGAAGAAAGCTGCTCAATGCAGAGCCATTAGGATTTCACACGGAATGCTGTCCACTTCCTGATTAAGTTATTTACATTAAAACATGTTGCTGTTTCATATTGAACACAGATGTAACAAGGAATAAACCCTTGAGATCTGTCTTAACCTACATGCGAAGAGGACACCTGTGATGAAACCGACTTCCTTCCAACCACCACCACAACAGGCTTCCCAACACAACACTTCAAAGAAGGGGTTTAGAAAAATAAATGGCCAATTTATTTTAATAGTTTAGCTTATACCCAGATAACATTAATTTCTACTATCTGTTGTATGATCTGTTGAGTCTGGAAAATTTTCACTTATATCCACCTCCCTCTCTGCTGAAAGATGCAAAAATGTAGATTTTTTTTTTTAAGCACACTACCTATATTTCTAGCTTGTCCAGGAAGATCTGTCAGGATGTTGTGAATGTCAAATGTGATGCAAGTATGCTTTACACAGCTCCACAATCACACTTCAGGCAATATACAGCTTCACACATGAAAGTTAGTCTCCAATATAGGGTTAACATTACAAGCAGGACTGCAAATGAAGTAACATATTTGGATACAGCCTGTCTGCTGTGCGGGCTCTGTGCAACAAGCAGATATTGACGGGTCTTGCTACTATTATATGAAAATATTACTAGCATCCTAAAAGGGAAAGGTTTTGTATGGAAAGTTAACTTTTAGCCCTCTGGGGCACCTGGCACTGACCACTGTCAGAAGACAGGACACTGAGCTAGACGGACTTTGGTCTGACCCAGAATGGCCACTCTTATGTGCTTAAATGGCCAATAGGAAACACAGCTTCCCATGATTTCAAAGGGAGGTTTTGGAATCCCCATCAATGGAGGGTTAAAAGAACAGGGGGGAGGGGAGTTTGCGGGGTGGGTGCTGTGGTTCTCAACCTGCAGACCATGTAACACGTTTAAATCTGTTGAGAACCATTGTTCTAATGTAATGGTTTTTAACCTTTTTTCATTTGCAGACCACTAAAAAATTTTAAGTGGAGGTGTGGACTCCTTTGGAAATCTTAGGCATAAGTCCATGGACCTCCAGGGGGTCTGCTGACCATTGGTTCAAAGGCACTGTTTTAATGGATCTATAAAGGTACATTTCACCAAAAACAAGGGTTTACAATTAAAAGGTTCATCTGAAACACAGGCCTCCTATAGGTGATTGACTTGTATTTTCCAAATCAGAATATGCACAAAGAAAGAAACTAGAATCACACTACAAAATCCATATTCAAGTCAGGCAACTTGGAGAGAGTGATCTTTTAGTTTCTAGGGGGAAAACACTCAGATGTTTCTTATGGCTTGAGGGATAAGAGACTGAAGGAAAAAATTCACAGAGTAAGGCCAGAAGGGAACATTAGATCATAAAGTCTGACCTCCTGAGTATCACAGGTCAGAGAATTTCATCCAGTTTGCATTGAGCTCAAATGAGGCTCTGTCCCTATTCATTCATGATGCATTAAGGTGGCATGAAAAGCTGCCTTTTAAAAAACTGTCTCCTTTTGCTTTTTCATTTTAAAATGGAGGATCAAGACATCTCTACCCAGCTTCTCTATGGAAATATGAAAAATTGTTAGTATCTGTTTAACTGCAATGGCAAGCATACACTTAGGGAATACTGATCTGGTATGCAACTCCTCTGTTCTTATAGCCACAGGACTGTCAAACTGGACCAGATCTGAGTCCTATCTAGATCAGTATCCAATCTCCAAGTGTCCAGATGCTTCAGAGGAAGATGCAAGAATCCCACAACAGGTTTCCTCATTTATGAAGTCAAAAAACAGGTCAAAGGTACTAAATTGCCCTCTCGACACTTTAATATGAGCACTTCACAATATTGAATATATTTATCTTCACACCCCTTTGTGAGGTAGGGGAAATGTTCTTATCTTCATTGTACAGAGGGGAAATTGAAGCCTAGAGAAACTAAGTGTATGTTTACACTAGAAACGCTACTGAGGGCACAGCAAAAACACTGTAATGTAAACACTTAACTACAGGGATGGAAGAGGTTCTTCCATCATTGTAGTAAATCCATCTCTCTGAAAGGAAGTAGCCTGGTTGATGGAAGAATTCTTCCTCGACCTAGCACAGTTGACACTGGGGCTTAGGTCAGGTTAACTAAAAGTGTCTCAGGGTTGTGATTTTTTCATACCCATAGCAATGTAGTTAGGTCAACCTAGCTTTCTAATGTAGACTAGACCTAGGTGACTTGCTTATGGTCACACAGGAATCTGTGGCACAGCAGGAAATTAAATGTGGGTTTCCTGAGTCCCAGGCAAACTCCCTAACCTGACCATCCTTCCTCTTTGGGTTCAAAGCCATTTTAAGAAATCCTATAAAAGCTACCCTTAGAATGGGAGATATCTGTAGGAGCCCTGCTCAACTTACAGGTCAAACCAACTTGCTATGGACTCTTCCATGTGATAGAATTCAGTGTTGAGGTCATTTCTCTTTCAGATTTCAGAGTTAGCTTATATCTGATTCTCCTTCCGCAGTGTTCTGCATCTTGCTGTCTATACTGCTTGCTTAGTTTGTTTTCATAAACTCATTAGTAAAATTTGCTACTTTAAAATCTAACGGTATGTTAGCTGATGGAAAAACATGAATTTACATCAGAGATCTGTAGCATGCTAATAAAGTGGTGTAGCAACCACTACATACTTATCACTTTAATAGGGTGATAGACACTTGATTCAGAATCTTTAATAGCACGTGCACGCACACAAACACACACCAAGTGATTAGCTTAAAAAAATATTCAGGCTTTTTTTTGCCACTGAACTAATTTGTGTTATTTCTAATCCAAGCAAATACAACAGACATTAAGATTGAAGCTAAAAACGTGCAAAGCAGTATCAGCACCTGACAGCCACAGCACCAAGATAGGAAGTTAGCCAGCAGACACTTTGCAGTCAAGCTAGGTTGCAAAGGACTTTAGTAACGGAGACAGAATAGAAAGAAAAATGTTTTTTAAAAGGCTGTAACCGGCTAACAACTTTGTTCCCACCGCTTGCCCCAAAGTTCTTCAGTATTGCAACTTCCTATTCCAGATGCTTGGAGTGTACTGTGCCAGCTGGGTGAATTGGTTAGACAGGCAAATAAAGAATTTGTATTTCTGATACTGCATAGCAGGCTTTTCTTTAGATTATCCTATTCATGTAAGTCGGGAATCAGCTCTTTTCCTTAGCCCTTTTTCAAGGATGACCAGCTTGGAAGTTTCCTAACCTTCTAACTAAGGCATGACAATCTTTCATTCTACGCTGGAGTTCTGGTTGTCTCTTATATGCAGGTGTAACAATTTAGTCAAGTTTAACTGTGCACATGAAATCAGGGTTAAATTAGTAACTCTGGTGGCTCCAATAGACCCAACTTTTTGTTTATCAAGTTAAATGAACAGCACCTCCAATGACTGGCTGATACAAGGGCTAAGTTGATGCACTCATATCTTGTCTGAATACTTCTGGTGTTTCCAGCACCCGAAGTTTCCTAAATTTCAAAAGGTCTGGGCTGAAAAATTAGAATTGGTGGATGTAGGTCAAATCCACATGAGAACACACCTAGATTACACTCTTTCGCCCCATTTGGTTTTCAAGAAATCGGATTGCTAAGGGATTGGATCTAGTTGAATTTGCCTATAACTATCTTAGGCCTTGTCTTTACAGAAAACGTGTACCATTTTAACTATGCTGGGATAGTTAGGGCATTACAACATCCCTCCCCTCCCCAAGTGCAGAGGCATTTATATCAGGATAAAGGTGCTTCCTGCTGGTATACCTATTTCTAGTCAGGAAAGGAAATAAGCTTTACTGGTATAGGGCATCCTTCTACTAGTATAATTGCATCAAATACCAGGGGTTGTACTGGTATAACTGTCAGCTAAACATTACAAAATCTATGTGTAGACAAGCCTTTGGTTTAGTGAATGGCTTTGTTCCTGTAGAGCAGTGGTTTTCAAACTTTTTTCAGGCGACCTAGTTGAAAATGTTTGATGCCCGCAACCCAACGCAGCTGGGGATGAGGGGTTTGGGTTATGGGTGGGGGCTCTGGGTTGGGGAGGAGGGGTTTGGGGTGAAGGAGGGGGCTCTGGGCTGGGGGCAGGAGGGCAGGTTGGGGGGGTCAGGGCTCTGGGCTGGGATAAGGGGTTTGGGGCACGGGGGGCTACGGGTTTGGGGGGACTCAGGGCTGGGGCAGGGGATTGGGGTGCAGAAGGGGGGC
This sequence comes from Trachemys scripta elegans, assembly GCF_013100865.1. NCBI lineage: Eukaryota > Metazoa > Chordata > Testudines > Emydidae > Trachemys > Trachemys scripta. The sequence continues at coordinate 30,979,095 of NC_048304.1, forward strand.
AGGGCTCTGGGCCGGGGATGAAGGCTTTGGGGTGCAAGAGAGGGCTCCGGGTTTGTGGGGGGACTAGGGCTGGGGTAGCGGATCAGGGTGTGCAAGTGGGGTGTGGCCTTACCTGCGGCGGCTCCCAGTCAGTAGTGTACCAGGGGAGCTAAGGCAGGCACCCCGGAAGCGACCAGCAGCAGGTCTGGCTCCTAGGCAGAGGTGTGCAAGAGGTTCTGCGTGGCTTTCGCCTGCAGGCAATGCCCCCGCGCGCCCTCCCCAGCTCCCATTGGCCAGGAACCGGCCAATGGGAGTACGGAGCTGGTGCTCAGCACTGGAACGCCTAGGATCTGGACTTGTAGCTGGCTGCTTCCTTAGCCGGGCAGCACCGCTGACAGGACTTTTAACGGCCTGGTAGGTAATGCTGACCAGAGCCGCCGTGACCCAGCACCTTACATTCTGCGATTCAGGACTGGGTCGCAATCCACAGTTTGAAAACCATTACTGTATAGAATGGAAACTTAAGTCATTTCAGACCTCAAGCAGTTTTCCTAGCTTAAGTTCCTCCTTATATAACAAACTATGGGCCAATAGTTTATCTCCCCATCCCAGATTAGAAAAAGGTGGCATATTAAGGTATTTGTTGTCTAGTCTTTTCTATTCTGTCAGCTACTGTACTTTAGCATCCTATTAAATATATGGTTTAGAAAATATATTTGGTTGCTTCACAGGTATAGGATGGTATCATTTGCATTCATGACAAGACATGGGATGAGATGTGAAATGGTGAGAGAACACAGCATTCCCCACTCCTACCACTGCCTGAACTATACCGGTATCAATTTCCTCCAGGGAATCCACAGCATAAGCTAAAGCACTGATGCATTTGCATTACTGTACTTACTGTTAGATGCATCACTATACGGTGGATCAGAATTTCATACCAACAGCAAGCTACTGTGGCTACCAGAGAAAACATAGGGAGAGGCTTTGCTATTTTCTCTCCACAGCTGTTAGGTCAATGCCACTAAGACACTGCATATACTAGTAGCCCCAATACCAGTTCTGGTGGGACCCACTGTTGGCAACCAATTTAATCAACAGGTCACAATTCCCAGCTTTTAGAAACATTATCCTACCCAAGCCTAAGCAGAATTATTCAAAGAGGAACAATCACTTATTTTAACTCTGAGCTGAAAGGATTTTACTGGGATTTTCTAAACAGTTTTTCCACTGACCAGGTTACCAGCACAACATACACCTTCCACTAATACAGATATAAGCTATCATCTTTGTAAAATGCTTTCTGATGGATATTATCCCAATTCCACAAACTAGCAAATAAGGAGGGGAAGTGACTTGCCCAAGGCCCATATGACAAGTCAATATATCAAAGGTAGGGGTAGAACCTATGAGCCTCGGTCCAAGTTGTCTTCTCTAACTACTACTTCTCAAATTGGGGGTTGGGACCCCTCAGGGGGTCACAAGGTTATTACATGGGGGGGGGGAGGTTGCAAGCTGTCAGCCTCGACCCCAAACCCTGCTTTGCCTGCAGCATTTATAATGGTGCTAAATATATAAGAATGTGTTTTTAATTTATCAGGGAGGTGGGTCGCACTTGGAGGCTTGCTATGTGAAAGGGGTCACCAGCACAAAAATTTGAGAACCAGTGTACTAGACCATGCTGCCTCCCCTCAAAATAATGATGCACTTCTAGCAGGACAAGTAAAGCACAGTGTTCCCCTCCAACCTTCTCTGCATTGCTGGCAGGACTGCACCCAAGAAATGCGCAGACTACAATGCCAATTCTCAATCAGCAGCTGGATGAAAAGAAAAGCCACAACATACTATGGGCAGCCAGTCCTACATGTCAACCGACTGCCTCCCTGGATTGTGGTACTAATCCACAAAGAATTCAGCAAAAGACAAGACTATCAGTAGTTTCACAGGCGCTTTCCACATGGACAGCAGCAAACCTGTCCTGTTCTTCTAAACCTGTATTTCTTCGGGGTCATTGTGTACATTAGGAAATCCCGCACGTGCTTCTTGGCTCACAGCTATAGATCCCTTTTGCCAATTTGCTGTTGATCGCACTAGCTAACTGCTGTATGAGGGGGGGAAGAGCATGTCTTTATCTTTCTTACACCAAGAAGAAGGTATTGTGCACTAGCAACCAGGCCATAAGAGAGTAGCTTGGCTGCACCAGATCATTAGCCAACAGCTGCTGAGTGGTTCATACGGTGAACTGTTTTGAAGCTACTTATAGATTTTTAAGGGATAATTCTGGACAAGAGAAAGCCTTATGCCCCAGTTACAGCCTTTCTCAACATTTTTCTTTTATTAGTGTACAAGAAAATGACAGACTTGCCTTGTGAAGTTGAAAAGAGAGAGACAGGCTGAGAAGAAGAAACAAAGGAATCTGAAAGAAAATATACAGGATGAGAATTTGACAATTATACACACTGCTTTGCAGTGAATCTCAACAGGTTCAGAAAGGCCGGGGGGGGGGGGGAGAGGAGGAGAGCATCTTGATCCATTCACTCACCTTTCTGCAACAGCTCATTACCTTTTTTTTTTTTTTTTTTAATAAACGAAGCAACTATGAACATTAAGCCAAACAGTCAGTTTCACCCCACTTGCTTAGAAAGGATACGTCTCCATAATATACTGTTCCATTGTTACTTTATGAGGGAAATAGGGGACAGTCAGTGCTTGTGTGAATTCATTAGGGTTTTGCAAGTGTCTTCAGTACTAAGTGCACATCTTCTGAAGTGGTGGTAACTGCATCAGCGACACCCATCTAATAAATGGGTTTTCAGTACTGCCACAATAGACTGTTAATGCAAGTGACACCAATGCAAAAAAGCTTGAACACATGTTAATATATGTGGGGTTACTGAATGATGCTTCCCTTGTTAAAAGTTTGATTCGCACTTGTATGAGCTATAAACTACACATCTCCCCAACCCCACTACAAAACAAAATAAGTTTACTCTAATGAAAGCTGCATGGGAAGTGTACTATAGATCCATTCTAAACATCCAACTTCAATGACAGAATCACCTCTGGCAACTACATAGACCACTTTCTTTAGATATGGTTTTCTATTCTCATAGCATCTCCTAACAGGTATCTAAAACAGCCTTCATTAAAATCAGATACACGTTATACAAAGAAAAGCAAAAGACACATTTTAATTCTGTGCTTCCTAAAAAGAAATACTGAAGTTCTATTACTTCATTTAATGTGTGCACTTTATCTCCAAACCAAAACCCCACCATTACACCACTCTCCCATTATGCACCAGTTCTTATCTTAAGACCGTCTAGAAACAAGGGGATTTATTCTTATTTTTACTTGCAACAGCAGAAAGGAAGTTGTTGGACTCTATTCTAAGAAAGACAGCCAACCCAGTGGGATTTTTGTCTCTCACATGGATGTGAAACTACAGTCTTTAGAATTTTAACTGATTTTACCATATACAGGATGAGTACATCAGTCTCTGCATATGAAATTTCAAAAGCCTATTTTTCACATTTCAAGTACATGATATACCATGTACTGGAGGCAGCATGGTCTAATGGACTGAGCATGGGACCAGGAACCAACTATATTTGTTATCATCCTGTGTGACCTCAAGCAAATGCCACCGCCTCAGTTTCCCACCTCTAAAGCTTTAATCTTGAGGTCCAATAACAAGGCAGTAGCACAGAAGAGAACAGAACCCTGGAGTCCTTACTCCCAGTCTCTTGCTTGAAGCACTAGACCGTGTTCCCTCTGTCGTTTTTTTTTGTTTGCTCAGAACCAGTTTATCCAACTCTTCAGATATCTGCAGATGACTCATTTACCTTCCACTATAATCCTGTGGAAACAGAAGGACAGCAAGTTCTGGAACTTCAGGAACAAAGTTGCAAACGTTTTGCCAAGAATTCCACTGGGTCTACACCATGGGAAGAGAGTCTACCAGTCTAACTTGACAGCCGTCTATTTTTCCCCACTCACAAGGCCCCTTCTTAACAGCAGATTTTAACATAAGAATTATTTATCTCTGCTTTGCATAAACAAAAGTGGCTGTTTATATTTGTTAATCAGTCATGATTGGGATAAGGAGTCTGCACACGGTCTCCTACTGACAACAGCATATTGTATGGCTTCAGATTGCATTCTTCAGTCCTAGGTCTGTATAGCTGAACAGAGATCCAATGGAGAATTATGAAGATTCTTTCATCTCAAATCCCGTGCCTGCATTCATTATGCTTTTCAAACCCCGAGATGCTCTACCAATGAGGCTATTTAATGTCTTTAACCATAAGAATAGCTTCAAGTAAACATTTATTTTGATTTCTCAGACTTTGTAAAAAGCTTGCAAAGAAGTCTCGGAAACCAACTGCAAGCCTGACATTTTTAGTGGTTTGAAACTCAGCTTGTTTTACGACAGACCCTGCATCTCAGACCAAAAAAACCCAGTATGGCCAATAGCTATAGGATTTTGTAGTTTCAAAGGACTGCAAATATTTTCTACCTGGTTGTATCACCTCTCAAAATGCCAGAAAGCATCCCAAAACAAAACAATTAGCTCCATCCAGAAGAGATATACCTTAGTAATATTGATCTCTGAACAAGCCCTTTACTAAGGCCTAGGATTTTCAAAAGTCACTAGCAATTGTGGGCATCTCAGTTTTTGATTAACCAGTTTGCCACACTTTAAAGGAGCCTCATTCAGTAAATGAGGAGCACCTGCCCTCTTCAGATCAAGGTGCTTTAATGGTATCTTAAGGTGGGCACCCAAGAAAAGTTGAGTTACTCAAAACCACTGGGTACTTGTGAAAGTGTTGGCCTAGTGCTTCTTCTACTTATTTCCTTGTTGCACTCTCCTGCCCTTTTATATCAGGAATAACCAACAGGTTTTAACAAGAGATGCTCCAGTTAATTAAGGCTTCCTCTACTCCACAAGAAAGCCTGGAACTGTAGTGTCTCAGTGTTTTTGGTCTGAGTGAAGGCTTTAGGTGCTAGCCTAACAACTATTTAATGCTGTCTAGGAAGATAAAGCTCAACTCAACGACATCTGCTCTCCTCTAATGATGGGCCGGAGAATGGTTTGTGCTGTGATCAAAGTTTCTCATTTAGGAGCTGTGATTGGGTGAAAAAGAGCATGTGAGCTCTCTTCAGCAGGACACCTGTGAAGACAGTCTAGCCAAATGGATTAAGTTTGGAGGCCATATGGGCAGGCTGCCGGCATGGTGATAAATCTGGTTTAGAGAGCACATAATGCTGGGAGCTACACTCACATTCAGACAGATTAAGTGACCTATGGACCATGTGTTCTATGGGTATTATGAGAGGCCTGTAGATTTAGACCCAGTGCTTTAACAATGGAGATATAATAGTATTCTTAAAATACACTAAGAAATATCTAACAGGTGGAGCATAGCAAATTAACCATGAGTGGTGTGGTTATACTGAGACTTAGCAGGATCCAGTAAAATAAAGCATTCTTGTGCGCCAGGAGACCCAAGCTCTCACCCTGTTTCTCAGCACTTGTTATAGGACATCAGAGCACATCACTCCCTATGTGACTCAATTCTCTCATATATAGTACTTAAAACAACTTATTGTGAAGTGCTTTCAGATTCTTGGATATAAAGTGCTGAGTGCTAAGCATTACTGTCGGCACAGTTCTGGGTCCCCATTGGTTAGATGCTGCCTTTTATCTAACAGAAATCCATTATATTTTAGCTATACAACTGTTTATTGTATAAACACAGTACAGCACAATATAACTAAGCAGCGTGATCATTATTTACCTAGTCAAAAATGGTGCTGTTTTCCCAACAAGAACTTGTGATTGTCATCTTTCAGCCTCTCTAAACCAAAGTCAAAGATCTTACTTTCTGGTTTGAAATACAATTTGCTTTTCTTATTAGCTCTGGCATCACTTTATTGGTCTATGTATAATATTACTACTTCATTTCTCCCCCATCATCAAGCTGGTAATTTTTAAGTGGATGCTGATAAGCCTGTGATCTTAACTGCTACAAAACCAAACCAATTACTTTAAAACTCCCAGCTAGGCAACAGCCTGTTGGATTCTGTAAGCAGAGGGGCAACTTATCGATTAGATAAAGCCATTTTGGCTAGCTGAGTTGGAAAGGACTTCTGATTCATAACATGCAGCTTTGAATTGTCACAACAGATGGGTTTCATTATTTAAAAGAAAGTTACATTCTGTAGCTTCAGAACTTCATTCGTCAGACACACAGCCACTGGTATTTTACGTGTTTTGAGATTCAATTTTTCATTAGAAATTAGTGCTGGTTTCACAGCCTGGAGACAGAAGTCCTCCTTATCTATGGATCTATGGATATATGCATCTGAAGAAGTGGGCTGTAGTCCACGAAAGCTTATGCTCTAATAAATTTGTTAGTCTCTAAGGTGCCACCATGGATATATGCATCCGAAGAAGTGGGCTGTAGTCCACGAAAGCTTATGCTCTAATAAATTTGTTAGTCTCTAAGGTGCCACTAGTACTCCTGTTCTTCTTTCTGATTAAATAAAGTTATTGTTAAACTTGATCTGAGCTATGTTAGAAGTTCAATTTCAGGTCACGGAATGGTTATTTGTCACAACTGCATCTGCATCATTGTGTCCCATCAGACACTGAAATAATGGATAAAAATACTTCAAATTAAGCATATTATTTTTATCAAGAGCTACAAAGCCATGCAATAGTAATAACTATGGGTGAGAGGGGATAGCTACAAACTTGACACTAATTCCACACATTGATGCTCCCCAACGTTCAAACCCCAAGCAAGAAGTGGAAGAGGAATATGAACAGCGGCTACACCTCTGAAGCCTTCCATTTAGTTGCAGTCAAACACACACTCCACTAGCTATTTAAAATAAAGCTTTCTGGGGCTCAGAGAAGCTTTCAAGGATACAGAATGCTTGTTACTCACTCAAGAGACTAGCTTCTGAATCTCATCTAAAAGGGCCCTTTAATATAAGGATAATGCTTAAGAAACTACACTTTCATACAAATTCAGATACAGTTGAATAGACTTTTCAGGCACCTCTTATGCCTTTTTTTTTTTTTAACTTTATGTTTCTATCAAATCAAGTGGAGATTTCTACTCCAACTGCCTATGTAACATTCAGTCATGGATGTAGCAATTTTATCAACCTTTTTAACTAGCTCTCGCAATCAACCAATGAAGTTAAGGGGGTCTCCTGGCCTGCAGATTCCTCCACCACCATTTGTGCCCACCTATTTGTATAAAGCCTTGAAATCAGGTTTTATCAGTGAATTTGTAGTGTTTGATAACCACAGACTGCATGGTATAAGTTTCAAAAATACTATGCTTGTTAGACCAAAAGGTTTTACAACCTTAACCATGGAGCCTCGATCACTTTTGTTGTAAGCCACCCCTGTGATTTTCCATTAATTAAGTGCTTGCTTTTGTTGTTAGGACAAATGCAGATTTCCCTAGTTAACAGCAGTTGTGAAAGATTGGCTACAGAATGCGGTACTAAGTACCAGTGCTTGGATGAAGTGTTTCGATGCCTTTGCCTTTACCACTTAGTGGAACCATGGTTATGGTAGCGGTAGAGTTTTCTTACAGCAGCATTGCCATAATTAAGGGTTTCAGTGTTTCTTAATATCTGACCTCTCACGCACCTCCCAATGGAGAATATTAAACAGGATTGACTTGTTTTGCCAACCAAAGTCAGAACCACCAATAGCATCCTCCTTCTCCCTGACAGAGTTTTAAGGACAGCCTGGATCATTATAACTGCCAATTTTGAGATCAGGGACTGGTTGGGGCTCTCTTCAGATCCCCTTTACACCACTTCATGAACATCCAAAGGGGAGAATTAAGCAAAGCACTCCTGCCTATTCTCCCAAGAAATCAGAAGTTAAATCTAGACCAAGGATCGGCAACCTTTGGCACGCAGCCCGCTACGCGGTAAGCTCCTATTGGCCTGCAGTGGCGAACCGCGGCCAGGGGGAGCCGCGATCAGCCGAACCTGTGGACGCAGCAGGTAAACAAACCAGCCCGGCCCGCCAGGGTACTTACCCTGGCGGGCCGTGTTCCAAAGGTTGCCGATCCCTGATCTAGACCTTCCATACAGCAGCAATACTAACTACCATGCCACCTGGATTTAACACCAAAGAATAAAGTTCAAGACTTCTGTCATCCTCTTTAATAAACGAAAAGTTCCTTCCGTTCACAAATGAAGTAGTGAGTCTGTTTTTAAACAATCATGTGTGTTTTCATCCTCTCATTTCAGGTACTCTATCCACTTACCCTTCCATCTAGCTTCATATCACTAGGATTTCCACTTCTTGAAGCCAACAAACTGGCTTAAGGACAATTACAAATTTTTCACATTACTTTGAGCAGGCTGATTCCCAGCTCACACCATGAAAACATCCAGGAATAAAGCCCACATGCTTTCTCCTTAAGAGGATCACACATCATTTTGATTTTTCTAGCTGCAAAACAGGACTATTTGTGTGACTGTCTGGTAACAATGAAGTCTCATATGGACAGCGGATATGTTTTTTCCCATTGTTAGAAGAAAATGAAGGTTCAGGAGCAACACAATAAGCCTGCAGCCAGCGCTTACTGCTGCAGACTGCATTCAGTAGCACCACAAATGCTCCTATGGTGTTCCTACATTGGCAATATTGCAATTACAATATCACTGTAGTGCAACATGTCTATTCACAACACTGCCAGGCTCTGAAACACTTCAGTGATGCAACAAGCAGTAAAGCCAACTACTAGCTATGTAGGTTTCTTTCCAAACAATGCCCAGGACAGCACCCTGATGATACACAGCAGCCCTGCATCTGGTTTGGTATGATAAAGAAAGCAAAAAAGACCTGCCTGCCCACATCTTCTGTCAACTCTTCCATAATTAAGTACAGTAACAGAGTGAAAAGTTGCTGAGAAGTCTATGGTTAAAGTCTGCATATTTCTCAATCTCAGGATTGTTTTCCCACATTATCCCCTAGCACATCTGATCACCGAAGAAAAGAAACTATTATTACTTGCAGTAAATATTCTGCAGCTCTACACCACCTTTCAAGCAAGGATTCATCATGCTTTATTCATTAAGGCTCAAAACCGTCCCCTAAGGAAAATACAAAAATATCATGGGGGAAATTGAGACACAGCAAGGTGAAGTGTCTTGTCATAGTGACTCTGTGACAGAGCTCAGAAACAACAACTATTTTCTACACCCAAGTCCCTGCGCTAGTGACAAGACAAACCTCAATCTCCCTGCCTTCTAAGACCCAGAGAATTATAAAGCTGATTCCCTAACGGCAAAAAGTAAAGTATCTATAAACAGGGCCAATGATTTGCCTTAACCGGGGTTCTGATTTGTATTCCAGTAGTGGAGAGGTTCCAGATGAGCTCAGGGTCCCATGTATAGTGCTTAGCATAAAAAAAAATCCTTGCCCCAGAAAGCTTCATCTGGATCGACAAAATGCGAGGGAAAACTGAGGAATGGAATGGAAGGTACTTTGCTCAAAGTCAGAGCAGGTCACTGGTAGAGCTGGGAATAAAACCCAGGATTCCTGAATCCCAGTTCAATGCCCTAATCATTAGGCTACATCACTTCTGTATAGCTCTCAACACAAACCCTGAGTATCTGGGTTTCTCTGGAACACTGAATGTACTCTGGTATCTTCTTCAGGCTATGTGGGGAAAGGTGGGGAGGGAAAGAAATGTGGACAAGGGTAACAATTTTTAGAGTGAACAATACTGCATCTTGAAATGAAATGCTAAACACGTGGGAAGGGTAGCCTGGTAATCAAGCCGCATCATTTAAAATAGCGTATTAAAGTTATCTTACAGGCTGAATGACAGGGATAAGGCAAGGCCAGAAAGTACAAGGCATTTTGCTGGGTTATAGTGGTAACTATAAGAGTGCTTAAAAAAATTGTGTTCAGTGTAAGACAACCCTGATGACATAAGATGCATATGAGTGGTTTGTAACCAGTAATAAAATCTTAATTAACTTCTTTGCTATTATTTAAGTCAGCAGAAGTCTTTATATCTAAGGAGTTACTGTATAATATTCATAGTGTTATTCTCTCTTACTAAGCATGCACAAAATCTGATTTTTCAGAAGTGCTAAGGACCAACAGCTCTCATTGACTCCAACTGGAATTATGACTGTGCAGCATCAATGAAACTTAGGCACAAGTCATCATGCATAAACAATTCACTAGGCCAGGGGTAGGCAACCTATGGCACGCGTGCTGAAGGCAGCACGCCAGCTGATTTTCAGTAGCACTCACGCTGCCTGGGTCCTGGCCACCGGTCCAGGGGCCTCTGCATTTTAATTTTACTTTAAATGAAGCTTCTTAAACATTTTAAAAACCTTATTTACTTTACATACATAACTAAACTATTGTTGTATTATAGACTTATAGAAAGAGACCTTCTAAAAACGTTAAAATGTATTACTGGCACGCAAAACCTTAGAGTGAATAAATGAAGACTTGGCACACCACTTCTGAAAGGCTGCTGACTCCTGCACTAGGCAAACAGATGGTTTTAAATCTACAGAAGTGTTGCTGTTTCAAATGAAGGAGATAGTCCACATTTTGGACTAACAACACACAGATTTTTTTTTTTTAAATGTTATTTGCAGTGGGATTTAAAAAAAATTCAGGGCAAACAACATCTAGAACAAAAACAAGAATCCAGATAAGATATACAAAGTACTGTAATAAACATTTGGTTTTGTGAATGGAAAAAAAAGCCAGATAGATTTAACCAACACTTTTTAAAATGCAACTGGTAGGCTACCTATGCTTTTAGTATAGATACATTAACAAGCATTGAATTAGATTAATCCCCTGGGTACAGATGGGTAAACTGAACTGAAGAGAGGGCAAGTGATTTGCCCAGGGTCACAAAGCAAGTTACACCCAGGATAAGAACCCAGGATTTCTGACACCCATCCCATCTTCTAATCACTAGATCACACTGCCTCTCCAATAGCCGAAGACATGGATGTTGCATGAAGTTGTACCAAAATGATGTGGCATATCATCCTGCATATGTTTTCATCTGAGCTTAAGGCAGAGACTGTGCATATTTAATCTTCTTGGGGGACAGAGTCCACACCTGATTCTAGAAGTAACATGACCCTGAAACCATTCTGACTCCTGATTACAACTTGTCTCTTAAACAGCAGTGCCAACGGCCATCAAGATGGCTCAACATTTATAGAGCACTAGCTTATCTGGAGGATTTGAGGAGAAAGGTTTGTGAACCAACTCAGCTATCCTAGGAATCAAACAATTGTGGTGAATCAGAGAATAAATAGCCCTCAAATACTGGGTAAAAGGGCTGCATTTCAGAGCAGACAGGGTGATGGATTAATGTATAACCATGAAATCAAAGCACTAAACTGCTGAGTAATAGCCTCCCTTTGCACCCCAGTTCAGACACCAAGTAAAACATCTGGGAGGAGGGGGTGGAAAAGCAGCATGACGCAAGGTACCAGAAAGGCAGACATTCAGACTTCAGCCCCACAACATGCGAGTATAAAGTATGCTGCCTCATACTGCTTCACTTGCCCTTAACCCTACAGATCTGCCCTGTTCACAAGCAGGAAAGCCATTTCATCTCCTTTAAGATTAGACTCGCTTGGCATTTCAATAGGGCGTTGGGGCTTTACGAGGAAAGGTGGAAACTGTTATACAGCTCATACGGTGAGATGAGCAGCATCTACAGCCACCCTGGAAAACCAGCTTCTCAACCAAATGAAATAAATTCTATCTAGTGAGAAAAACATGCCAGGCTGGCATATTCCCACACAGGAGACAGGGAATATAGTAAGCAAATTAAAAAGGAAGCCCCGTGCCATGAATTTTTAAAGCTAATCAAGTATTTCTGCTCTAGATGTGTGTGTCAAAAGATGAAATTGGGTCTATTATTGTTATGGCTGTTATAAGAGGCTCTGCCACTTTAAGAGCTGTCACCTGCCCAGTTCTCCTCCCCGCTCTCCCCCCCCACCCCAAGGCATCTGCACTGCAGATCTTTGCAAGGGAAGCTAGCTTGCCAGCTCCCAACACCGAGCCTGACAGGGATACAAAGGGAACTAAAGCACAGCCTCCTCCTCCTATTTTGGACAGCTCCCCCTAAATGAAGGGGGGATTTAACCACACACTGCTTTGTTTGATATGCTCTCCCTCCATCCCCACTCCATTTAATGAGCTGCAACATGACAAAAGGGAGCATTTGCAATTGTTACCACCCCCTCAAAAACAGAGATCACTGCAAGTTTCCACCAGCTCCCCACCCCTCTTCCACCTGCCTGAGAAATGTCTGACTGAGAAAGGGATTTTTCTAGGAATTAATGTATTTTCCCACTGCCCATGTCTGGTATTAAACAATGCAGGAGGATGGGGTGTGTGTATACACCTTGCATCATCTGCCACCCACCCCTTGTGGAGGGATGGTCCAGCGGGTATTGTGCTCTCTCCACCCTCCTTCATTTTTAGACAATGCCTGCTGTTTTGGAGCACTCCAAAGGGAGAAATGTGTTGCTCTGCAGAAGTGTCCTTTAGAGACAGAGATGGTAAAAGTCATCCCCAGTTTGGGAGGTTCAGCAAGATCTGGAGGGGTGACCACCACCAAATGCAAAGGGAATCTGCTCTATCCCCTCCCTTCAGTTCAGACACTGCTCCCTGACCCAGTCCCTGCTCTGATGCCGGAGGGGTCACTGTCAGAATTAAACTAGAAAGTGCAACACAGACATCCCGCAATCCCTACCTCCCCAGTCTGAGTCCCAATTCCCTGACTCCCACCAAAACTCATCCTGCCCTAAAATCACACCCTTAACCATCCAAAATCCACAGTATCTACCCAGCCCCAATCCAAACCCCACCACAATTCTCTCCCCACCATCTCCGAATGGTGAACCATGCCTTAACTCCCACTATCGCACCAATCCACCCGCTTCCTACGCTAATCTCAGCCCCCTGAAAAACAACCATGCCCCTAAACTCAGTCCCTCGAGCTTCTCCCATCCTCAATTCAAGCCCCACACGCCACATTCCTGCCACCCTTGTACTTCAAAGTCCCTCACTAGCCCCCACAGACCCTTCCCCCAAACCCTACAGCTCTGAACCCCTCGCCTCGATCCATCCTCCTGCCTGAGGCCCCTTGCCCCAAATCTCAGCCCACTGAAATCTTACCGCCCACTCACCCTCCAAACCCAAACTGCCCCCCACCTCCTAATGCCCGACCCCCCCCCCCCCCGGCGGCTCCTCTCTCTCGCCACCCCCCGCGCGGGCTATTCCCTCCTCAACGCCTCCGCCCCCCGCCTGTCATCAGGCTGATCCCCGCCGGCCGCCCGGGCTCTGCCCACCCAGCTACTTACCCGGCTGTTCCACCTCCCCCCAGTCTCTCCGCCGGCTGTTCCCCCCATTCGCCGCCGCTCCCCCCACCCCCGGCTATTTGCCCCCCAACCCGGCTGTTCCTTGACCCTCCCCCCGGGCTCTTACCGGCGCAGGACTGGGAGCTCGTCCCCTTACAGTCGCGGCCGCCCGCGGGGATCGGGGTGCTACCCGGCTCAGAGGGACCCCCTCCGGCGGAGGAGGAGATATACGGCGACTGGGTGGCGGGGTCGGCCATCTCCGCGACAGCAACAGGAGCCTCAACAAACTAAGCGTCCGTCCCTCACGGCGGGAAGATACGGACTGGACTGACGCCGCGCAACGGACCTCGGTCCTCCTAGGACGGATTGGGAGGGCTGCTCACTGCGCATGCGCCATTGGGGAGGGCTGAGAGGAAGGTGTATACTACGCAAGCTCTTGTAGGTGGAGGCCGGACGGTTGGGCACCGGGCATGCGCCGCTGGAACAGAGTGAGGCTCGCAACGCGCAGGCGCCAACGGACGCGAGGTATTCACTGTGCGGGTTGCTGCGCCTCTTGAGTTTCAGGGTTGGAAGCTGCTCGTTACGCTATGGGCAAGGGCGGAGTGCCTCATCCTTCTACGCATGCGTAATGGATATCTCAGCCTGAAACTAGACATATGCGCTCTGGGCACCAGAAAACCAGACTAAGGCGGGTGACGCCCCGCTGAGTCGAGGCAGGCGGGCGCATGCAGCTCTGAATTGATTCTTTGGTTTGAGTTTAATGGGAAGGGAGAATTTTTCTTTCATTTATTTCCTTCCACTCTTTCCCATAATTTCTCTCCTTATTTTGTCGCTTTCATTTTCCTTATTTCCCCATTCCCTCTTTTCTCTTTCAATTTTCTTTTCATCTTCCTCTTCTCTCTCAAATAAAAAAAGGCATTTAAATACATTTCCTTTCAAACAGCCCCTCCCCAGAGCACTGGGGCTGGGACTTAACACCCCACTGAGAGGTGCATGGGGTGGCTCCCCTCTGAGTGATTGTCACAGGCAGGCACGGCTGCGTTGGTCATACTCAGGCTGGCTCCCTGTTCTTGGAGCTATTGTCTCAGGCTCTCTGCAGATGCCACAGCATTAGTTACAACTGGATCATCTTTTCAAACTTTTCTCCACAACCACAGAAGCTAGAAACTTCCTTTGTTTATAAATGGAAATTGAGCTTTTGATGCAATCATATGACTCCAGAAGCTGCTATCCAAAAGTGCCAATAGCCCTGCATGGCTGCACCAGCGCTGTGATCGTCCCAGGATTGGGGCCCCCTACAGTAGCTGTGAGGATTGCTTGCTTCGGATCTGGCTGGAGGAGCTATCTGCACTTTGCTGCTTATCGGTCTGGTTAAGATAATGTCTTTTGTTTCCTTATCACAGTGATTTTACCTTTCCATTCTCTGGTTAAGGAATTGGATCACTGCGTGCCCCAAAGGACAGGCTATCAGTGCCCTTTAGGGCAAAGTGGGAGAGACTGCATTTCAGGTATTTGAATATGTGGCAGGCTTAACTTCATCCACTCTGGAATTTCTGATGCCATCAGCAGAACCTAAACAGTTGCTGATGCATATTTGCTTTCAAACCTATTCCCATCAGGGCTGTTTCTCTTCCTGAGTGCCTACTGGAGGCAATCTTGGTCTCCAGATAGAGAAATACTACATCATTCTGCTGCAGCATTACCTAAGAGGTAGGATCAGAGAAGGGAGTGGCTTCTAGTGTGTTTGGGAACAACCCGCAATCAGAATTCCCGAGTTCTATCCCCAGCTCTAGGAAGGGAGTAGTGTCTAGTGGGCTAGAGTAGGTGGAAACAGGGAATCAGGACACCTGGGTTCTATTCTGAACTCTAGGAAGAGGATGTAATAAGACTTGTAGGCTCCTCAATCAGCTGCTTCTTCCTGCACTGTGTTTAGGGAACAGCACTGTACCACACTGGGTCATGGGGCCAGGATGGAGTGTGAGGGAAGAGTGCCCCCTACTGAATCACTCACCGTGCAGCACAGTGCCCAACAGTGCCGCACTGGAGTCTACAATGACTCTGAAGGCTGAGTGAGCCCTGCTGGCAGCACAGATACTACAAGTAAAATTGCTTGGGAACAAATATTTTCACCTGAGAAACTTGTAGACATTTTGTAATAAATAAGATAAAATCTTTAATTAAAGGCTGAAAGCAAAATTGTTGTTTTTAAGGACATGAAAGTTTCATAAAAGTTGCACAAACATTTTCCATCCATTTCAAATTCACTGTCCTCTTGCAAACAGCAGAATTGCCACCCTTTCCACCCAAACATGAGACAAGATAGTCCAGCGGTGGGGCTGTTAGCTTTCGGCTTGAGAGATCCATGTTCAATTCCCCATTCTGCCACAGACTTGCAGTGTGACCCTGGGGAAGTCACTTTGTCTGTGCCTCAGTTTCTCCATTTGTAAAATCGGAATAAATAACCCTACCTTCCAAGGGGGTTGTCCATTATAGAATATGAGGTGCTGAAATACTATGGTGATGGGGGCAGATAAATACCTTATATTATTATAATACATAGTTCTTCTATAGCATTTTTCATCAGTAGATCTCAAAGTGTTTTACAAAGGTCAGTATCATTATCCCCATTTTACAGAGATGGGGAAATTGAGGCATATAAAAGTTACTTGCTTGGCTTGCCCAAGATTACTCACCAAAGCAGAGGCAAAGCTGGGAACAGAATCCAGGCTTCCTGTTTCTTAGCTAGAGAGAAGCATTCAGAAATCATGCATTGGGCCTTAAAAAAATCAGTTTGAAAATCAGATGTTCTGAATATAAGACAGGGTTGCCTGCAATAGTGGGGGACTGGACTTGATGTCCCAGGAGTGCTTCCTTCCAGTTCTGTGTTCCCATGACAAGGCAGAACGGAGACATAATTTTCCTGTGCCATTGAGACATATGTTTAACCTACTGGTTTGGCATGTTTTATGCATCCCCTCTATGCTCAATCTGCAGGAAATGTGGCTCTCTTACAGCTCTCGGGTGTCTTACACCCCCCTACCCTGACTTTCCAAAGAATATCATAGCAAATGAAAGGTCTTGGGGCTTATCTTCAAGGTGTTCCATGACCGAGACCCAGGACTTCTCAAGGTGCCTAAAGCTCCAGGACAAAGACTGTAGTTAACAACTTGGCCTTGCTAGCACCATGGAGCTCTCTGCAACAAGGGTAAAACTTGTCTGTACAGGGCTTTGGAATGGACTTCCCCAGGAACTAAGGGCCATTCCAAACCTACCCACCTTCTGCTCCAAGTGCCAGGTTCATTTCTTTGACCTTGCCTTCTCTAACGTAAACATGAGACAAGGGGGTCTCACACATTGTAGGTACTGTCAGATGGGTTTATTGCACACACCAGGGCTCCTTGCATCCCTCCCTTCTCCCCCAAGATGCCTGTGTGCAGCTCTCCCATTCTTCTCTGTTTCAGGAAATCCTTGTAACCTGTCCATCATCTCCCTCATGCCAGGAGCTCTCTGTCCCCCCATTCCACCCACCCACCATAACAGTGTCTCTCATTCATGTCAGGGACTCCGTGTGACCCAAATTCCTCACATTTGGAATTTGCCGGGGACTCTGTGTCTCCTCCATTCTTCCCTTCCTGCATACTAGTGTCCCTCATTCTCCCTGCTATGCCAAGGGCTTTGTGTGGCCCCCATGCCTGCATACAAAGGGCTGTGTGCGTTGCCCATTGTCTTCTCCCCACCCCCTTCAATAACAGCAGTAGGTGCTCATGCTTTTGGCTCTGGGAGTTGCAGGGACAATCCCTCCTGTTGCTCAAGATGCAGTATTTCGTGTGAAACTGGTGGTGAACATCCTAACTGAGATGGGGGAGACCTGATCTATACTGGGGCCTCCAGGTACTACTGGAATACATGAATAGTAATTATAACAGTAAATGTGTAAGGGCCCTGCTCTCCAGCCACGCAGGACTCCTCTTCTGCAGCCAGCCCACAGAGCTCCTTCGCTACTACAGTCAGTTCTATCTCTGGAGTCCCAGCCCCTGGGACGGAGACTCTTTCCCAGAAGCTGGGTAGCAAGGTTAACTACAGCATTTGAAGGAGCTGTTTAGAACGGCTGCAAGGTAGCTGCAATGCATGAGCTAAGGGAAGGAGTCATGAATAGCTGCAAGGCAAGGACAATGCACTGGCTAGATTAGAGTGAAGGAACAAAGCACAGCTAGAGGAGAAAAGCCACGCATGGGCTGCAAGGCAAAGGCAGTGCACAAGTAGCAGTGATGGGCCATGCATGGGTTGCAGAGCAAAGGCGGTGCATAGTTAGCAGGGATGGGCCATGCACAGGCTGCAGGGCAGGGCTCACCTGTCTGTGTGGATGATGCTCCTTTCATACAGAGACCTCTGTGCAAAACTCCACCAGTGCCTTGTAGTCAATCTGTGCCCCAGCCTTGCACCCCACGGGGCCAAGCACCCTCTCTTGCTCTCAGAAGCCTGAGTGTCAGCCTGTACTCTGCTCTGGGAATGCTTTGGGTGGCATGGGGCTCAAAGCAGCACTGGTCCACAGCGTGCGACCCTTGGGTGCGAAGGAGTTATTCTCACTCTCCTGAGGAGGCTGCTCGAAGCCATTGTCCATAGACACCTAGGGGTACCCAGGTGAGGACTGGAGCTGGCCTACATTTCCCGGCATATACCTCCCCATGTAGTGAGAATGCCCGCCGCGGCGGTTGCTGGGACTTGTAGTCCACGGGCGCCACAGTTTATTGAAATATACCAGTGGGGAGTTCAAAGGGACTACATCTCCCGGCATGCCTCTCCGGTCGGTCGGCTGGCTCTCTGCTTCCCCCCTCCCGCCTGGCGGTGGCCCCGCCCATCTCATCCTGGCCCCGCGGGGGGGTGGGGGTGGAGGCGGCTCCATGTTGATCCCTACGCGGTGGCGGCAGCAGCGAACGGTGTCAAGCTGGAGGCGGCCGGTAATGGGGCCCCCTCCCCCCGTCCGGGTAGCCTAGGGCCCCCTATGGCGAAGGGGGTATAAGGGTCTCCTATGGTGAGGGAGTCCCCCGTGGAGACGGCGGGCGGGGCTACGGCGTCCCCTCTGGAGCTGGGATTCCCTATGGAGGGGGACAGAGGGGTTCCCTACGGAGAGAGGCGGGGATATGGGGTTCCCAGAGAGACGCGATCCCATATAGAGAAAGAGGATTCCTTATATATAGAGAAAAATGAGGTCATGTGTTCCCTTATAGGGAGAGGGCATATGTGGTTCCCAGAGAGGAAAAAGGGAGGCTATAGGGTCCCTTATATGTAGAGAGGGGGGCAAGTCACAGGGTCCCCCATAGAGAGAGGAGGCCATAAAGTGCTTATGCAGTACTAGGGAGCTGACTAGAGCAGGCACCCCTGTGTACAGAGCAGGAACTATATGTGTTTCTATAATGTCCCCATGACCACCCTACATCAGGACCTGGGTATAGGTGACTGTACTTATGTAGAGTTGGCTGATGACTCTATGCCTTCTCCCTGGATGAAAGGCCCCCTTTATACCAGCACAGCTAGAGTCCTTGAAGCACTTTGCAATCTATATATGTATGTAACTGGGGCCTGATTCTGCAATGGAACACAGAGCACCACTTGGTTCACGTAGGCTGTTGGATACACCACTTGCTTGGGAATCAGGACACCTATGTTCGTTTCCCAGCTCTGTCATTGTCCTGCTGGGTGACTTTAGGCAAATCACTTCTCCTCTCTGTGCCTTAGTTTCCCCATCTGTGAAATGGGGCGAATGCTGCTCTTTGTCCCCCCATCCCATTAGGGCAGGATTGTTCCCTGTAGCCTTATTTCCCCCACACCCTATTGAGGCAGGATCTTTCCCTACAGTCTTTGCCCCCACACCCAGGAGACAGGAACGTAAAGGGATTAGAAGGGGATGAGAAGGATGTGAGGTATAATGTTTGACCCTCATTTGCCCAAGGAGCATGACCTCTGGCTGATGATGGCTGTAAGTGAGGCTGAAAGTGGTTTGACTGCTAACGTCGATGGGATAAAGCCATGCAGAGACTTGGCCAAGGGCTGTGATGGTACTGAAAGTGCTTTCTTCCACTGTCACATTAGGATGGAACCGAATATTTGGGTCCAAGGCTCTAAACCATGCTGCTTCATGCCCACTAAGCATCTGGGGATCAAGTGACCCCATAACTGCTGAGTCTTCTTTTACCTTTCTCAGAATCAGCTTCTAGAGGCTATCTGAGCCCTATAGCCTAATCCAGTGAGGAAAAAGGAATACAGAGGAAAGATAATCCAGAGGGTATGGTGCTAGGGAGGCCTGAGTTCAAATCCCTGTTTGGCCACAGGCACCCTTAGTGACCTTAGGCAAGTCACTTAACTGCTCTGTGCCTCAGTTTCCCCATCTATAAAATGGAAATAATAACTGTCCTGCATCACAGGGCATGTGTGAAGATTATGAGATGCCTAAGGTAATGAGGGCTTTGTAAGTACCATAGAGAGGTAGATAGATCTTTCTATGAGATGGTGGCAGAGGCAAGTATGATGCAGGCAGGGACTGGGCAGTCTTTCCTTTCACCTAGCTCTGTTGATGTTCCTCAGTCCTGACACCCAGTCCCCCGTGAGGTGATAGCTAGATCCATCTCCATGTCTGTTTATCTGTCCCTACCTACACCTTTCTATCATGTGTGCCAACTCCTATGCTGTCTTGAAGCACAGTTGAGGTGAGGCATGATTAACTGCTTATGAAACATCGGGCTGTTTTCCTAGCAATGCATTGGAAACTGGTAAATTATGTTGGATGGCGCAAGGAGTCCTTCTGCTATCCCCTGCTTACTTAATGTGAACCAGGCCTGGATTTCCTGACTGAGGGCAGGGTGGGGAGTGCAGACTGAGTAGCTCTGTTTTCCACTCACTGGCAGTGGAAAGAAACTACGTGCAAGTAATTTTTGGGTGTGCGTGTGTGGTGCTGCCTTTTTCCCTTTCACGGAAGTACGTATTTCAAGAGGAGATGGGGGGTGGTGGTGGTGGAGGGGATCCAGGCCATAGCTTAACGCTTAGTCATCTGTGCAGGCAGAGTTTTTGTAACTGCTTTTGAGTGAATTTAATCTTGAATGAAGGAAGCATTTGCAAGAGAAGCCTGGGGCAGAGCCCTCTGTATGCAGCAGTTTCCCTGCCCTGGTTAACTTCCAGTTGACCTGTGTTGAGTTGCATTTTGACACTCTTGCATTGCAAGTGTTGTGTTGCTTTATGGGGCCAAGGTGTGGCATGGCAAATGTGGTGGGTTGTGAACCTTTCGTGATGTGTTGCAGACACAGAGTGAGGTTGCTGTCAGACCCCATTGAACGGTGTTGCAGATGCATTGTGTTGTTGTGTTAAAGTGTCAAGAATGCTTTGCATCGCCAACACATTGTGTTGTGAATGCTTGGTGGTGAGTTATTTGTACTGTGGTCGTACTAGAGGTCCCAGTCATGGATCAGGATCCCATGTGCTAGGCACGGTATAGAAGCAGAACGTAAAGCTGATCCCTGCACCGACAAACTTCTAATCTAGGGATGAGACAAGAGACAACAGGACAGGTGATACAGACAGACAGGGGAGGAGCCCAAGGAAATAATGAGATAATCCAAGTTGGCATGATAGGCTGTTGTCCCAGCCCACTAACATAACCGTAGTCAAGTGTTTTGTGGGTGTCATGGCAAAGGAGAGTTTGAGGAGGATAACGAGGTGGCTTTGTGGATGTTTGCACTGTATTGCAAGTGGTTTGTACTGCAAATGTATTGTGTCCCGAATCCTTTTCTTGCAAACTCATTGCGCTAGTTTGCAACCAGCCTGCCTTGCTAACACCTTGAATTGCTTCTCTGGGGCTCTAGCTGCCCCCTGCTGACTGAACACCTGTGGCCCTGTGTACCCGGCATGTCTCCCTGAGCATGTCATATGACTGACACTGCTCAACTCTGGTTCCTCTGCTCAGGGGTCCTGGGCTTACATCATGGACCCTCCTAGCTCTGAGGCCCTGTCATTCCTTGCCCCTGTGACATTTTCCTCTGCACTCTGCAAATTTGATTCCAGGCTTGTTGCCTGCAATACTGACTGGAGGATGGTGCCGGCATTGGGTTGTCAGGACTTTGCTGAGCCTCAGAAGTGTTGTTCTTGTTTTTTCCCCATCACTGCTCAGCTGATGACACTGGGTGAAACCTCCTAGAGAATGGTTTGAAATATTGGCTTGTGTTTATATTGTGTTGGCATTATTTGTTTATCACACAGGAAAATGAGAAGGTCGTGCCTGAGAGAGTGAGGCATAATGCAGGGCCAGGATAAGCTTCCTCTTCGCCCAGCTCTGCCAGTGCCCCTCAATCTGGACCTACAGCTTCCTGCTGTCCCAGCCTTGGGCTCATCCTCTCCTCCCCCACACCAGCTCTGCCAATGTCCCATAATGCTGACCTACAACTTTCCTGCTATCCTAGCCCTGGGGTGCCCCTCAATCCTGACCTGCAGCCCCGTGCTATCCCTCTTCTGTGCTCCCCTTACAGCTCTGCTGATACCCCTCAGTTCTGACCTACAGCCAACTTCTGTCCCACTGCTGGGCTCCCCACAGACAGAGCTGTCGGTGCCCCTCACTTCTGGGCTGCACGCTCACTGGGGAGAGTGTCAGTGACACTGAATTTGTTCCTGCAGGTGGCTTTGGGACCTCCGTACTCTGCTTCCTGCCTGAGTCACAGTTAAACCCAGATGCCCAGAGCTCTAGTGTATTAAATTAGTATGGCACTAACGGAGTCAGAAAAAGAATGCTAATTGCTCTTTTACTGCACTGGGTGGCATAGATAAAAACGAGCTGTGTGTGTTGTTGTTTACTATGTGCATTACAGCAGATGCCTTGCCTGAGATTGGAGCCCCATTACAGTGTGTGCTTTATTAGTAGTATTATGGTAGCGCCTCAAGGCTCCAATTGAGATTGGAAGGTCCCCATTGGGCTGGACACTGCACATCCTCCTCCCCAACCGAGATTGGCAGGGTCCTGTCATGCGGGGGGCCCCATTGAGCATGTGGTGCACAGACACCCCATGATCAAGATTCGGGGGTCGCATTGGGCTGGGCGCTGGAGAGAGAGAAACAGCCAGAGATGGACCCTGATCACAAGAGCTTGCATTCAGAGATGTTTGCCTGACCTTTCAGGACCCATTGGTTCAAAGGAGGAGCAGGACTTGTTGAGGCACTGTCTCCAAAATCTGGTTTGTGACTCTTTCCCAGTCACTGCTATCCTTGAGAAGAGCCTGGCCTGGAATCCAACAGCTTTCACGCTAGCCGGAGGTCAGGGTTTGGCTTCTCCAGACATCTGTGGATCCCAGCATGATGTCTGGGTCTTTCACTGGCCTTAACCATTGAGGCACTAGCTGGTCTAGGAGAGACTTGATCTGGGCAGAACCAGTTCCTCCTGCTAGCAAGATTTCAGGTTAGAGGGTTCCAGTTGGTTCCCAGATGATCCCTCACGGATCCTCTCCCTTCCATCCCCAAGGGAAGAACAAGGGAGCAGCAGCATGTGCTGTTAATAAACAAAACCATCCCAAAACAATCCACTCCACTACATGTGCAATTCTCCCTGCCCCCAGGGAGAGAACAAACCACATGTGACACATGTCAGTCACGTGGGGCTTAATTCACAGATACTAGAGTGAGGAGGGCAGGGTAAGAACCTGTACAAAATAGAATGGAGGGGGGAGGAAAAAGCAGCTGAGGATTGAGCCGGCGGGGGAGAAGGGACCATCCCATGCATGGAACCCCCTCTTGCTAACCATCACCTCCACGCTGCCCCAGTCTCCTGGTGAGATCCTGAACTGGACTAGCTGCTGATCAAAGCTCCCTTTTCTAAATGGTGGAGCTAACAAGCAACCTTGTGATCAAAGCATGGGGAGGCTGGGTGCTCATGCCTTGGGGCGAGCCATTTCCCCTCTCTCTCTCTGCCTCTGTTGTTGAAAGAGGCTCATTCCATCCAAGGAAGGGGGGTTGGTGTGGATGCCTGCAAAGTGCTTTGATGGTGAAGAGACAAGGAAAGTGGAAAGTTTTATCCAGAGGCATAGATTGGGTGTTAGTCGCTCATGGACTAGAGTTTTGCTGTAGTTCAAACAGGAATTAATTCAGGGCCGGCCTATGTTATATAGGAGGTCAGGCTAGATGATCACTGTGGGCCCTTCTGGCCTTAGAATCTAGGACTGCACCTGGCCCCATTTGCTGTCCAAATCCTCCCCACACGATGAGGCAGAGGGTCAGACCCTTGGCTGGCCCCAGTCAGAGGGCGAGTGGGCTGTGCTCATTTACCCCAGCTGAGGAACCAGCCCAAGGCAGCTCTCTCATGGCAGCATTCCGCTTTCTGGCATATTTATCAAATCATGCTAATTTCATTCAACTGGAAGTTCTTTGGGCCAGGGATTGTCTCTTAGTTCAGTATTTTGGACAGCGCCCGACCCCATGGGGTCCTGGTCCATGTCAAGCTTGTGCCGTCCAAAATAATACTTTGTGTAACTGCGGCACATTAGCGAGGTTCTCGTCAGCATCGTGGTAAAATCCCTCTCTGTGGAATTTGCTGCACGAGGCTGTGCTAAGATAACTGCCTCTATTTGGCCCTAGCTCAGGGAGACTCTTAAGACCAACAAAGAGCCACTGTGGTACAAAGCAGCTGCCTAAAAAAACCACTCTTCCCCCCCGCCCCAACAGTCATTCATTATTATGCCCATTTTGCAGATGGGGAATTGGAGGTGCAGAGGGAGGAAGTGACCTGCCCCAGGTCGCATGGGGAGTCAGCCACAGAGGCAGGAATAGAACCCAGATCTCCCGAGCCACCAGGGCCTTACCCTGAGCCTGGGTTAGAGCTGGGTTAGAAGTTATCTGTTCACTGGAAGTTGTTTGGGCCAGGGATTGTCTGGATGATCTGCACACACGTTGGCCTAGCCCAGGCGTGAGCAGCCACACTGCAGCACCATATCTGTGTTACTCTGTCCTCACTCGTGCTGCACTTTCCTGTGTGTGAGACTAGGACTTCTGAGGGCGTATTCCATAGTTCTTTGTGCTGCAGTATGATAAGCTGCTCTGTGATTCTTTCCCAGTGAATTGTGGGAGAACTTGTCTGTCCTGGGGACACAGGGAATTGTGGGAAGGCATGGGAGGGCTATCAGCCTTCCAGTGATTTTTCCAGCATCCTCACTGCAAAGTGGGCCAGTTACCAGCCTGAGTGAGAGCAGAATCTGGGCTGTAATCCACCCCCCTGCTGGGCTACTAAATTTGGGGGAGAGGGTTTTGTATGTGGATGGGAGTGGGTTGGGATAACACCCAGGTAAAAAGCCCGGCAGTGAAGACATACTCTGAGGACAGAGTACAACCCTAGCAAGAGAGCACCAACTTCCACCTGCTTGAGCCAATTACTCTGGCAGAAAGTCTCCCAGACTGGCACATGTTCCTTGGGCTGCAGGATGAGTATTCACGGCTCTGACTGGTGGCCAGGCCACTCCCTGAATTAATCCTGCCCCTGCAGCCCCAATGGGTTCAGGGGTGTGACTGGCAACAGGGTGCCGCTCGGTACAGGCTGCAGCAAATATAACCCGGCCCCACCCTGCTCTCCAAATATTTCTGGTTCCAAGGCTTCCCTGTCCTGAGAAAGGAGCAGATCCAAGCTCACTCTCACCAGCTGGGACTGCCTTGGACATCCCTCCCTTGGCTGTGTCCCGCCCCTTTGTGTGGTGGGTTGCCCTGAAGATTGGGAGGGAGAGGAGAGGGGTTGTCATCTCTGGTGCAGTGTTGACATGGAGTATTGTAACCTCAGTCCTCATGAGCTCCTGGCGTGGGGGGGAGAAGGGGAAACAGCCAGGCTTGCGATGGGAGCTCTGGCCCTGGGGGCTTTATATGGCATCCCTGGTGCACTAGATGCTGCTGAGCTTGGGTTTTATCTTCCAAGCTGCTGAGCGCCCCCCAGGCAGCAGGATTGGGACTCAGGTTGCATGTAGCCAGGTAGTTCAGCTTTCCCTGATCAGCTTGGTGTGGAAGGTACAGGCCCCAGTTTAGGAGAGGGGGGACCTGTAGCCACACAAGTGCATCTCTTCAGACGCTCCCAGGCCTTGGGAACGGGAGAGATCCACAATCCCTTCCGTCGCGAGGGTGGAACTAAGCCCTCCAGGTCTGCGTTCGGGAGAGGAAAACAAGAAGCTTTACACCCTAACCCCACCCTTGGTGCTTGGGGGATTTCTGGTGTGTAGGTCAGCCCAGGGCTGTGGTCCCCTGCTGTACAGAGCGGAATATAGGAATAGTCATATTGGATCAGGCCCATGGGCCTGACTAGCCTGTTATTCCATCTCTAATCAGCATGAAATGCTTCAGAGAAAAGTGCAAAAAACCCCCGAAGCAGCCGGATGTGGGATAATCTAAACCCTTGCTTGGAAGATTGTTCCCAAGCCCCACCTCCCCTAGGGCATTTCCTAAGGAGCCCCCCAAGCAATGTATTTGTGCCCACAGGAGGGGACGCCATGGGGCGAGGGAAGCCTGGGCCAGTGCAGATCGTCTTGGTGCACAAAGAAGCCCATTCCTTTGAGCTGGACGAGAAGGCGCTGAGCCAGGTGCTGCTGCAGGAATCTATCCGGGACATGGACGTGGTGGTGGTGTCGGTAGCTGGGGCCTTCCGGAAAGGGAAATCTTTCCTGCTGGACTTCATGCTGCGTTACATGTACACTCAGGTAAGCTCTGTTCCCATGATGCCCTGCTGCTGCATTACATGTACACTTGGATGAGCACTGCCCCTTCCCACAGTGCTTTGCATCCAGCTGACCTAGCCTTGCTCTCAGCTGAGAATCCACCCCTCTTGTTCTGCAGAAGGAAGGTGGCACGTCCAGCTGGCTGGGGCAAGAGGACGAGCCCCTGCTGGGGTTTTCATGGCGTGGGGGCTCAGACCCCGAGACCACCGGGATCCAGATCTGGAGTGAGGTGTTCACCGTGGAAAAACGAGATGGGAAAAAGGTAAGGGTGGGGGGATGGGGGTGGGGAGTGTGTCTGGTCGGGTGGAGGCATGGGGTGGGGGGAGCGTGCGTAGGGGGATGTGGCACCTTTGTGAGTATGATGCACAGATGTGGCTGCACCCCCAGCTTTGCAGCATTATGGAAGAGAGTGCACAGATCCTGGCAGTCAGCCAGCCTCTGATCTGCAGCCAGACCTCTCCTCTGCCTGCTTTGCTTTGGCCCCCTGCCGTTTGCTGCAGGCCAGTGCAGCTACTCACAGAATCTGCAGGACAGTGCAACCTGGGCCAGGATGGCATCGGGTCATCGAGCGGATCCATGTGCCATGCTAGGGGGAGGGCTAGCGTTACTGGCTGCTGGTGTGCCGGAGGTGTGGGGGTGTCAGTCTGGGTGATGCCATCTTGATGCTAAGCCTGTGGAAGGGGCAGGCCATACCGATGGTGCCCCACACACCCTTGGATGCCGTCTCCCCACTCGGGAGGGGAGCATTATCCCCACATAATGAGCCGGAGCTGGGCACTCCCTGGGTTCCAGCATGGGCATGTTAGTGCGCTTTCTCTGGTCTCATCTGGCCCACACCCTTCCATCCCAATCTGTGCCCCTCTCCCCCAGGTGGCAGTGGTTCTGATGGACACCCAGGGCGCCTTCGACAGCCAGTCGACCGTCAAGGACTGTGCCACCATCTTTGCGCTCAGCACCATGACCAGCTCCATCCAGGTGGGCCCTGCAGAGGGGAATGCCCTGGGGTTAGACAAGGGGACCATTCCTAGACTGGAGGTGCCTGGCGTGTGGCACTGCTGGCCGGGACTGTGTCTTGGTGTCATCAGGGCATGGGGCTGTGCACAAGGGCTGCCATCTCCCAGCCCTTAGGGGAAGTGCGCAGATGGTTACCTCGTGGCTCGGGACCTTAAGCAGTGCAGTGAGGGTTCTGAGCATGGCGTGTGGCTGGGAGATCTCTGCTCCCACTGTGAATAGAGTGGGTGGCGTCCCACCTTGCTCCGGGTTGGTGAGCCCCAGTGGGAACTTGCTGAGATTTCAGGGTGAGAGTTTGGGAGCCAGGAGCTTTAACCAGACACAATGCGCTTGGCTGGGTGATGCGGTAATAGCCTTAGGGGCGGAGGGGCCTTGCTTACAAGAAGAGGCCAAAGAAAGTGACATGGAGATGGCTGGAAAGGGGAGAGATGTGGACACAATGCTAGGATACCAGCACCATGACTGGGGAGCTCAGTGGCACCATTCCCATCTGATTGTCTGGCAGGGATGGCAGGGGAGGTTTGAATCTCAGCTCTGTGGCTTCCCTGGTGGATGCTTGACATTAACAGCATCTTCTTTCCTGGCAGATCTATAACCTGTCCCAGAACATCCAGGAGGACGACCTGCAGCAGCTGCAGGTAACGGGGGAAGGGCCTTGTAACATGAGGATGTGGCAGGGAGGTTAAACCCAGAACTGAGGGCCAGGGGAGCTTCCTCAAACAGCTTGGGTGACACAGAAACAGTTCTTTGAGCTGCAGCACCTGACTGGCTTTGATAGGCCTGGCTGGGGTGTAGGCGAGGCAGGAGTTGCTAGGTACCTGGCCTGGAGTTGCTAGGTACATGGTGCCTGGCACTGGCTGCATCTCCATCTGGCGCGTCAAGAGGGTAATGCCAGTTCCAAGCTGGCTGGCTGGGTCAGCAGGGTAAGATCTTTCTCTGCAGCTACGGGATGCTGTGTCCAAAACGGCCACTTCAATTCATGATGTATAAACCGGGGAGCAGTGAGTCGGAGCAGGGAGGGGATATTCTACCTCTGAATACGTCATTGTTGAGACCAATACTAGAGTAATGCGCAGTTCTGGAGTGCACTTTTTAAAAAAGCACGTTGAAAAATTGGAGAGGTTGCAGAAAAGAGCCAGAGAAATGATCAGAGGGCTGGAGAAATGCCTGACAGTGAGAGACCTAAGAAGCTCAATCTGTTTAGGTTCTCAAAAAGAAAATCAAGAGGTGACTTGATCACGGTGTACAAGTAACTTCACGGGGAGAAAATCCCAGGTACTAAATGGCTCTTTAACCTAGTGGGGAAAGGCGGAACAAGAACCCATGGCTGGAAGTTAAAGCCAGGCACATTCACATTAGAAATAAGGCACCAGTGTTTCACAATCGCCCAAGAAAAGTGGTGATGTCTCCAAATCCAGACTGGAGGCCTTTCAGGAAGATGCTTTAGCCCAGTGGTCACCAACCGGTCAATCGTGATCTCCAGTGGTGTAGTGGGGCTGCCGCTAAGGCCCAGGGCGGGGCTGGGGGCAGGGGTCTCGGCACAATGCTCCTGCCTGCAGGCACCACCCCCGCAGCGTCCACGAGGGAACTGTGGCCAATGGGGGGGCAGTGTCTGCAGAGAGGGGCAGTGTGTGGAGCCACGTGCCCCTAATCCTCCTCCCAGGGGCCTCAGGGGTGCATTGGCCCCTTCCGTGAGCGGCGTGGTCCACGGGGCCAGGGCAGGCAGGAAGCCTGCTTTAGCCCACCCGCAGTAAGTGCCACCCGGTGGGAGGCCGCACCCCCAGCCCTGAGCCCCCTCCCAGAGCCAGCACCCCAAACCCCCTCCTGCATCCCAAGCCCCTGAACCCCCTCCCAGAGCCAGCACCCCAAATCCCCTCCTGCACCCCAACACTCTGCCCCAGCCCAGAACCCCCTCCTGCACCCCAACCCCCTGCCCCAGGCTCAGCCCGGAGCCCCCTTCCACACTGCGAACCCCTCGGCTCCAGCCCAAAGCCCGCACCCCCTCCCGAACCCCAACCCTCTTCTGCCCCAGCCCAGTGAAAGTGAGAGAGGATGGGGGAGAGCTAGTGACCAGAGAGAGGAGGGGATGGAGTGAGCAGGGCAGGGCCTCGGGGAAGGGGCAGGGCCTCAGGGAAGGGGCAGGGTAGATCCTGGGTTGCCCTTAAATTCAAAAAGTGATCTTGGGGGTAAAAAGGTTGGAGACCACTGCTTTAGCCAAATCCAAGTTTCTGGGCTCAGTACTGGGGGGAATGGTGACATTATCTGGCCTGTGTTATACAGAAGGGCAGACTAGAAGATGATCTAATGGTTTCTTCTGGCCTTAAAATCTATGACTCTGTGTTGGCCCATGGTGGCTGTTATGGGATGATGACCCATGATATGTGTGTGTGCATGCGGCTTTGTATGTCTGATGGGTCCCCAGTGATCACCGTCCCTGCCCACTCCAGCTGTGACAGCCTTGTCTTGTCCTTTAACCACTGGTCTCTCTGCTTCCTCAGCTCTTCACAGAGTACGGGCGCCTAGCCATGGACGAGATCTTCCTCAAACCATTCCAGGTACGCCCTGCAGCCCACCCTGTCCCCATGTCCCGGCTCTGCATGCCCTAAGGGGTGAATGAGCACACAGGCCAGGTGGGGGAGCTCCCTGCTACGCAGGCCTGTGGGGGGAACTGGGTTAGGCCAGGGCTCCAGGTATTCAGACGTACCTGGAGTGCAGGTATCCAGGGGTTTCGCTCCTTGGGCAGAGGTTTTTGATTGTTACCCACAATCCAGCAGGGCACTGGATTGGAGCGTGACTGCTTTAGCCTTCTTGTTGTGTTATGGAGCTGTTGGTAGTCCGGATACGAACACTTGACCTCTGGATTTAAGCATGAGTCTCTGCTCCCTGAATAGACTGCAGACTGGGCATTAGAGGGCCCAGTTACTCCTGTCGGAGGATCTCTTGTCTGTAGTTCTCCATGGTCTCTTCTCCCCAGGGAGTGTCACATCCCTCCTCTCCCAGGCTGTGGAAATTCACATGAGTTCCTGCTTCTGGTGAGGAGCCTTCGTCAACCCAGTCTCAGGCTAAGCAGCTGGAGAAAATACAAGGCCGGGAACTACCTTCCCTCTGCTCTAGCTTCTGGCTGTGCCCCCTTTCCCGCAGCTGTCTGTGTTTATCAGCTATATCTGATTAGCGAACAGGGCCTGCTGGCTCTAGGCCCTGGGCCTGTTACAGAGGGGTTGGTGGCGCTAACCAGCCTCAAAGCCCCAGTAGCTCCAGTCCCCTCTACCAGGTGTCTGTGGAATGAATTTGAGGGGTCTCAGCCCACTTCCTGTCACAGAAAGCTGATGGAGCATGGAGATTCAATTCTCATCTCTCCCTAGGGGGACAGTACTGGGACAGGGGTGGGGAAGCTGTATCTGTGACTTAGGCTTCCCAGCAAATAAGCACATACATGAATCCCATTCTCCCCAGCTCTGTGGCTTCTCCTTCCCCACCTCTCTTTGGAGCAAAGCCCCATGGGCTATCTAGGTGTCCATCCTTGCTGTGAATCAGTTCTGCCCCTATAGAGGGACCAGGAGGTGGTGCCCCCTGCTGTCACCCTCTTCTATCACTGTTGGCCAGTACAGTCCCAGGCCGGTGGCACAGAGCAAGCGTGTCCCCTAAGCCCATGGCTGACCCCCCATGCCCTGCCTTCCCATCTCTCTCAGACCCTGATGTTCCTGGTTCGGGACTGGAGCTTCCCTTATGAGTACCCCTATGGCCTGGAGGGGGGAAGGAACTTTCTGGAGAAGCGGCTGGAGGTAAGGACTGGCCGGGACAGCCACATCAGCTGCAGATCCTTAAAGGGGGTTGCTGCTTGGCCCGAGTGGGTGAGCATGCTTGGGGCATCACTCAGTTGAGGGCCATTTGCAGCCCAGAGCTTTGAGCATGTGATGTAACTCACCTGTCCTCCAGCAGGTGGGGCCTGGCCTCCTGCCCTGAGACTGGCTTGTCCCATGGGTCTGTCTCAAACCATGACCCCCTGGGGTCCTTGATTCTGTTGATTCCATCCCTTCAAATGTTGCTCCTGCTTTATCCCTTGGCTTTTGGGCCTTGGCACCATGCTTGTGGGCCCTGCAGGATGGCTGAGAGCTGAAGTCAGCAGGGTTGCATGGGGGGGAGGGGCAGGGGAGGATGAATCTGTGTCAAGTTTAGCCCTTTATTCCTGTGGACTGATCCCCCACCCCCCAGGCTTCCATCTTCACAGCAGAGTGATTCAGCAGCACCCCCCTGGGAAGTTATTAGTGGCTGCATCAGAGGGGATGTTCTCCTGCACACCTCAGCCTTGGCATTGATCCAGACTGTCCAGCAAGGCAGGGCAGGATCTTTTAGTCTAGTTCATAATTCCCCGGGCAGCCCTTGCTGGCAACAGGGTGGGAGGAGTCCTTCTCCTAGCACAAGGGTGTGGCTAGCTGGGATGACTGATGGCATGCGGGAGATGTCGGTCTGCCGGTAGGTGAAGACCCATCAGCATGAGGAGATTCAGAACGTCCGCAGGCACATCCACTCCTGTTTCACCAACGTCAACTGCTTCCTCCTACCACACCCAGGTCTCAAGGTGGCCACTAGCCCCGGCTTTGATGGGCGACTAAAAGGTAGGCCGTGCGCAGAATTGACTCTGCTCCCCTTCAACTGCAATCCAGAATGGATAACGCAGCTCCCCTTGCATGGACCCAGTGTGGCCTGTTCCTAACCGGGGCACTGTGGGATTGACAGGATTTAGGCCACAACCACTGAGAGCCGGAGCCCCGCCTCCAGGATCTGCAGGCTCAGCGCTGGGGAATCTGCATTTAGTTAATTATGATCCCTTGGAGACTGGTTTATAAAGGGGCCTCATCATCTTAAAATTCCCCTGTCTGCCTGCAAAAAATGTGCTCTGCTCAGGTTACAAGTTGAGCTGGGTAAATAATGGATTTTCCATTGGCTGTTCTGAAAAAACGGGAAAAAAACACAACATTTTCTGAAAGTTCAAACAGTAAAAAAAAAAAATTCATTTGGGGTCGATCATTTTGAATTTTGTGCTCACCCCCCTTCTTAAAATTTTAAAATATCGAACGAAAAGTAATTTTGAAGTGAAAATTGTTTTTTTGTTTTTTGTGTTTTTTTTGTCTTAAACAATTTGCCACAATGGACACAAATTCATCAGCTGTTTCTATCGCCTCAGATCTGCCTTTTTTGCTGAAAGAAGTTGGGTCAGAAAATGTTGCCCAGCTCTAGTTAAAAATAGCGATTATATTGAATTGTGATCGCGCCTAGGAGCCGCTAGGACACGTGGTGCCAGGCACTGTGCAAACAGAACAAAAACCTGGTCCCTGCCCCAAACAGCTTACACTCTAAGGATGAGACAAGTGACAACAGCTGGATACAGCCCGATGGGGAGCACAAGGAAACCATTAGACAGCCCCCGGCAGCATGATGGGCAGTGATCTTAGTGCAGTAGTGACCTAACTGTGGTCAAGGTTTTTGTAGGCCTCCCATTAGAGGAGAGTTTTGAGGAGGCATTTGAAGGTGGAAAATGAGATAGCTTTGAGGGTGTTTATGGGGAGTCCTCACTAGTGTGACGGTCAGCATGGGAGAAAGCACAAGCGGACTTTTTCTGAAAATGTAACAAGTGAGTGATGCAGGCTGAGCTCAAGCCCCTGCACAGGCTACCTGTAAGTCACTTAGCTGCTCCGTGCCTCGGTTTCCCCATCCGCACAATGGGAATAATAGCGCTGCCCTGTTTCACAACACTGTTGTGAGGATAAATCATCACAGATTGGGCGATTAGCTCAGATATTAGTGATGCGGGCCAGATAATTACCTAAGAGATCTAAGCTCAGACTAGGTTTCATCTCACCGAATTTTCTTTAATTGATGGGGTGTTTTAACTTCTGTCCTGTTTGTTAGGGGCTGAGCATGGTTCAGCACTCTGCTGGAGTTAGCCACCAGCCTGGGAGACTGGGGTTCGAGTCCCAGCTCTTCCACAGACTCTGTGTGATCTCGGGGTGAGTCACATCCCCTCTCTGCACTGTCTGGGCAGTGAGGCTATTTCACAGTGGGCTTTGTAGGAGAAATTCAGGCATTCTGGTGCTCTGATGCAAGTGTATATATGCTAGTTTCTTGACATGTCTCATTCCTTCCTGCCCGAGCCAGACATTGCTACCGAGTTCAAGGAGCAACTCCAACAGCTCATCCCAATTGTTCTGGACCCTCCCCAGCTGTTGGAGAAGGAGATCAATGGTTCCAAGGTCACCTGCCGAGGCCTGCTGGAGTATTTCAAGGTAGGCAGAATCCAGGATGAATGTGAAAATGTAGCTGTTCTGATACATTGCCTTTCCTGAGCCAGCAGGTGGCAGCAACACTAAAGCCACTGGCTGGCAGCCTTTGCAAACAGCTGGTTGGGAGCCAGGATTTCCAGTCTGCAGGGAATTCCAACATATGGGCATTTTTTATTTTTTTCTGCAAATTGGATCAAAAAGCCAAAATTTGCAGCAAACTGAAAATTCTGACACATTTTAATTGGAGACCCTGGAAGTGTTTTGAGAAGGTAAAACATTTCCTTTTTACTTGATCATTTGGATTCTTTTCATTTAGACTTTTATTATATTAAAATATTAATTGTATTATCTCATGTTTACTGTAATTAGCATTGTATATTATTTATAATATATATTTTACATTATATTAACATACATAACTATCCATTACATATACACTTCTACCCCGATATAACGCGACCCGATATAACACAAATTCAGATATAACGCGGTAAAGCAGCGCGCGGGGGGCGGGGCTGCGGACTCTGGTGGATCAAAGCAAGTTCGATATAACGCAGTTTCACCTATAACACGGTAAGATTTTTTGGCTCCTGAGGACAGCGCTATATCGGGATAGAGGTGTATTAAATATTTCAACATAATAATTATATATAACATATATTA
This sequence comes from Trachemys scripta elegans, assembly GCF_013100865.1. Classification (NCBI taxonomy): domain Eukaryota; kingdom Metazoa; phylum Chordata; order Testudines; family Emydidae; genus Trachemys; species Trachemys scripta. The sequence goes on from NC_048304.1 coordinate 31,013,155, forward strand.
ATTATAATATACATGTTACATTCAATTAAAACATATGTAATATCCAGTATGGAATGTATACAAATACACTATTCAAATGTGTGCCTTAATATAAAAGTCCAAACAAAATGCTCAAGTAAAAATGAAACATGTTTATTCTATTGCATCGAAACGAGCAGTGACATAATTAGTTTTGACAACTTCCCGTCAAACTCTAGTGAAATCACTGCTCTCCTGTGAAATGTTTTTGATTTTGACGAAACTGCTTTTTTCGACGGAAGACTGTTTTGTTGCAAAATCGGTGACCAGCTCTGGTTATAAACCTTTCCTGCTTCGAGTAGCGAGGGGAGTTGGGGGAAACTTCCCCCTGGGGACAGGTTACCCTGTCACTGCAGGGATCCTGGCAAGCTTCTGGTGCTGCCCCTATCAGAGACAGGATCCCAGAGTAGATGAGCCAGTGGTCTGATCTGGGCTGACTCTGTTCCTGTGATGAAGGTTCCCGGGGAAGTGACTAAGAGATGAACAACAGAGGGTCCTGTGGCACCTTTGAGACTAACAGAAGTACTGGGAGCATAAGCTTTCGTGGGTAATGTTATATATGCCATCATATGCCAGCAATGCCCCTCTGCTATGTACATTGGCCAAACTGGACAGTCACTACGCAAGAGGATAAATGGACACAAGTCAGATATCAGGAATGGCAATATACAAAAACCTGTAGGAGAACACTTCAACCTCCCTGGCCACACAATAGCAGATGTTAAGGTAGCCATCTTACAGCAAAAAAACTTCAGGACCAGACTCCAAAGAGAAACTGCTGAGCTCCAGTTCATTTGCAAATTTGACACCATCAGATCAGGATTAAACAAAGACTGTGAATGGCTATCCAACTACAGAAACAGTTTCTCCTCCCTTGGTGTTCACACCTCAACTGCTAGCAGAGCACCTCACCCTCCCTGATTGAACTAACCTCGTTAACTCCACACTGATATATACCTGCCTCTGGAGATTTCCATTACTTGCATCTGAAGAAGTGAGGTTCTTACCCACGAAAGCTTATGCTCCCAGTACTTCTGTTAGTCTCAAAGGTGCCACAGGACCCTCTGTTGCTTTTTACAGATTCAGACTAACACGGCTACCCCTCTGATAAGAGATGAACGTGGGTACTGGCCTGTGGTTTCCTGTTGTGAGGTATGTGAGGTTGGAGCACTTACCTAAGATTGGGGAGACCTGCATTCAAGACCCTGCTTGACCACAAATGTTCCAGGCGACCTTGAGCAAGTCACTTAGCCTCTCTGTGCCTTGTGTTCCCCATGTGTAAAATGAGAACAGCACTGCCCTGCCTTTCGGTGGTGTAGTGGGAATAAATACATTAAAGATTGTGATGGGAGCCAAAGAAGTGCCTAGCCTAGATCTCCTAGCTCTATACCTTGCTTTCATTGCTGTCGCTCTCTCCCCTCCCAGGCTTATATCAAGATCTACCAAGGAGAGGACCTGCCTCACCCCAAATCTATGCTCCAGGTGAGTTTGGGTGGTTAGGGCTAGCCAGAGCCAGGGAGAGGGGGCCAGTGGGTGGACCCCGAAGCCTCTTCTGACTCTGGCCATTGGGTAGGAAGGGCAGTGAGTGCTTCCCTGCGACGAGCTGAGCAGCATGCCCTGAAGATCAGCTGCCTTCCCCTGTCTCTGAAGGCTCCAGGGCCTGCGTCCCTCTGGAGAGCTGGAAGTGACTCCCATACAGAATGTGAACATTCCTAGCCCCTGCTGGCCCAGAGGCATCTTTCCCAGGGCAGGCAGCATAAATCCAGCCCTGCTTGCCCCTGGTATCAGTTCTCGGCTGGAAGATGGATCCTGCTTATCAGCCCATGCTGTGGGTCAAAACTACCCGCTGGGTGCCAGAGGGTGCTATTGGTGGAGACCAAAGGGGGAAAGGGTTAAGCCTGGCTGCTAATGCAATCCAATTCCCTAGTGATAGCGGATGGAACTGCACTCTGCAGGTCTGTACCAGCCCCAGTGCCTCCCAGAGGCAGCAGGCAGTACTGCACCCAGCATGACTGCAGCAGCTCCAGCACCCCATAGGCATCAGGCGGTACTGCACCATGCACCGCAGTAGTGATGCTCATGGCAGTGCTGATCAGTGGCTTGCTTTTGCCCTCTTTCTGCAGGCTACCGCGGAAGCCAATAACTTAGCAGCTGTGGCCTCTGCCAAGGACATGTATTACAACAAGATGGAGCAGGTGCGTGAATCATGGGGACTGGCGTCCATTGGGCAGCCAAGATGGGTATCCACATGGTCAAACCGTGTATTCCGCTTCCCCCACATGCTGGATGTCGGGTCCCGCCTGAGCCCCCAGCGGGCCTGCTTATTATCAGCAGGACTTGTAAAGATATTGTTAGAGGTGGAGAATCCCTGAGTCCTGACTCCCCGGCCCTCTGCTCTAATGCACAAGACCCCACTCCCGTCGTAGAGCTGGGGATAGAACCCAGTTGTCCTGACTCCATCCCCCTGGTCCTTGCAGTTGCAGGTGAGCTTGAGGGAGGGTGGGGACGAGGGGCATTCTGCAGTCGGGGTATTCTGAACTCTCATAGATTCCATTTGGGCACAGAGATGCAACCTCCCATATGATGCTCCCTTCCCCCCCAGATGTGTGGGGGCGATAAACCCTACATCTCCCCGGAGATCCTGGAGGAGAAGCACCAGCAGCACCGTGCGTCGGCCCTGGAGCACTTCCAGAAGATCAAGAAGATGGGGGGGAAGGAGTTCAGCCAGCGCTATGAGGCGGAGCTGGAGAAGGAGATGGGCGAGCTCTTTGAGCACTTCGCCAAGCACAACAAGAGCAAGAACATCTTCAGCACCTTCCGTACGCCGGCCGTCATCTTCAGCGCCATCGTGGCCCTCTACTTGGGCTCGGGCCTCACTGGCTTCATGGGGCTGGATGTGGCTGCCCAGCTCTGCAACTGTGTGGTAGGGCTGCTGCTAATCGCCCTGCTGGCCTGGGGCTACATCCGTTACTCAGGCCAGTACCGGGACCTGGGCGTGGTCATCGACACTACCGCCGACTTCGTCTTGGAGCAGGTGGGCAGCACTGGGGATGGGGGGGCACTGGGTAGGCATGGCAGGGGGACACAAGAAATGGGGGATGCCTGGGATGAGGCAGACTAGGCCTGGTTGGTATGCGTGGTGTGGGAGGGGGGTAGTAGCTATTTAAAGAGAAGGTGGAATTGGCGAGCCAGGGAACAGGCTGGTCCTTAGGGATTCATAAGGCTCAGCCCCACTGATAACGTGGAGACAATGCAGTGTGGCTGAGGTACTGCAGGGTGCAGTACTGCCTGCTGCCCTGGCGGGGCTGGGCGGGGCCGGAGTTGGAGATCCCTGCAGAGACCTTTCCAGCACTGGGAACGTGGCCCCTTTGACCTCCCCCAGAGCAGGTGAACTAGGAATTTGGGTCACACACCCAGCAGCCGTTTCACCCGTTAGCCAAGGCGCTTTGGTGCGTATTGGGACTTTCCAACCACCCCCACCAACCAATCTCTCTCCTGCATCTTTTCTCCAGGCCACTTCCCGCATGGGCAACACCACCCGGGCCGCTGTAGCTGACACGTCGGGTGCAAGGGCTCCGCCTGACAAGAAAACCCAGTGAAGCTTTCATGCCAAGGCTGAGTTGGGGCTTTGCAAAGTCCTGTGCTCCTGCTGCAGCTGCTGCTGGCTGAGAGCGACTCCAGGCCCGCAGATCTCGACTCCTCTCTTCTTTCATTCCTGTTCCTTTCCCCCTTCATCTTTCCTTCGCTTCCCCCCTTCTTTTTATTTTTTTTGCACTTTAAAAAAAAAAAAGACCAACTGCAGCTTTAACCTCCGACCTGTGCCAGCCAGTGCCTTGTCACCGGGATGGGGCATCCTCCCCACCGGACTCACATTCCTGCTCCTGGGAGCGGCCCCTGGACTGGAGACCATGTCTGGATCCCGGCTCCTTAATGGTTATTTCTCATCGCATGGGATTGGCTCCCCTTCAGCAGGGAGCATGGGCAGGTGCTGTTGTACAATCCCAGGCTCCCCCCTCACTTCCTGCTCCGACCCGGGAGGTGCAGATGCTTTGGTGTCTTCCCTCCAGCCCAGCGGAAGGGATGGGTCCTCAAGGCCTGAGCAGAGTAACCGTCGCTGTTCCTCATTTTCCCTCCCTGCCCCTTGTGCCTTGGTAGAACTGAACCGTGTTGTTGGGTCTCGTGGAGAAGAGGGGAACCTCCCTCGACCAGCTGCTGCCTTAGGGTGTGGTGGGAATGGTACCAAAAAATACAGAGACACCTCCACCCTTCCCCGTGCCAGAGAGAGCCTTCAGCCCACAGCATGCTGCCCAGTCCTAGCTAACATTGGCCAAGGGCCAGCGAGCCCCATGGCATGATTCTGGTGCTGTGCCGCCAGCCAGCCTGGGATCCTTAGGCAGGGCCAACACTGCTTCTAGAAGTGCGACCCACCTGTGGGCCCCTGCCTGCATTGAGAGAGACTCCTAGCCTGTGTCTCTGGTGTGGACCAATGTGGTCCATTTAATCTCCAGCCACACTTTCCCCCATCCAGTGTTAACACCCCTCACCACCACCACTGTTTTCGGCTTTGGGGCAAAAGGGGGCTCTCCGCTCATGGGAGATATGCCCAGGGGCTCCTTTGTGCCGACAAACTCAGTCCTAACCGGCAGCTTTGTGCTGTGGCTCGGTCCTGTGTGGGGTACCAGTTAAAATGCAGTCCTGCCCACATGGGGGTGGATGCCCTACTTAGTGCCACGCGGGAGCTCCCTTTGCTAACGTCTCTTGCTGAGTGACCAATCGTCTTAGCCCTTTTGAGTAGGGAACTTTTGCCATTGGGGCATCACGCTGCAAAATCCTTAGCCTCTTATTGGATTCCCTTCGCCGGGACCGTCGACACCATTCGTCAGCCAAGCAGATCGCGGCCTCCCTTCTCCACTGGTATCTGGCTGGGATCAGTTGGGCAGTGCCAGGATCTGTGATCCGAACCAGGGGACCAGATGCCACCCATTCCCTGCCCAGTCTGACCCCAGCCCCTCCACCCATCCCAACCCTGAAGCACTCACACATTCCCGCTCATGTAAAGCACAAGAATAAAGCTCATTCCATTTCGTGATCACAGTGCCTCATTTCAGGGGGCTGGGGGGGAAGAGGGAGGGGGTACAACCTTTCCCTGGGAGGCTGAACCCTGGCTAACCCCCCTTGCCTCCCAAGCCTTGTTCTGCTGGAGATTTCCTTGGCTCACCAAAATCCTCACCAGTGTCCTGCCTCCTTCGGTGGGCCTGGATTGGTGTTGCAGGCATCTGTTTGCGGGGGATGTAGAACTGCCCTAGTTCCCTTTGAAATCCCCCAGCCCAGGAGCCATATATGTTTCAGGTCACGTTAATGTTGCCCATTTCAAGCCTACTATCTTCCACCTCCCGCTCCAGCCATTCCCTGGTGCCTCAGGCTGGTTCCAACCGGGCATCCCTCTGAAGATGCCCTTCTAACTGGCCCCCTGTGAAAGCCATTGGGTACCTGGATTTCAAGCCTCAAGAGAAGGGGCGAGTACATGGTAGGGGTGTGTGAAATCTGCAAAGGCTTTGAAGAAGGTAGGAGTGAAACTTAGCTAAGAGGGACCAACTGGCATTAAGATTCTTTTGGTGTGGATGGATGATTATGTGGTCAGATTTTCCCCTTTTGTGCTATCTTTGGAAAATTCCTCTCCCAGTGTAAGAATTACCTGTGGCTTTCAAACTGGCTGCATGAAAAGCTTGGGGCGGGGGGGGGGGGGGCAGTGCCTTCTCCAGATGTTAAAAGAAAAGCTACTGTTCTCTGAGAGTGCCCCAATAAAGCCAGGCCCCTTCAATTCTCGGCTCTGCAATGTCATCTTTCAGTTTCCATTCAGCCTGTCAGGCCACCACATGACCAGCTCTGTGTTACTTCCTTCAGCAGGGGTGCAGCATGGTGAGACCGCTGTGTCAAGCTAATGCTTGCTTCTATCCATACAAGAGCAGTAGATTTTAAATTCTTGGCACCCTGTGAGGCAGAATGTCCTGTTCCCATTTTACAGATGGGGCCGCTGAGGCACAGGGGAGCAATGTGGCCTAGTGGATAGAGTGCTGGACTGGGAGGCAGGATATCTGCTTTCTAGGCCAGGTTTTGCCACTAGCCTGCTGGGTGAGCTAGGTTAAGTCACTGTCTCCCCATTTTTCCATCTGTAAAATGGGGATAATGAGAATGACCTGAATAAAGTGCTTTGAGATCTATGGATGAAAAGTGCTTGAGATGATCTAGGGATTGGTATTATAAGCAGATCCAGAAGCCGAAGCTAGACAAATTCAGGCTAGAACCAAGGCTTTTTAAAAAAAAGATTAGCTGTGATTAACCATTGGTGTCTTTTAGGACATGGTGGCTTTTCCATCTCATGGAGTGTTTGAATCGAGACACGAGCTCTTTAAAAGCTATGGATAGGCTTTGATTTAGAAATCCCGGGGCGAGGTTCTTTGACCTGTGCTGTGCAGGAAGTCAGGCTAGATCTTCTGGCCTGAAAAATCCAGGAATCAAACAGTGTGGGTGTCAGTTAGTCCATGAATTCAGTGTATGCAGGGGGGCTATGGCTGCCCATCACCATAGTAGCTGGGCACCTTCCATGTAAAAATGAGTAGTGAAGCCCAGACTGGCTTTTCCTGGAATCTCTGCTGCTCCTTTTCCCCTCAATGCCATTGAAGATGGGGGTGATTACAATAACAATTTTACCCCAGATTCCTGCTATGCCCCATCACAGGAATGGGGGCGTGGGGGGTTCCCTTGCCCCTGGTGTCCCTGTCATTTACACCTCTGCAATGGGAGCCTGGGGTTTAAATCCAGATGGGACCATGGGAGCATCTTCTAGTCTGACCCAGGCCTGAGCCTCACCCAGGTTGCCCTGTGCTGAGCCCCATGACTTGTGTCTGACTAACGCGTCTCGTGATTGGCTCCGGGGTGGGGGGTGGGGGGCAGCCGGCTGCCCTGCTCCCTCCCACAGCCTGGAGCAGGGCGCCGGCGCCGGATCAGCTGGTCTCAGCGCTGTGCTGGGAGGAACCAGTTTGACCCACGCCCTGCGCTGTTGACAAGCTTGAGCTCCGCCGCGTTCGCCCCCCTCGGCCTCATGACGCACCCGTGGAGCGGAGCGCTGGGCCCGGGACCCGCTGCCGCGCGCCCCGGAGGAGAGGTTTGTTGGGGGCTTCGCTGAAAATGTGCCTGTGACCCGTCCCTTCACCCCCCCCCGGCCCCCCCCCGCCCCCGTATGAGTCGCTGCTGTCCTGGGGCCTACCTTCCCCCCGCCCCCCGCCCCCCCCCCCCCCCTTGGACCTGCCCCCCCCCCGCCCCCAGCATCTCCCCCCCAACACACACACACACACACACACACACTCCTGGGCTCCCAGTGCTCTTCCATCCCTTGGATGTGCTTCCCCCCCCCCCAACACAGACACACTCCTGGGCTCCCAGTGCTCTTCCATCCCTTGGATGTGCTTCCCCTTCCAGCATTCCCCCTCCACCACCACACACGCCTGGGCTCCTAGTGCTTGTCCTGTCCCTTGGATGTGCTCCCCCCAGGCTCTCAGAGACACCCCCCCCTTGCCTCTGGGACTTGCCCCCACCCCCCGACCAGCACTCTCCTTGGCTCTCCGCACTCCCCTCAATAGCAGGGATTCACTCCCCCTGGGCTCCCAGTGCCCTGCACCCCCTGCCCTGGGATCCAATCCCCACTGGGCTCCCAGAGCCCCACCCCCCAGCACCTGCCCCCTGGACTCCCAGCATCCTCCCTCCCCTGCCCCAGCACCTGCTCCTCCCAGGCCCCTGACACATTAGTGAACTCGCTGCTTGGGGAAAGATCATTTCCATCCCCTGCAACAGGTGCTCAAGTTGGGAGTTCTCCATCCTTGCTGGGAACGGGCTGGGGCTGCTGGCTGCAGCCTGGAAATAGGTGCCTCGTCAGGTGGTAGTGCCAGAGCTGAGCTGGTGGCTGGGCTGGCGGTTGGTTATTAGGGCCACTGTTCTCTCCTCTTTCACACCAGGCAAGGGAAAGCGTCTGGGGCTCATGGAGCCGATAGAAAGACGGATTCTCCCCAGCCCCCCGCGCACACTGGGGCAAAGCGAGCGTGAAGCACTGCCTGGAGTGTGTGTGACAGAGGCACCCTTGGGTAAGTAGCAGTGGGAGGTGCAAAGGGGGTGGGTGTAGCCTTATTCCCCACTCCCTCACCTGTGCAATCCGAAGGTTCAGTGCTGCTGGACGTGTGTGTCACATTTGTGTGACTGGTGATGTGAGCACAAGGCAGGAGAGGGGGGGAACCAGCCAAGAGTCTCCCCACAGGCCCAAAGAGCTGCACAGTGAGGGCTCAGGTGGCTCCCATTGCGTACTCTGGCAGTGTAAATGGGGGCAGGACCGACGAGATGGGGGGGAATCCGGTACAAATTACCGGGGCCCGGCAGCCCGGAAGGGGGCCCTGGGCCCGGCTCCCCCCCCGCCCACCCGTCGGCCCTGTTTAGCTGATCCGCCCTTGCTGGGGGACCTGAAAATTCTTTTTCACCCGGGCCCGAACCTGTTCTCGGCAGCCCTGAATGGGGGAAGCGGAAATGATCCCCCAAGAAACACCCCCCTGGCTAGCATGTGACTGCTCTCTGGACTCTTGACCAGCCCCTGCCCCCCTGTTGTAGGGGGTGGATTGAGGGTGTGGCTATTCTCCAGGCTCTAGGAAGCCAGGTGGAAATTACAGCAGGCTCAAGGCTGCTCTACCTTACACTAGGAAATGGCGGGGGGGGGGGGGGGTAAGAATATGGGAAGTGCAGAGGGGACTTAAAGCCTCATCTGTGTCCTCCCCATTCTTGCCCCACAGCTGAGAACCAGACCATGTATGTACAGTGGAGACCATGGGAGAGACTTCCCTCATCCAAGATGAGGCTCTATCCCAGCGTGTCAGGGATCAGCTGCCTCAACCAGATAAAGGAGGGAGGGTACAGTTCCCCCCATGTTAATTCATCCCAGCTCCCATTACCAGGGGGTGATCCGCTTGGATGACTGGAGATCTGGCCGTGCTGCTAGGGGCTTCCCTGAATCTGCCCTGCAGGTGTCTTCCCCTACAGCAGTGAGATCTGGCATAAGCCGCAGCCTGCGTGGACCATTCAGTCCCGTGACCTGCCACCAAGGTAACCCCATTGTGATGCGCTTGCCTGTCATGGCTAGGAAGCAGGCTGAGCCCCCACCCAGCTCCCTATACCCATGGGTCGCAGCCCGGCCTCAGCACCCTGTCTCTGTCTCTGTAGATGCATCTGCAGTGAGCTGTGGCTCTGCGCAGTCTGCCTTCGAGACCCTAAGGCCTGCAGACGACGAGATGAAAAGAAGCCCGAAAACAGAGGCCCACGGCTCCTTGAAAACATTCCCTGCCATTGTGAGCATTGTAGGCGCAAACGGGGCCTAGGCAAGAATGTGCTGCACCCGCCATGCTCTCACTGTGTGTCTGTGCAGTGCCCGGCACCCCGGGTCCAGCTCTGTGCCTGGGGCTCCGGGATGCTACCACAGTAGGAATAAGCAGTACTACTAATCATTCATAATTACTTGGGCCCTAGCTATCTATTGAGCTTTGGGTTTTATCCTGCTGCCCAGCACTGTAGCATCTGGGTGCCTGACCTGTAAAATCAATGGGCCTTTCTGTACTTCCCCCTGTGCCTTCTCCTCGCCTCCTCACACCTCAGGTCAGGGTCTGTTGTGCTGTACAGAACCCTGATCTCTGCTGAGGTCTGCACACTGCCTGGCACACAATGGGGGGCCTTGATCTCAGTGGCGGGTCTGTGCAGTGCCCGGCTCCTGATCTCACTCAGGACTGAGATTAGGATTAGGCCCTGCACAGGCTCCCAACTGAGAGACAGCCTCTGCCCCCAGGAGTTCACAATCAAAACAGACAAAGGAGAGGAAACAAAGTCAGAGACCTATTCATGGCAAAGCTGGGGCTAGGAACCAAGTGTCTTGAGTCTTAGCCAGTTCACTCCCCACTAGACCACCCAGCCTCCCCTGGAAAGCGACCAGCGACTCCCTGAGTCTGGATGGCAGCCAAACCCAGAACAGGAAAAATGCGCAGTGGAAAGGTCTCGAGAAAGGTTAGATCAGTTGCTGACTTGGCAAACCCCCACCCTGCAGTTCAAGCTGGGTCTGGAATGGCCTTGCCTTGTGTCATGCAGCCTGGGGCCCACTGGCTCTCATTTTGCTGCACTTGTGCATTTTTCTCCCTTTTTCCTCGGCTTTCTGGCATTTCTCCAACCTCAGCACTTTAGCCCATTGTGTCTCTCTCCCACTGCTAGGAGGCCCTGGTTGGGGAGCCGGGCTCCAGCGGCTGGAAACGGCGGCCGCTCCAGCCTGGAAGCTTTGATCCAACATGGTGGAAAAGGAGATAAGGCACAATATTCCCCCCCAACGAGGCTGATGTGATAATAATAATAATATAAGACCACCTAGCGCTCTCACAGTGCATTTCATCCATAGCTCTCAAAGTGCTTTATAAAGGAGGTCAGTATCATCAGCCCCATTATACAGATGAGGAAACTGAGGCATGGAGCAGGGAAGTGACTTGCCCAAGGTCACCCCGCAGGCCAGCAGCCAAATTGGGAATAGAATTTAGGTCGCCTGATTCCAATCCGCTGCTCTGAAAAGAACCTAGAGTGGTGGATGGGAATTGGGTGGTATCCCTTTACAGCGTAAAGAAGCCTTCTTATGGGGTTCCCTGTGGTCTAACTTCTCCCTGCCCCAGTGTGCCCACATGGTGGCGTTGCTTTTTGCACTGACTGGCACGTTTTCAGACTCTGCCTGAATTTTGTCACCATTTCAACAGTCTGGCTTCACACCCACCATCCTTTGCATTGTGCGACTGTGAACCCCTGTGTGAATTATGCAGGACGTCACTCCATATTGTGCACCTGTGCCGGGCCTGACCCTAACATCCCTCCTCTTTTTCCTCCCCTGCAGGCGGAGCTGGAACTGGGGGACTTGATTGAGATCTTCCGCTTCGGATACCAGCACTGGGTCATCTATGTGGGAGACGGCTACGTTGTTCACCTGGCCCCCCCCAGTAAGGCAGCAGACGGGCCTGATTTCACCATTGCCCAGCCCCCTTACGCCACTGTTCACACCAGTGCAAAGTGCTACCACTGTGCTCGATGGAGCAGGATGACTTGAGAAAGGAATAGAATTGGGGGGAAGGGGGCTTAATGGTTAGAGCAGGGGGGCTGGGAGTCAGGATACCTGTGCTTTATCCCCAGTTCTGGGAGGAGAGTGGGGCCTAGTGGTTAGAGCAGGGTGGGTGGGAATTGGCATTTCTGGGTTCCATTCCCAGGTACTCTTCACAATGTCTCTCTCTCATCCCAAGGTGAGATACCCGGGGCGGGCTTTGCCAGCCTGATGTCCACACTGACCAACAAGGCCCTGGTGAAGAAGGAGCGTCTCCTGGATGTGGTGGGGAGGCACCGCTATCGGGTCAACAACAAGCATGACAGGAAGTTCCCCCCGCTGCCGCCGGGGAAGATCGTGCGGGCCGCCGAGCAGCTGGTGGGCCAGGAGATGCTTTACAAAGTCACCAGTGAGAACTGCGAGCACTTCGTCACTGAGCTGAGATATGGCGTGGCCAGGAGTGACCAGGTGCTGGGGCTGGCTCCCTGTCATCCTGACAGGACTCCTGGGTTCTCCCCCCCACCTCTGGGAGGGGAGAGGGGTCTAGTGGCTAGAGCAGGAAGACCCGTGAGTCAGGCCTTTTGGATTCTCTGCTCATCATCCTGAGCATCCCTGGGCCACTCACTTCCCCCTCTCTCTGCCTGTTTCCACATTTGTAATGACCCTGACTTGGGGGGGTAAGAGGCAAAGGACGCTGGGATGCGGGGCATTTGGGATCGAGGGGCCCAGGGCTGAGATCAGGATCCCACACTGTGTAGAGCAGACACTGGTCCCTCCTTGCTGTGCACTGGGGCAATTTAGCATCCAGTATAACTTGGTGTAATTGGTCCAGACAGCTCTGCAGACCCCTACTGCTCTGCAGTCATCATCCCTCACTCTTCCAGGCACTTTCCATTTGCAGAGCT